>NW_006286675.1:3631840-3720814 GCF_000327345.1 Myotis davidii | reverse complement strand
CATTACTGGGACATGGTGAGAGTGGCTATTGCTCCAGGAGAGGGCTGCCAGACAGGTGCTGAGCCTTCACAGAGGAATGTGGCCACCCTGCCTGACCCAGCAGGGAGGAGCCAGGGGAAAACCCCCTGGGGGATGGGTAGCATGCTCTTGGACCTGAGCATCCACCCTCCTCCTGTCCTCCTATCTTCTGCCTGGCCCTCCTATTGGCTGATCCCAACTGTTCATCAGAGGAGAAGGGAGCCTGAGGGTGTAGTCCTTATAGACCAGACCTCTGGGCCACAGAGCAGAGTAGAGAAGGCTGGAGAGTGGATCTGGAGGAGGAAACAGAACATGTCCAGTGGAGGGGAGGTGTTGTGATTATTAGTCTTGCACAGGACTGGTTAAGTGAGTTTTAGGGCTCAGTGCAGAATGGAAATGCTAATCCCCTTATTAAGAATTCCAAGACAGTGACAGAAGTGAATTAAGCCATGTCACATGCCTATGTGAAATAAATATGACAATAAATATGTCACGTCTGAGATTAGAATATAAAAGACTGTGTCTTCTGTTTTGATCTCTCTTTGTCTCTCTCTCATCACTCACTCTGGGGCAAGCCTGCCTCCATGTCATGGGCAGCCCTATGGAGAGGCCACTTCTGGATTCCTGACTCTCAGAGACTATGAAATAACAGTCATTTGTTGTTTTATACTGCTCAATTTGGGGATAATTTGTTATGGTGACAGATAACGAATACACTTTCTCACTTCACTACCCATGTTTCCTGGGTCCATCTCCCAAATAAACTATTTAAGCCTAAATCTTTGTTTCATGTACAGCTTCTGGGGGAACTAAAACTCAGGCCGTTACCCAAGAGCACCTACCTGGTAAGTGGAGGAACAAGGATTCAAAGCCGGAGCACATGAAGTGACTCCTCAAGAGCTCAGTGCCGTATGTATCAGTCCCTCGTAGCTTCAGCCTGAAAGCTCCTTGGTTGTAGGGACTGGACCTTGCTTGGTTCCCTTGGTGGCCTCAGTACCAGCGCAGGGCCTTCCACTTACCAGGTGCAGAGTATGATTTGCTTCCCCTCTGCTCCCTGCCCGTCCTGTATTATGGAGGTTTGACTTCATCAAGTATAACTCTCCTATATTGGATTGAGATGTAAGAGCATGAGCTCTGGGTTTAGTCTGTCTGCATTCAAATCCTGTGTCTAGAATTCACTAGCAGGGTGACTTTGGGGAAGTTATTTAACCACGGTGTGTCTCGTTTCTTCTTCTATCAAGTGGGGATGGTAATGGTAACTACCCCCAGAGTGTTGTGGGAGGATTAAACACCAAGCACTTGGGAAGTGATATATGAGTGAGCTTATTTGTGTTTCTAATACCTTTTCATGTGCATCCCCACCCTCCCTCTACATACCCTGTGGAAGGGCACACAGCTCAGGTAGCCACTGCCCGGCCATGATATGAGAGATGGCTTTGAGAAATGAGAGAGATGACTGTTTTCCAATTCTCAGAGCCCCATAGGAACTATTACCAGACATGTATAACTTAGAAGGAGCCCTCACCTTACCCTGAAACACAGAGATCAAAAGTCTTTGGGAGTGGGAAGAGGTTGAGGGTTTGGGGGATGAGGGATGGGGAGCACACAGTGTGAAGGTCATTGTTTTGGTGGGGGGTGGCAAGAACAAGTTCTGGCTGCCTTCCCAACAGGTGCTCAGTAAATACCCATCCAAGGATGGATTGGGAAAATGCCAAGACACACACTGCTGCCTTGAAAACAAGGGTGCATTTTACATAGAGCGGTATCTCCTGGGGATGGTCACACAGCAACACTCCTGAATACACACACATTTCCTGATCACTTGTTTCCTCCCAACTCCTGGCTGCTGTTGATATCTCTACCAGGGACCCTGAAGGCACCATCATTCATATTCATCTCCCACATTGGGTTAGGAATATTGGCCCATTTATGCCCTGATTATGCTAATTAACTACTTTTAAAAGGAAGGGGAAAAAAGGAGAGACAATTATTACCTTCAGTTTGACAGCTTCTAACTCCATTAGCAATCACAGCTGCCAGAATCATGGTGCTGATTAGTTACCTTGAATTGTTCAGAGACAAACAATTATCATCAGGATGCGCCCCCAGCCTCTCCAGTAGTGATGGGGGTCACTGGACTCAGTGATTTCCACCGCGAGTTGGAGTCTAGGGAGCCGAGGCCGCAGCCCAAGGGGTCATCAGCTCTTCCCGTGCTTCACGCAAAGGCAATTGCAGTTGGAGCTGGAAGCCACTGGAGTGGAGAACCAGAGGCCCTGGCTGCTGCTTTCCAGATCCAAGGAGCCCAGTGTCGCTTTCCATGGTCCTGAAACACTGCACCCTTGGCTTTTGGTTCTGGAAACTCATCCCACAGCTCAGTATTTTTTTCTTTTTAAAAAGGTATCTTCATAAACATGTTTGTCATTTTTACACTGCCACTGAATAGTTAAGCCCATGACTTATTAAAAATTCACGGGAGAGATTTCATATACCTTTGATAGTTCCATAATGCTTCTGACAATTACACACTTTATTTTTGTCTCGGAGAGGGGGGCTCTGCGACCTTAACTGCCTTCCCTGAGGTTCTGCTTTTGAGCGGCGAGTGCACTTGGGGAAGGGTGAGGATAAGGCCTCCAGGAATGCTGCCTGCACCCTTGGGTTGCCAAGAGCAAGGGGCCGACCAATGCCACCAAAGGGACAGGGATGCGGGAGAAGGGAGTGGACTGGACCCATAGTCTCTGCCCCTTCTGTGTCATCCTAGTTGTAATCACACCCTCATTTACAACCACTTCTCTATGACAGGTACCAGACTAAAAGCATTTTGCATGCATTTTCCCTGCCCCACCCCCGCCGACATACACTAGAATCCTGAGTAGGAATAACTAGCGGCATTTTACAGATGCGCATACTGACACTCAAAGACACTCTTTTGGCCCTTTGCTGAAGTTTGTGCATGGTGGATGCAGGATTTGAACTGAAGAATCTATTTAAGTTCCCTCTCCACGACCCCGTCAATGAAGTGGGCTTATAATCCTTACCTCATGGTTGTTGTGAGGACAAAAGGAGATGACCCTGTGAAACCCTTGGTAACAGTACCTGATTTCCTTCCTTCTTTCCTCCCCCTTAATCCCTCTACATACCACCCCTGCCAGAGCACATCTACCTCCTCGTGCCCTCAGCTGTTCTCCCCGGGACTGACTGGCCAGGTCTGCAGTGCAGGCAGGTGACCTGTGGGCCTCCCTCTCATGCTGTGGACGCCTTGAACCCCTCTGCCTAATGGTAGCGGTGGCTAGACGGTGTGAGAACTCCTGGGCCGCAGTTCGGAGACTGGAGAAGCATGCCCTCATGTGTACACACACAGTGGACTTGCGCATCCTTGCCTGTGCCCTTCATGTGGTGTTCATGTGGGTTCAAACCTTGACTACACATTCACAGGTGTGAACATGCACCTGTGGCTTTGTGTGTGGACAAACACCTGTCCCTGGGCTGCCTGAGCCACCACACACCATGCTGGATGAAGAAAATCATGAAGAGTGAGGGGAGGAGATAGATGGAGGAGAGACTTGCAGTGAGGGGAGGAACAGTGGAGGGAGATCACCCAGAATTACCTCCAGCACTTGTGCCATTCACTGCCCCAGGTCACTGTCACAAAGGTCCAACCGCTCATGGAGCAGACAAAGAAACCGAAACCTGCACGAGGTCACATCGCATGCAGACGGCTCCTCGGCCAGGTTCAGCTTCTCCTGAACTCTGAATCTAAGGCGAGGGTTTGTTTGAGGTGGTTTGTGTGGAAGGAGATTCAGGGCATAGGATTTGTGGAGCAGGCAGGGTGAGCTCCAGAAAGAAGAGAAACTCATACAAGGATGTGTGATGCAAGTTGGCACTGTGGCTACAGGGGCTCAAATCTGCCAGCACTTTCTGAGCATATACAGACCACTCCTCCCCACTTCCTCCCACCCCCCACCCCCGAACTGCCCATCAGCTCCAGTCCTTCATTTGTCAAGGGTTTCCTGGGTGCTGACCCCCCTGCACTTCTGAGCTGCACATGCATGAAGTCCCAGTGAGTTCCATGTGCACCCTCTGCATTTAGGCTCCGACACGTGCTTGAGCAAAGTGCACGGGAGCCTGCACAGACAGCCTTGCTGACCTCAGAGGCGTCAACAGCAGGTGAGTCGGAATCAGAGTTGTCAGATGCATTTTAGGCACCAAAACACATCTGCCACGCACAGTATATAGGCTTCCTTTAGGTAACTCCTTGATAATTCATCTCTGTGCTCCCTGCCCCTGGCAAGATTGCTCACCCTGAAAAGAATACCAGATAACACTTACTAAGCCTTTGCTATGTGCCAAGTCCTGTTCTTATCATTTACATATATGAACGCACATAGACCTCCCAACCACCCTGCAAGGTGTTGTTTCCATGCTACAAATGAAACACAGGTAGTACTTGGCAAAGGTTGGATGCAAACCTGGGTGCTAAGTTTGAGTCTCTAATTACTCTCCTAGGCTACCCCAAATCCTGACCTTCCTGGAGGAATCCTGGAACATTTCCACCCCCGCAGCATGTGTCCAGCAACGGGCTGAGGCCACTTCTTGGGAGGGCTTTTGGGCAGAGTGTGTCACCAGCACCTGGCCCTCACAGCCTGCAGGCCTCTCTGAGACTGTTCTCTGCAGACCCCTTCAGGCTCTTTGCTCTGCCTTTGGCTGGTCACCCAGCAGAGCTCCATCTCACAGCCTGGAAATATTGGCACAAGAGCTGCCAAGAAATAGCTGCCCAGATCAAGTGTCCTCTGCAGCTTGATTTCCAGCAGCTGTGGCAGGAGAGTTGCTAGGTCATTGATAACTGGGAAGCTGGCCAAGCACAAGTGCCCGCTGATTGCTTCTCAATGCATTGTTCCCTGGAGGCACAAGGCCCGCTTCTGGTGGGCAGGGGTCAAGGGTCACCAAGGGAGGCAGATGCCATCAGGGAGGTAGCATGGCATTCTGGGGCACCTGGCTTCCCTCCCTAACTGGGTAACTTGGGGTCCATCACCCTCCCTCAGACTCTTCTGGAGAGCAAAGGAAGTGGGCTAAGCCAGGTTTCCCCACACCGGGTCATCGAGAATGGAGGGGAGTTACCTGCACTGGGGTTGTCTATCCACTTGTCAGCAAACTCTACCTCTGAGTCCCTGTATATCTCAGTGCTGTGCATGCAGGGAAGCATTCAGAAAACATGTAGTGAATAGCTTCACACCCGATTCCTGATGATCAGTAGTAATAACTATCATAGGCTGAGAGCTTTCTCTGCACGAGGCTCTGTTGCAAACATCATTGCAGGTGATCCTCACAGACCTGGGTGCAGAGGGTCTCCATTTTACAGATGAAAAAACAGGCTAAGAGAAGTTAAGCCACTTGTTCCAAATCACACATCTCCTAGGGGCAGAGCCAGTTTCCAGCCTGGGTCTGACTGACTCCTAAGCCAGGCCGCAGAGCCTCTGTTACACGAGAATCACAGCTACTGTTCATGGAGCATTCCCCTCCACAGGCCTGAAGTAAGGATTTGTATAGGCATCATCTCATGTAACCTCTACAACAATCCATTTTATGGATGAAGAAACAGAGGCTCAGAATAAATGAAGCTAATTGCACAAGACCACACGGCCCAGAAGCGGGGAAGTTGGTTTTATAACCCACATCTAGCTGCTCTAAAGCCTGCATTATTTTGACCATGATAGTGCCCCCCACCGAGACCCCCAGAAGAATCCACCCTCCAAACACAGTGGACACCTGGGTTACAAACCCTCCTGGAACACCTAGCAGGAACGGCCAGGCCCTCCCTGCAGCCCCCGTGGTCTGTGCTCCAGTTGCTCACACCTCCCTCTGCCTCTGCTGGCAAGAGATAAAAAATGGGGTCAACGTTGCCAGCAGGAGAGGAATGAATGTAGAATGACAGTCCCGGGGCCGGCGGGTCTGTGAGCAGGAGGGAGTGGAAATGGGTTAGTATCCAAGGCTGTGCTGACCCACTTTGGGGCTTGTTTCTTCTCTCTCAGCCTTCCTCCGGCCCCTCCTCCCCTGCCCAGCAAGACTGGGTAAATGGGCTTGCCCCCTCCCACAGCGGAGCCAGGGACCCTGGGACAATCCTTCCCTCTTCGCCTCTGCTGGGGAAAGCACGTGTCTGGTGCCATCGGCGCCAAGGAGACCTGCCTGAGAGATTTCAGCATGCCCATCTGAACAGGAACAAGGGGACGGCTCAGCAGGCCCCGAGAAATCATTTGGGGAGCTGCCACCACTGGCAGTTTCTATCTAAACATTCACAAGAAGGACATACCTCAGAGACAGCTGTGAAAACTCTGCCATTGATTAAGCACCCACTGTGTGTCAGGAACTTGACATTCCTTGTAAAGAATTCTTGCAGTGAAGGAGGGACCAGTGTTATAGTCAATTTTCCCATTATAGATGGGGAAAGGGTGGTACAGAGAAGTTCAGCAGCTTGCCCAGGGTCACACAGTAGGTCTACTAGAATTCTGCTTCCAGCGCCCCAGGTTTTACCTCTGTCCTACACTGGTGGTCATCAGGTCCCTATTCCAGAGCAGTGGGTCCCAGGCACCAAGAAACTTATTTAAAAATCCAGAATTCCCTGGGAGATGCTGAACTGGCAAGCCAGGAATGGGTCCTAGAAACCTGGATTATTTTTAGAAGGTTCTGGTGGGATTGGGAGTCCCATTTTAAGCAAGGGCCCAATCTGAATGTGGAAGGCAAGTTCTAGCTAGAGGTCTTAGTGACAAGGGACCAGTGTCCAGCTGTCCTTGCATGGGCTGAATCCCCAGATTGTGAAACCTTAAGAGTCAGCCTCAGGCCCTTAACCCCTTCTGAGCACACATCATTATCACCATTTTATTTATTTACCGATGGGTTTATTGGTATATATACTCCATGGGCAGGAGGCATGCATCCAGTATGGTACGTGGCTCATAGTAGGTGCTAAATAAAATTCTGTTAGTGAGGATTTAAATGATTAATGAGCAATCTCAAACCTGTGCTTCAACTGGATGTCTTTGCCCCTGGTCCTGGCTAACTGCCATTTTTGGATCCTTTGCAAGTGGAAGACAAAAGGGACCGACCTATTCATAGTAAAAAGATGATTTTAACAAAACATAAAAAGAAATCTGGGAAGGAGTGGTTCTGGTGCGAGTGCCCAAGCCCATCAAAATAGACACACAAGGGCTGAGGCAAAGTCCTTCGTCCAAATTAGGAGCCATGAGAACCAGCGCAGGCAGAGAGGCTGGACAAAGAGGGCCCCTAGGCCAGGGTCAGGGAGCCCCTTCTTCCCCCAGGGAGGCCTTGGGCTCCTCCGTGCAGATGGGACAAACCTACCAAGCCCTAAGCTCCAGCAGAGCTGATCACTGGGGATCCCAATGCCTGATCCCCGTGGCTGCTCTCCTCCTCTCAGCCACCTGGAGTCCGCAGGACTACCAGCCTCAGACCACTCCCGGGGTCCCTCGTGGTTGCTGCCAACATCAGAACTTGCTATGTTCCTTGGCTCAGTCAGGAATGGTCATATTTGAGACGAGAAGATCAAGAAGACAATGAAAACATTTCAAGGGGAGAAAGCAAGCAGATCTGCATGGAAAACCATCCCATGCATGTGCATGTGTGCATGTGTGCATGAGGTGTATGTGTATGAGCATGTATGTATGAGGTGTATGTGTATAAGCATGTATGTATGAGGTGTATGTGTATAAGCATGTATGTATGTGGTATGTATGTGTGTGGTGTAAAGGGGGGGAGCCTTGGAAGGTCCTCTTCCAGTAGCTATCATGAGGCAGAGTGGGGGCGGGGGGTTTGGATCTGAGTCTGGGGAATGGGAGAGAAAGAAATTGAGGGAGAGAAGGTTGCTGGCTCCAAACTGCACACAGCCAGCAAGACACTCAGGTGGACCCCATCAGTTGCCAGGCAACCATTCCCTCTCCTCAGCCTGATACCTGCCCCTGGGTGACCATCTTTTCCTTCCTCCTCCAGTCACACCAAGGACCTGGTGAGCTCAAATTCTGACCCCACCATCACCCCCTCACATTTAAACCCATTTATTGAGCAAACATCTGCCCCAGGAATGGAGTGGCTGGCAAAATCAGAACTGAGGAAGGTGTATCGTGGGTTTCAGCTTGGCTACTGCTAAGCCCTGGAGGAGACAGATGAGAAAGAAAGGAAGGGGTAGAAAATTCCTCCAGGGCCACTCTGTGCTTGGCACCCTGGGAGTGCTTGCACCCACTGCCCCATTTGCCCCACTTACTTTTCACAGGGAGGGATTGCAATCATCAAACCCTGTCTACACACATGGAGTCTGAGGTTCAGAGAGGTGAAGGAGCTTGCTCACAGAGCTAAAACCGAGGTTATCTGACTCCCAGACTCAACCTGCCTCAGTGTCCCCATCTGTCAAATGAGAGGATCACAGTAGATAAGAGATAATGACTAGGTTTATCTTGCATGCCAGCTCTGATTCATTATTAGAACTGCCTGACCTCTGTGCTAAGAATCCTGAGGCTCAGACTGGGCTCTGTGGAAAGGAGTGTGGTCATTGATTAGCAATGTCTGCCCTGGCTCAGGAATTGAGGGTTATGGTGCATGTGCTCTTTATGAGCTGACTTTCTAAGAGTCATGCCAACTCTGACATTTTGGTGCTAAGATGTGTTAACCCTCGTCTCCAATGGCCTTGGGCAAGTCTCTGAGGAACAGCTTCCACCAGAATCTTTGTGAAGGACAAAACCAGCTGCTCAGCCTCCCTCTGCTCAACCTCTGCCTGCACCCTCAGCCAAGAGCAGCTGTTGCCTAGCAACAGGAGGTGGGTGAGGCGTGGAGGGGGTCTGCAGAATCCTGGAATCTGGGAATGCTCCTGCCTATCTCTCACATCCTAGGCATGGGCCTTGGAGACCCTGAGCCAGCCTCATGAGGGTCCCCAAAGCTAGGGCCCAGTTCCAGGTAATGAAGGGAGATCTTACAATCCTACATAGCTGAATTCAAGCCCTGGCCTTGTTTGATAATCTGTAGATTTGGAGCCTCAAATCTAACAGAATATCAAATATGGTCTCACAGGCCTGAGATCTGTTTCTCCATGTGTAACACTGGGGTAAAATCATCCCCACCTGGCCGAGGCATTGGGAGGATTATGAAAATAATGGATCTGAGGGGAGTCTTAACCCTGGAGACCTCCTCCATCTGAGGGCTCATCTAGATTATTGGAGATGGCTCAGACATTAATCCCCTACCCCAAGTACAGATGGCAAGCTTGGGACCAAGGCCAATTCCTAGCCCCCTAATAAAGATACTAAGAACCCAATGTGTGTGGGCCTCATGCTAAGCACTCTGCATGGATTATTAGCTTATCAAATCCTCACAACAATTCTGGGAGGCAGGAACTAGCTTTAACTCCACTTCACAGATAGGAAACGGAGGCCTAGAGTGAGTAACCCAGGGTCACATAGACAGAAAGTGGCAGAGCCAGCATTTGAACCCAGGCTTGTGTGACTCCAGAGCCTGTGCTCTTAAACCTTGACCTAATAAGGCCTCCTCTAGCTCTCCCTTTGTTCTGTGTCCTCCTCCTATCACAGCCGGGCCTCCTCCTTGGCCCCGATGCCACTCTACTCTACACAAGGACATCAGAGGAGGACTTCCGAGGGCTTGTGTCTCCCTCCTCTTCTCCTTCCTCAGGCTGGAGAGGAGGCAGAAGCCAGGCCATGCAGGGTCTTATTGGTCATAAAGTGGAGTTTAGTCTTTATCCCTGGAACAATAGGCAGCCATTGATGGTTAAAGCTGGAGGGTAGGGGGAGGAGTATTGGGGTCACATTTGCATTTCAAGATCCTTCAATCTGCTATGCAGAAAATGGACCAACAAAAACAGCCATCAACAAGATGAAAAGACATCCCATTGAGTAGGAGAAATATTAGCAAATGATACATCCAATAAGGGGTTAATATCCAAAATATATATAAAGAACTCATACAAGTTTACATGGGAAAGAAACAAACAATCCTATTTAAAAAATGGGTAGAGGACCAGAATAAACATTTTTTTCCAAGAGAACATATAGATGGACAAAAGATACATGAAAATATGCTCAATGTCACTAATCATCAGTGAAATGCAAATTAAAACCACAATGAGATACCACCTCACACCTGTCAGCATGGCTATCATGAGTAAATCAACAAATAAGCGTTCATAAGAATGTAGAGACGCCGAAACCGGTTTGGCTCAGTGGATGGAGCGTCGGCTTGCGGACTGAAAGGTCCCAGGTTCGATTCTGGTCAAGGGCATGTACCTGGGTTGCAGGCACATCCCCAGTAGGAGATGTGCAGGAGGCAGCTGATCAATGTTCCTCTCTCATCGATGTTTCTAACTCTCTATCTCTCTCCCTTCCTCTCTGTAAAAAATCAATAAAATATATTTAAAAAAAAAGAATGTAGAGACAAGGAACCCTTGTATACTATTGGTGGGATTGTAAATTGGTGCAGCCACTCTGGGAAATAGTATGGAGATTCCTGAAAAAAATTAAAAATAGAGCTGGAATTTCACTTCTGGGTATTTATCTGAAGAAATAAAAAACACTAATTCGAAAAGATATATGCACCCCATGTTCATTGCAGCATTACTAACAATAACCAAATATGGAAGCAACCTAGATGTTCATTAATCGGTGAATGAATGAAGAAGATGTGGTACATATATACCATGGAATATTACTCAGCCATAAAAAAGAACGAAATCTTGCCATTTGTGAAAATATGGATGGACCTAGAGGATATTGTGCTAAGTGAAAGTAAGTCAGACAGAGAAAGACAAATACTGTATTATCTAACATATGTGGAATCTACAAAACCAAAATGAATAAACAAACAAACAAACAAACAGACCTATGTGATGGTATTAGGAGGTAGAGTCTTTGGGAGACAAAAGAGAATGAGAGAGAGAGAGAGAGAGAGAGAGAGAGAGAGAGAGAGAGGGAGATAAGTGGGAAAATCACAGATAAATAATTAGTTTTGGACACACCTGATTAAATGCACTAATCTACAGGGGGAAATAATGAAAAAAGAAAATGGACCAAAGGGAGCCAGAGTGGCAGCAGGGAGTCCAGGGAGGAGGGTCTGCACTGGTCTGGGCACAGAATGGTTAGAGCTTGGACTGGAGGCAGGGAGCAGTGAGGTGCAGAGAACTGGTGGATTGGAGCCCATTTGAAAGAACAGATAGGCATTGTGAATGGATGGAACAGATAGGCATTGTGAATGGATGGGGCTGGGGGGGGCGTGGCGGTGCGAGGGAGTCTGGGGGCAGAATTGACTGATGTCAGACAAAACCATGAACACTGACCAGGAGAGTATCTTAAAACATGAATTCCTAGGCCCATCCCAGGCCTATTGATTTTAGATCTCCAAGGTTGGGGTCCAGAGCTTTATTTTTAAAATGTGCTTCCAGGTTATTCCAATAATCAGCCCATCCACCATAGGCCATGGCCTAGAGTTTCGGGCACCCTGAGTCAAACCCCCATTTTATAGGAGAAGAAACAGACCCTGGGTGGGGAAACTCCTTTCCCAGGACCACACAGGACTGGCATAGTCGAAATAGCTAGCAGGCATAAGATGGCTGATGCGCTGTTCCCATTCGCGGTTCCCCTTCAGTGGAGTGAAGAGCCCCGAGCAGGTTGCAAGGTGGTGGGAAGCACAGGCTTTGCCATTGAAGTGACCTTGGTGCAGATCCTGACTTCACCATTCCCAGCAGCCATCCTGAGGCAGCTGGGGGTGGGGTCTGAGCCTGGGGAAAGGGAGAGAAGGTTGCTGGCTCCAAACCTCACACAGCCAGCCAGACACTCAGATGGACCTCAGCAGTTGCCAAGCAACCATCCCCCATAGCCCCCCCAGACTGATACCTGCCTATGGATGATTGATTACCTTCATTAGCCTCAGGGTCCTAACCTGCACACGGACACAAAATATGTGCCTCAAAGGACAGCTGTGATATTTGCATGTGATAATGTGCCCAAGGCAACTGGGAAGCTCTGATTATAAAGTTCAATCCCACTCCACCAAGGTCAGCCTCATGTATAGGCAGAGGCAGGAGTCATTTCTATGAGTTTGTGTGTGTTGGTGTACACACATTTGTGCATGTGCATATGTGTGTATACCCGTGCGTGTGTGTGTGTGTGTGTGTGTGTGTGTGTGTGTGTGTTGTGTGTATGTGTGTGATGGGATGTTTTGAAGTGTTGCTTCCCCTGGCCCAGACCACATCCTTCCCCAGTATGACCTGTCACAATGTCTAAAGCCCACCATTAAAGCCACATTTTGCTAGGCACTATTTTCTTGGGTGCCTTCTTGAGCACAGAATTTTGCGTTGGAGGAGTTAGAGGCTGAGGGGAGGGGAGGAGACCTGCCCAGATCCCACCGGCAGTAGAGGCTGAATGAGGACCCCAGCCCCAGTGTGCTGTACACTCATGCGTCTGGTGGCCCCTGGGTGCCAGTGGGGGCTGTGGTCGGAGCGGGAACATGTACTCCCCGTGGAGGCTGGGGAGGAGGCTGGGTGATGCGCTCGCCATAATCAAGGCGCAATCAGTGCTAATCAGTGTGTTCTTGAAATAGACCCAACTGGATGGGGGAAGCGAGCAGCCGCCTGGGTTTGTATAGCGGCAATCAGAGGGAGGCAATTTTAGATCCACGGGAACAACAGCTCTTTGTCCTCACCCAGGGACTCTTGGAGCTCTGCAGAGCCCACTGCAGCTTGGAGATAAAAACACCCCACCGGGATCGCAGCTGCCCCAGGCCAGGAAGGGGGACATTCAGGCAGCAGGTCCAGCTGCCTCCAAGTGAAGACCAAGCTCTTTAGCATCTTGGCTGGGCACCTACTATGTGCTGGGCACCTACTACAGCTGCTTCTTTTTTGAGAGGTGGGCTCCATTTTGCAGGGGAGGGGATGGAGGCTCTGAGAGATGGGGGCTTTGACCTAGGTCACTTGGCTCAGTGGCTGAGCTCTGATGGGCATCTAGTCTGACTCTAAAGCTTGTACCTATTCCTTTTATGGGACCTTAGGAGACATTATCCTAGATTAAGCCAGGACCCTAATAGAACACCCAGGTCTTGCAAACATCTCAAGGCCTGAAGATTATTGGCCTCAATTTGCAGATGATGAAGGGACTTCAAGGTCACCCAGATGGTGTAAGTGGGGGAGTCAGCATTCAAACCCACATCTGTGAGATGCCAGAGCCCCCACTTGAAATCACTAATCTCTGAGCTTCTTCAAAAGCCCGGCCTCTGCCATTGCCTCCAGGAAGCCCTCCCTGCCAACTCCAGGTCTGTCATCCCCGTCTCCTTTGAATGATGCTTGGTTATCATGGAGCTGGCCCTGGCAGGCGATATGCCTGAGTGACAGACTTTGTGAGTTTTTCAGGGCCCCAGCATCATTTCCTCTAATGTTGGTACCACTGACCCCCTGCTTTCCTTCTGGAGTGGAGACTCTCGGGCAGAGTCTCCTCGAGAGTGCGGTGGGAAGTGGCTCAGGCCCACCCGTCCAGGAGCACTAACAGTTATGAAATGCTCTATCACAAGAGGAGAGCTCATTGGAGGAGAGGGGGCAGGCAGCCCAGGCAGAGCCACGGTAGAGGTCCAGGTGATAGGAGGAAGAACCAAGGAGACTCACTGATTGATAGAATGTGGGGAGTGAGGAGGATTTCTCACTTGATCACCTGGTCCCACCCCTCAGTCATTCTCAACTCCACTCACACCTACCTCGGATTCACCAGGAAATCCTGTCACTCTACCTTCCAAATATATCCAGAATCTGATCACATCTCCCCTTCTCTTTCTTTCTGGTCCAGCTCCCATCATCTCTTGCCTGGATTTCAGCAGCCTCCTCACTGGTCTCCCTGCTTCCACCCACAGCACCCAGAGGGGTTTTGTTAAAACAGATATTGGATAATGTCCCTCTTCTGCTCAAAAGCCACCTATGGCCCCTCCTCTCACATTTACTAGCCCCCCAGGCCCTTTGTGATCTGCCCACCACATCTTTCACTTCACCTACAGTCTCCCCTTGCTCACTTTACTTCAGCCACCTTGGACTCCTAGTTGTTCTAAAATCACTGAAGATGAGCTTTCACCCCAGGGCCTTTGCACATGCCATTTTCCTCTGCCTGGAATGCTTTTCTCCAGACAGCCACAGGCTCCCTCCCACGCCTTCTCAGAGAGGCTTTCCTGTTTAAAACTTCAACCCATCCCATACTCCATGGCCCTCTCTATACCTTTGCCCCTTTATTTTTAGACAGATCATTTATTATCTTCTGTTATACTATATATTTTTTCCTTTTTAAAGTGTTCATTGTCTGGTCCACCACCAGAATACAGGCTCCAGGAGGGCAGGGTCATAGTTAGTGCTCAATCAATATTTGCTGAATGAAGAAGTGGTTGGATGAGAGTGTCATTTATTGAAATAAGAAGGAACAGATTGGTGGGAGTGAAAGTTAGAGATGAACTGGCAAAATTGAGTTTGAGATCCCCCAACAGACACCAAACAAACAAACAAAAAGAAAGAAAAAGAAATCCAGAAGGCAGTGAGAGATACAAGTGCACACCTTAGTTTCTTCTCCTGTAAATTGGACTAATAATCCTAGCTCCCTCGAGGGGCATGTGTGAGGAGGGGGTTAATGAGATAAAAGGGGTGGCCGTCATCAGCAGAAACTCAGCCTTCAACAAAGTGTGCCTGCCTTGCATGTTTGCTTCCTTCTCTCTTTCTCAAACAGCTGCGACAAGCTCCCTGAGACGAGCTCGAAGCTGTTGGAACATTATTGCTGTGGAGAACACATGGCCCAGATGAGGAGTGCTGCTCCATTTGCTTCTCCCTCACCCTGAGCTCAGTTCCTGGGCACCCAGATCCCCCAGGGAGGCCGGAGCCAGGGCCCTGCAGGGATGTTTGCAGTGGCAACACCTCCTTCCCTTCTCCCTCCTGCCATTCCTTCCGACCATCTGAGAGTCATTTCTCATTCCCCGCAAGCCTTCATTTGTAACCGACTTCTCATTGGTAAGGAGAGGACTTTAAAAATAGCTTTATTGATTTTACTTTTTGGAATATAAAGGCGATAGATGTTCTTTTGTAAAGAAAAATTAGATGGTGTAGAAAAAAAGGGAAAAAAGAGAAATCAGCCCCAACCTTACCACTCCGAGAAAATCACCATCCACATTTTAGCATGTGGCCTTCTCATCTTTGTTTTAGATTTTTGTGTCCAAATGGGTTGAGGGCAGGACTCCAAGGTAGATGGAGGAAGCTAGGGACTGGGGGGAGGCAGGGCAGGTACCAAGGCAGGGTCTGGCTGATGGGGCCTCTGCCATTGTTGGCACGTGGTCAGAGCAAAACCCACAGCCTGTCCCACATGCCTGGTCAGACCCCAAGGGGCTGCCCTGTGCTTCTCATATCTTATCACCATTTGTGTACTCACCTAACCACACCACCTGGGATCTTTAGGGGGAGTATTTGCAATAATCACCTTTCCTGTTTATTTGGAGCTCTATAAAACACATGCCATAAAGCCACTATCTCAGTTAACCTTCAGAATAACCAAAAGAGAGTTCCTGTGATTAGCTCTATTTTACAGATGAGGAAACTGAGGCCCAGCGAGGCAAAACGATGTTGTCCAAGGCATACAGAGAGTTCAGAACAAGGATGCAGGTCTCCTGGTGCTGGCTCCAGCGAGGCAAAACGATGTTGTCCAAGGCATAGAGTTCAGAACAAGGATGCAGGTCTCCTGGAGCTGGATGGGGCCCTTAGGCCTCTCGTCCTGAGGAGAGCGACATGTAACAAGAATGACATTCTAGCTACCAGACACTCTGGTATGGCATTGCCTCCTTTAACCCTCTCAACGTCCCTGCCAGAAAGGGCTTTTTCTGTCCATCTGCACAGATGAGGAAACTGGTCAGAGAGGTGAAGCCACTTGCCTGAGGCCACACTGCCAGTAACCAACCTTTCAGTGGTGAGCGGAGGATTTAAAAAACAGTTTACTGATTTTATTTTTCCGATTATAAAAGTGAGTGGGGGAGTTGAGAACTAATGTAGGTGTGTCTGCCTGTTGGGTTAGTGCTACAAATAGGAGCTAGGGATGGGGTCGGGTGAGAAGAATGAATTGTGTCTTTTTGCCAAGAGCCACCTCTTTGTCCCTCACCTGGGCACCCAGAGTGGGGCCTCTGGACCCTCTCGTTTCAGGCACCCTCCTTAGCTCCAGTTCTGACCTCTCTGGTCCCAGCCCGGACCTTAGGGCAAGGGCGTGGGTTTAGCCACAGTGCCACCTGGTGGCTGATTTGCTGCCACCAGAGCCTGGGCGTTGATTCTTCCCTGGTAGAGACCAGAGCTAACCTGCCTGGTACAGAGGAAGAACACCAAGGACTCTGGGTTTGATAGACCTGGCTTTGAATTCCAGCTTCGTCTGTGATGTTGGGCAAATTCCCGCACTTACCTATCCAGGTGTCTCCACATCTGTAAAATGAGAACAAATCACTGCTGCTGCGGTTGTTTTGAGGCTAATACTTGACCCTCTCCCAGGTGCATGGTAGGTTCTCCACAAATGATGCTGTAGGTGGTCAATAAATGATACTTGCCTTTGCTCTACTGTTTCCTCTGATCCCTCTGTCCACCATCTGACTAGGGGTTCCCTCAGATCAGGCTCAGCCCCACTGCTGGGCTTCTCCTAAGCCACCCTTCTCTGAGGAGGCTCATGTTCCTGCTTAGGCCAGGCTGCAAGACCCTTTGCAGTTGGAAGTGGCTGGATTTGGAAAGAGACTCAAGAGGAAGGCAGAGAAAATTCCTGGGGGAATAAGAAAAGCCAAATGTTGGCTTGGCTTGACACACGCAGGTGGAGTTTCTCCAAAAGAGCCAAACCCGCTCCAATCTCAATAGGCGAAGGTCATGAAATCCTTGGCCCAGGCCCAACTTGCCTGCTGCCTCTTGTGGTCTGCAGTTCTGGCTGGGCACTCGCCTTCTTCATTTACATTCACACCAGCTCCACTGTCTGTACCCTCCACCCCCCAGCCCCCACCTCTGAAAGCATTTCTAACACCCTCCCCACTTCCTCTTTCCTCAAGGCTGCATTCTGCAGGGTGCTCTTCAGAGTCATGCTACCCACAAAGTGACCCCAAGGACCCCCTACAACTCTGAATGGCTCCAGTGCTCCAATGATCAAGGGTCCTAACCCTTTTTATAATTCCTGATAGCCCTCTGGCTCTGAAGTGCTCCCCATGACCCTTCATTTTCCCCAAAGGTCCCCATAACTCTCATACTCACCCTTCAGTGAGCTCAACCCCTTACAACTCCCAAGGACCCCAGCACCCACTGAGGCTCCACCTAATTCTACTAGATCCCTAGGACCTCCCCACCTCCCAGATCTCTAGGGGTCCCAATGGTTCCTTCCACCCTCAATGCCTCTCACTGGCCCCAAACATCCCCTTGTCCATCTCAGTGAACTCTAGTGACATGTCTCAGGAACTATGAAGGCTTTCAAAGTTTGTTAGTGTCAACAAAGGTGTTTCAAGGCTCCTAAAGACTTTCCCTTCAGGGCCTCTGCCACCACCAATTGCTCTGTAGCCTTGAGTGAGCCAGCAATGCTGATGGTTGTGGGGGCCTGCGGTGGCTCCCAAAAGTAAGCTGTGGCAAGTGCATGGCCTTGGAGCCAGAGACCCCCGGGGCTGATCCGCAGCTCGGCCACTAGCCAGCTCTGGGACCCAGGATAGTGGACTCTGCTCCTCTGAGCCCGTCTCCTCATTGGTAGAATGTGAACACCATGTTGACCCACAGGGTGGCTGAGGGCATGGTACCACATGAAAGGGCCCAGCATGATTTCCAATACTGAGTCTTCAATGCTTATTTATTCCCTTTCCTGTGGCTCTCCACTCTGGGGCAAGCTGGGCACTTGTTCATTAGAGCTGCTGCCCTATGGAGCCCCTACTCTGTGCCAAGACCTGCACCAGGTGCCATCCCTGATGAGCATGCTCCCCGTGCTCTATCAAAGAGATTGGGGAGGCCACCCCAGCCTCACAGCAGGTGAAGTTGTATTAGTAGACTGAGGATGGGGCGGACTTTTATTTCCACCCTCTTCCTCCAAAGTCATTTCTCTACCTTTGCTCCAGCTATTCCCTCATCTCAAGTGCCCGCCCCTGCCTGGAGGATTCTCCCCATACCTCAGATGCAGCTCAAGTCCCACATCCTTGGTTAGGTGGCTGGGTATGTGAGCTCTATTTAGACCCAGCAAACCAGCTCCCACCCAGCTCCTCTGCCTTCAGGTATACCTGATATCTCCTTGGGCAATTTATTTAGCCTCTAAACCTTAGTTTCTTTATATGAAAAATATTAATAATACTTACCTCTTAGATTTGTTGCGAGGCTCCTATGAGGTAATGCACACATGATACCTGGAACATAGTAGGTATTCAATAAAGTTTAAAAAATATATTTTAAAATGTTTTTTTTATTGATTTTAGAGAGCGAGGAAGGGAGAGAGAGAAACATCAATGATGAGGATCACTGATTGGCTGCCTTCTGCATGTCCCCCACTGGGGACTGAGCCCACAACCCGAGCATGTACCCTGAATAGGATTTGAACCGTGACCTCCTGGTTCATAAGTCAATGCTCAACCACTGAGTGACACTGGCCAGGCCAATAAACAGTTCTTATTGCTACCCCTAGCATCCCCTGAGCTCTGGGTTCCTGCTTATAGTTTCTTATGGGGGTGGTTCTGACACTTCAGCTAGCCTGGAAGCTCTGAGAGCAGTGCATGCATTACTTCTCCAAGTATGCCCCACAAAGTGGGCCTTATTCAAGAGGCAGAGGCAGCCAGGAGTTGGCAACAAGGACTGACTTTGCTCCTTTGTGAGTAATGAGGTGCCCAGACCAAGGGCTTATTTGATTTTTAACAGCATGAGACGGAGCAAGGGGCTGAGTATGAAACAGTGCAGAGGACTTCCAGGGGAGTCCTGAACCAGCTATGTTCCCTAGCTGGGCCTCATTTTCTTGCCATTCTATCTATGGCTAAACTGAGGCCCAGAGAAGTGGGTAGACTAGTACTGTGCCACATTATAGAGCTCAAGAAACTGAGGCCGGCAAGGGCAGAGCCTAGAGCCAAACCTAGGCTGCATGCTCTGAATCCTCACCTCGTTCTCCCCCACCTTGCCTGCCTCACACATGTAGGTCTGCCTATGAGGACAGGTGCAGGAGCTTTGTGGCAGCGACTGCTGTTGCTATTGTGAAGGGGATTTGCAGCACAGGACACAGTAAGGCATAGTGATCAAGACTGGGTTTGAGGTCAGACAGACCTGACTTCTCTTTCTGGTCCTGCTGTTTACTAGCTGTGTGACTCTGGGCAAAGGGCTTGACTTCTCTGTGCTCAATTTCCCCTATCTGTAATGTGGGAAAAAAAATCTAGATATATAAAAGCCTAAGCGACCTTTACGACCGAACGACCGGAATAACTGGAATGACCGGTCGACCAGTCGCTATGATGCGCACTGACCACCAGGGAGCAGACACTCAACGAAGGAGCTGCCCCCTGGTGGTCAGTGTGCACCCACAGGCAGCCAACCTCTCTTGGTTACTCCCTCCGGCCTGCAAACCTTCCACGGTCCCTCCCTCCAATCCGGCAGGCCCTGTCCAGCAGCAGCAGCTGGCAGGCCCCATCTGGTAGTCAGCAGGCCCCCAAGCCCTGGCCTGCAGCCCCAGGCCCTGGCTGGCAGCTGTCAGGCCCTGGCCAGCAGCTGGCAGGTCCTGGCCAGCCCGGCCCCGATTGCGACTGTGCGAGACAACCCCAATAGGCCCTGATTGCCGGCCAGG
Organism: Myotis davidii; assembly: GCF_000327345.1. Classification (NCBI taxonomy): domain Eukaryota; kingdom Metazoa; phylum Chordata; class Mammalia; order Chiroptera; family Vespertilionidae; genus Myotis; species Myotis davidii. The sequence continues at coordinate 3,700,979 of NW_006286675.1, read as the reverse complement.
CCTAGGGACCCCACCCATGCACGGATTTCATACACTAGGCCTCTAGTAATAAATAGAGTGGGGGAAGTGCCTCCTTTATGGGGTTGTTGTGAGGATTAAACAGATAGCTTATAAAGCACGTAGCACACAGTGGACATTCAATGCATGGCAAACATGAGGAAGGAAGTGTGATCTGAAACACCCCTGAGTGTTTCCAGTTTGTAATCCTGAGTTGAGACTGCCACCTCCAAATAAGGAACCAAGACACTTTTGCAGGAGTAGCAGGAAGGAAAATCGGGAAGAAAATCGAAAGAGTATCACTTTGCTTATAGTTTGTTCATTCCTTTAATTTTTAAAAATGAGTAAGCAGACAACGGTGTGCCCTTTGAATACCCAATAAAAATGTTCATTACGTAAAACAGTACAACCTTTTTCATTTTTAATAATACTGTAAATATCTCAGAAAGGATGTATTGTTTCTAGTGAATATCAAAAAGGTCTTCACAATGATGTTTCCCTCGCCCCCACATTTCCCTCCCCACCCCCCCACAAAGTTACCCAAATACTAGCAGGAAATTACAAAAAACAAAGAACACAGGCCCTCCCTCCGCCCTGCCCTGTTAGTCGTGTTAAGTGAGTGAGATGTTAAGTGGTGATGTATGTACAGTGCAGTGCGTGCCAGGAGGCTGCGGGCTGAGCGTCCGTGGGAGCCATGGGGGGAGAACCGTAGCAGCAGCAGCAGGGAGACACCCTCCCCAGGACCTGTTGGGAGAAGAGCAGACAACAGCGGACACGAGCAGGGGGCCCAGCTGAGCCCCGATCTTCCTGGGTCCATTTCCTGGGTCCACCCGATCAAAGAGCTCAGGGAGGGGCCAGGCAGGCCTGGCTGTGTGTGCAAAAGGGGAACCAGAACCAGGTGTCCCACCTTCCTGGGCAGCACTGGACATCCCTCTCAGCAAACGTGGGCTCAGATGGGGGCGGTGCCCAGAGCAGAGAAGCTGGGAGCTTGGGAACTTTTGGATGAGTCAATCACACAGGTTTGTTACAGGAAACGTAAGCCTCAGTGTGGACAAAGCTTGCATTTCCACCAAATAAAATTGGGAGCATAAAGGAAAAGGATAAAGAATGCACCTTCCACCCTGGCTGGTTTGCTCAGTGGTCAGAGCGTCTGCCCATGGACTGCAGGGTTGTGGGTTTGATTCCTGGTCAAGGGCACCTACCTTGGTTGCAGGTCAATCCCTGACCCAGGTTGGGGCACATGCAGGAGGCAACCAGTCGACGGATCTCTCTCACATCGATGTCTCTGTCTCTCTGTCTCTCTCTCTCTGTCTCTGTCTCTCTCTTTGTCTGTCTCCCTCTCTCTCTCCCCCCCTTCCACTCTCTCTAAAGATCAATCGAAAAAATATCCTTGGGTGAGGATTAAAAAAGAAAGAAGGAAGAATGCACTTTCCCTTTCCCCAAATAACTCAGAATCCAAGGTAGAGACTTGATGTAAAATCCAATTAAAGGAAAAGGAGAGCGATCATCCAGAGAGCTATGGAAGGAGGCAGTCTCCCCCAGAGCCGGGGCCTGCACAGAGGAGGGGCAGGGAGCCCAGTCTGCCCTTCACAAGCACTGAGGCTTCTCAGCACCTGGGAGAGAGGCTGCAGGAAGGATCCCCAGAAAAGGGTGGGGAAGAAGCTTCCTCAAGGTTCCAAGGTTCTGCTGGTGACAGGAAGGAGGGGGAGGAATGGAGGTATCAGCCAGGGGGAGAAGATGTGGCAGGAGCTGGAGGATGAAACCAGGCTCCAGGCCCCCATAGCGCCTTCTCCTGAGTGGCTGGGGGAACGTCCTACAGTGCAGGTCCTTCCTGGCTGGGACATCGGCCGGATGTGCAGCTGCAAGAAGAATAGAGGCTGCTTCCTAAGCCTGAAAACCAGCACCCAGGCAACCCAGCCAGTGCAAACGAGGGTGGAGAGGCAGAGCTGAGGGAGAGAGAGGCAGAGCTGAGGGTGAGAGAGGCAGAGCAAGAGGAGCCCGACAGGGGTCAGAACATGGCTGGTCTCCAGAGAACGGACCACTCATGGGTGAAATCAAACTAGAGTTTTGGGGAAAACACACATCACCACCACACTGTTTCCATGATAAACCTGATTTAAAACAAGCCGGTGGAAGGTGGGTGCAAGGATGACTACCTGAGAGTCTTCAGAAGCATCCAAGATGAATGGCAGATCTGCAAGCCAGCAAGGCATCAGCCAGAATCCCCCAGAGAGGTGCCAGGTAGGGAAGGACCCGGGGATCGCCTGGCCCAGCCCTCACATTCAGGAGACAGGGAAACCGGCCCAGGGAATGGAAGGGCATGCCCAAGCCACTCAGCAGCTACCAGGGGACTTTTTCTTCTCGGACACAGCCTTGCTGTCTGCAAACCCACTGCTAAGAGGTTGGGGATGGGGAAGGAAGGGTTTGAAGGAAAGGCCTCCCACTCCTGGAGGTGGTGAGGAGGGGGCAGCAAAGAACAGGGACAAACATGGGGCATGGACTGGCTGAATAAAAAGCTGACAGGAGGACAGGCGTCGCTCCCACCCCACCTGCCCACAGCCTGAGTATAAAAATTTGATCATATGATACATTTTTTTTTCTTAACCCCTAGAAAACACCGGTTAAAAGTGTCCTAGCACAAGATTCCGCTAGTCCCTGTACAGTATTAACTCTTCGTAATGTTACTTACATGATAATTGGGGGCGAGGAGGGGAATGTGACTTTAAAACAGTGTACACAGCCACCTTAAAATTAACTTGTTAATAAGTCCTGTGCAAAACGAGCAAGCCTCTATCATTAGGTGAAGTACGCTTTCAGGTGCTCTCTTATACCCCCGGGGAAGGAGAAGGAAGCAGAGGCATCCGAGGTGGCAGGTGGACACTCAGAAGTGCGTCTCCTTCTCTGTGATGGCGGCAATGGTCCCATCGCCCTTGAGTTTGGCGTCACAGTCATTAACCATCACCGTCCGTGGGCCTGCCCCAAGCTTGCCTCTCATTTTCAGATCAGCACTGGGGATCACCAACTTCCGGAATTTCTAGGTGGTTGGAGTGGAGGAGAAGAGCTGTGTGAGAGCGGCTGCCAGGGCCCTGGGGCCTGCCTTGGCCTCTCCCAGCCTCACGGTGAACACGGGGGTTGGGGAGTGGGTAGAGGGATAGCTTGGAGTAATCAGATTGAGGTCCAGGCCCCCGTTCTGCCACTTAGAGCTTTCCTGGTAGTGAACTGAGTTCCCTGGGACTCAGTTTCCACATCTGGAAAATGGGGACAATGGAGATACCCACTCCTGGCATTTGGTGAGGAGCAGGGGGTGCAGAGGTGCTCAGCCTGTACCTGGCCCACTGTAGGTGACTAGGAGGAGATCAGGGCCGACTGCCCCATCCCTTCCCTCTGAAGAGACAGAGCAGCTGGTCCGAATCGCTGAGCGGCCACTCACTATCTCTTTTGGGCAAGTCATTTAACTTCTGTGAGCTTCCTTTTCCTCATCTGTGAAATGGGGTAATGATACCTGCGGGCAGAGCTATTGTGAGGGTGAGCGAAGGCATCTCTAGGGCTTTCTATAATGACTGCTGGATAAATGGAAGCATTTCCCACAAACGGGATGTCCTCATGCTGCCACCACCCAGGGGAACATGTGTGTGTGCCACTGCTCCCTGGGCCGCAACTGGAAGGTGTAGAACTATCACTAATGCCAACACTCAAAGCCACAGCCTCATTCACCTTGTAGTGTGGCCGGCACTGGGCTGGGCACGAATGGAATGGCTATTGCCCCACTATACTGATGAGGAAGTGGAGGCCACAGGCAGACTCACTCCTGCCACCACAGCCCTGCCTTGGGGGTCCCATACTTCAGCTTCCTGCGCATCCCCTAGTTCCCTCGAGGGAAGAAACCAGGCCAGGATTTAAGAGATCTTTTCTGGGCATAAACCCTTTCCCCAGAAAGGCTGGGAAGACTTTTGGGTGACTGATTTCTTGTGATTAAGGTTCTGTTTTCTCTTTCAGATCCTGCCAGGCCGAAGAGGCTGAACCTATTTTGCCCAAGTGGGGTTAACAGGCACGGCACCAGGCTCCTGACACAGGACAGGAGTTAACAGCATGGACTTGGGAATCAGGCACCTGGTTTGAACCCCAGAGCTACCATTTAACCGGGGCACAAAAATAACATCTCTGTGTCTCAGTTTCCTCCGGCGTCAAAGGGGGATAATTCTGGTACATGCCTTCTAGGATTATCCCCAGGCTCAGATTAGTTGATTTAGCCACACATTAGCACAGGATATCTATATTCACAGCAATTCTCTGAGGTAAGGGCTATTGACCCCAATTTTCCTTCCAGATCCTTCCTGCCAGTTGGCAGAGCCTTCTGGAAATGGAGGGGGGTAGATGAACTGACACAAGTTCTCCCAGTAGGGAAGGGCTGGAAACCGCCGAAGACTTCACCGTCTTTCATAAGCCCCATCTCTGTGCAGCAGATATGAGAGCTTAGCGAGAAAGAGGGAGCTCAGCAAAGTGGCCGCTCCCTCCTCTCTCGCTCCCCTCCAAGGCAGGCCTGAGAAAACCTGGAGAACTCTTCAGGGGACACTGGCATTTCTAAATACCGAAAGGCTGGGAGGTTGGGCGGGGCCTGTGGTGGCCGAGGTGTTAGGGCTGCAGGCCCACTCTCCCCTGGATATGTTTGGTCCCAAATCAGAATTGACCAACTGCCCTTGACCCACATTTCCTGCAGGTGCCAAGGAGCCTGACGCACTCTGGGAGCACAAGCAGGCTTGCTCCTTTGGGCTGGATGCATAGCTTTTTCTGGAGCCCAGGCCCCTTGGTGAGCAAGCAGGCTAAGTGAAGCCGCTTCTGAATAAGCAATCACATCCGGATGTCTACACACACCCCCTCACCCCCATCTCCCACTGACCTTGTTCTGGGAGATCAAGGTCAACCCCCGAGATCCCTGGCGTGATAAGGCCCACAAATGAGTGCAGCCAGCTGAGTAGAGAAAGGGGCCCGTAAAAATCAGGGGGTGAGAGCACAGACTTCCCAGCCTCTGCTTCACCACTTAGAGGCTGTGTGCCCTGGGGTAAGCTGCTTTTCTCTGTGCTTCAGCTTCCTCATCTGTGAAATGGGGACAATAAGAGCTTGCACCTCATAGGGTTGCTATGAGGATTAAATGTCTCGGTGCTTGTAAATGGCTTAGAATAGTGTCTGGCACACTATTTTATAGCTGAAAGTATGTATCCTCTGACCCCCTTCACCCATTTTGCATACCCACTAATCTGTCCTCTACATTTGAGAACTCGGTTGTTTGTTTTGTTTTTTTAGATTCCACATAATAAGTGGCTCAGTTTGCTAACTAAGTGAGAAACGGACTCAAACCATCTGATCCACCAGCAGGTGGGAAATGAGAGTAAACAGAGAGCGAGCGTTCTGGAAATAAGATGGCTTGGGCTATAATTCAGTCTGCCACCAAGAGACCACATACTGCACCATTCCACTGAGCGGAAGTGTCCAGAACAGGCAAATCCGTGGAGACATGTGGCTATCTGGGGTGGGAACAGAGTTAACTGTGAATGGGCTGGTGGGATCTTATTGGGGTGAAGAAAATATTGTAAAACTGATTCATGGTGATAAATGCACTATGCTGAAAGTCACTTAAAAAATCATTGAATTGTACTCCCCAAATGCGTGAATTTTATCATACTTAAACATACTTCAATACCATTATTTGACAATTTTTGGTTTCCACTATAGAAAATAGTATGGAGTTTCCTCAAAAAATTAAAAGTAGAACTACTATATGATCCAGAAATTCCACTTCTGGGTATTTATCTGAAGAAAAGAAAAATACTAGCTTGGAAAGATATATGCACCCCATGTTCATCACAGCATTATTTACAAAAGCTCAGATATGAAAGTAACCTAAGTGTACATCAATGAACAAATAAAGAAAATGACACACACACACACACACACAAATATTATTCAGCCATAGAAAAGGAAATCTTGCTATTTGTGACAACATGGATGGAACTTGAGGACATTATGCTAAGTGGAATAAGTCAGAGAAAGCTAAATACCATATGATTTCACTTATATGTGGAATCTAAAAAAACAAAACAAACAACCGAGTTCACAAATGTAGAGGATTAGTGGGTGTGCAAAATGGGTAAAGGGGGTCAGAGGATACACACTTTCAGCTATAAAATAAGTCTTGGGGATGTAATGTACATGGTGATTATAGTTAATTAATACTGTGTTTGCGTATTTGAAAGTTGATAAGAGAGCATATCTTAAAAGTTTTCATCACAATCAGAAAACTGTAACTATGAGCAGCATCGAACAGACTGTCAAACTACAGCGGGAAGGCTGGGGAGGGTTGGGGGCGGGAGAGGGGGTAAGAGATCAACCGGAGGACTTGTATGCAGGCATATAAGCATAACCAATGGACATAGGACACCGGGGGGGAAGGGGGAGCTGGGGGAATGTCGGGGAGGGGGGGGAAGGAGACATATGTACTACTCTTTGTAATACTTTTTAAAAAAAGACAACTGTAACTATGTGTAGTGATAGATGTTAACTAGACTTAATGGGATCCATTATGTTGTACACCTGAAATGAGTATAATGTATACCAACTCCATCTCAATAAAAAATTTTGGTTTGCTAATTTTTGGCTGTGTGACAATTTCTCTGAGCTTCAGTTTCTTTACCTATTAAATGAGAAAATGATGTCAGCACTCTGATTTGCTCTGCGGACTAAAGGAGAAAACCTGGCAGGGTGATGACATGGGATAGGTAGCAGTCTCCAAATATTAGGTCCTCTTCCCTTGCCCTGGGAATGGGGTCCTTAATGCATTAACGAAACAGCAAGCGCTAACCTGGTCACTCTCTGTTCCAGATCCTGGTCTAAGTGCTTTCCCTATATGAACTCACTGTGTCCTCACAAAAACCTCTGTAAGTTTGGGACTATCACTGTCCCCATTCTACAGATGAGGAAACTGAGGCTGAGCTCAGAGAAGCAGGCTCAACCCCGCTTCTGCGTAGTGGTCATGATGAACACCTATCAAGGAGGATCTGACTTCCCTGAGAGACATATGGGAGGTTGCTCTCATCCCACCCATTGCCCAGATGAGGAAACTGAGACCCAGAGAAGTGCCCACGGACTCAACCCTGCTCACCATCCTGTCCAAGGCAGAGCCAAGCCCCGCCCTACACCTCAGGCCTCTCGGGCCACCCTTGCTGACTCTTTCTTCCTCCCATCTCACCTCGAGCAGCGTCCCCTCTGTCTTCCACAGCTTGATGAAGATCCAGAGGGGGATGCAGAGCATGGAGGACAGCGCCATGAGCCAGCCTATGCCATAGCCCCAGGCGGGGTAGGTGTAGACGTTGTTATACTTGAGGGGCTTGTACTTGACCAGAAAGAAGATGAAGATGCTCTGCAGAGAGATGGGGAGAGGTCCCTGGGGCCAGTGTGCAGGAGGCCAGGAGTGGAGAGGACCCACCCCATGTGACAGCCTTGGAGAGGCAAGGCTCTGCCCTGGTCTACAGGGAATTTGAGGCCCATCCCACCAACATAAGACACACAGGGAAAGGACCCCCCACAGATCCCAGGACCTCACTGGGGCTGTGGGACTCTTCCACCCCTCAGGAGCCTTTGCCCAATCAGGATTTTTATTTTTCCTAGCTCTTTCTTGGGACTGGTTTCAAAGCTGCCTTTCAGAACTACAATGGTTGATGAAGATGCTTTCAGATACTTCCAGTGCCAAGAACTGGGTGAAGAGCAATGGGTTGTTTCTTATTCAACATCAGGTCATGAAGGCCTCTGATTCCACGGTCCGGTCAGAGGGCAGAGGGGGAGCCCCAATGCTACCCTCAGTTGTGCTGCTTTCAGAGTTAACAACAAAACCAAATGCCTCTCATAGAGGCAGGTCACAGCTACCCAGTTGCAAGTATAGAGCCTGAGGCTCTGAGAAGGGGGGTGACTTTCTTAGAGTTGAGCAAGCTGGTGGCAGAGCACGGACCTCAGGGAGAGGCCCCTCCCTTGCCAAGCCCAGGTGCTTCAGACTTTCTGAGCGCACAGAGGGTCACCAGGTGATGTCACCTCCTCAGTTCTAGCTCAGCCAGGTCTGGAGTGGAAAAGAGGGTGGGTGTGTGGTCACTTACCGCACAGATCCCGGGGGTCACGACCTTCCAGCACCATTTAATGAGTGACAATGGCCGGTAGCCAATCATGTCTTCGATGTTGTCATAGAAGCGGTTGCTTCCTGTTCCGAATAAAACAGGCACACACCCAAGAATTTGTACAAGACTCAGAGGGAAGGCTAGAAGGGGTTTGCTTTCCCCAGCTGGACACAGACAAACCGTGGCAGGGACTTGGTTCATTACTGCTTAAAACTCCCAAGACGTTATACCTATGTGAGGTTTCGGGATGAACTACAGAAGGAGGGATTCTGATCTGCTATTGGAAGGATCGCTCCTGACCTTGGACAGTGAAGCCCAGGAAACGGTGAGGAGTCTGTGGGAGAGAGGTGGAAAGTGGTCTCTGGAGAAGCAGGGTGAGGTGCTGGCTGACTTGCATGGAGGCCAGGGCCTGGCTGGGCTGCTAATGAGCAGAGTGGCTGCAAGGGCCAAGTTCACAGTAGGAATATCCATCGTCATCAAATGTCCAACTCATTCCAGAAACAGGTGGACCAGAAGGCAGGTATTTACTGAGGGCCAGGCAATGTGCTGCCTGCTTTGCCTACACTATCTCCTACTTGGAGACATAATGATGATGATGACCCCATTTTGCAGATGGAAAAACCGAGTCTCAGGGCAAAAGAATTGGCCCAAGGTCATAGTCCCTAAACCTGAAACCCCTCTCTGTGTTGTGGGGGTATAGAAGCAGGAATGTGGGAAGGGTCAAGCAGTCTCTGAGGGGAAGGAGGATGAGGTTGACATTGATGGAGATGGGCCGCAGAGAACCTGAGCCTACCCCTGCTGTGGGCGCCTGTGCCCTGGGCACTGATGTCACTGAAGTGTGGGCAGGCTTGGCCGTGACTCACCGTATACCCAGCCGATGCAGACACACTCAAAGATGGCCACAAAGAGAAGGCACATCCCACTGGCGGCATAGGAGTCAAAGAGCTGGAAGATGTACATGCCACCCTATGGGGTGAAAGGACAGACACATGGACAGAGAAATGGACAGACACATGAGGGAGCAGGATCAGCCAGCTGGCCTTGGGAAGGGCCCTCTGCTCTGCCTTGTGCCTACCATCAGCCAGGAGTCACATCCACCAGGGCAGACTGCTTCCCCCTAATCCCTAGAACATTGCACCCTCTCCCCCTGGGTACCCCTAAGACACCATCCTCTGGGAATTGTTGGGATCATAATGGTTTTTCTTGTCTTTGCTCCCCAATGCTAGAAACAACACAGGAAATCAGAGACTGGAGGTTGGGCAGCCTTAGCACCTCTCCCTAATGGCGCTAACAGCCTCCCTGCCTCCTCCCCAGCCTCAACCTCTCCAATCCTTCTGTGCACCAGCTTTCACAGGGACCTTGATGCAAATGCAGCCATGCCACTCCACAGTTTGATATTGCCCGTTGGCTTCCTTAAGCCTGCCAATCAGGACCGCCCTCCTCACTTGGCCTTACCACCCCTTACCACCAGCCACCCTCAACATGTTCCTTCCTGGAAAGACTGAGGCACAGTCTCATCGCTCTGCCTTTGAACACGCTGCTCCCTTTCACTTGTAAGTTCCTTCAAAGCTCAGCTCAAATGCTACCTCCTCCAAGAAGCCCTCATTATTTCTTTGCGCTTCCACAGCATGTTTTTATGAACTTAGAATTTAAAAAAGTATTCCCCTTTCAGTTGGTGCTGAACTCCGGCTGGGAAGGCACACCGGTCCTCTTTGTGGCCCTCATTACAGAGCCTGGCTCACAGCAGGTCCCCTGTAAGTGCAAACTGAATTGTGTAGAGTGAGAGACCAGGGAGGAGGGACTCTGACTGGCTTGTCTACACTGTGTCCCCGTTTTGGCCCAGGCTTGGCACAGAGAGGTGTGCAGTCAATTTTTATAGGAATGACCTGGGCCAGTTCTATAAAATACAAATCTGTGATGATTAAGTTCAGTGGGAGGCCCAGGAGGTGCACACTCAGCTGACCTATTACAGGGCAGGCACTATTGTCATCCCTAATGTGCACATGGAAACACGGAGCCACAGAGCAGTGAGAACACTTGTTGAACATTGTCCAGCTAGCCAGTCATAGGGCCGAGGAGTGAACCCAAGTGGCCGTGCCCTTAACCACCCACTATACTGCCTCGGTGGAACATAAGACATTTGTGGCCTATTTTTTCCCTAGAGCTGAGCTTTAAATGTCTATAAAAGAGGGAGAAGCTCTTGCCAGCAATTACTGTGAAGGCCGTGGCCGACACGGCCCATTTGGCAATTTGAACTTCCCCTGTGTGATTGCACCGATATTCCTCTGTGGAGGCAGAAGGGCGACATGTGAAGTCATGGTCTCAGGCAGCCAAGTGTTGGCTTCCTGCAGGGCCCTGGGGGCTGCCAGGCACCCTTGGGCAGACCGAGGCTTCAGGTGGAGGGCAGACATGAAGGCTCCGAGAGCTGGTGGTGCCCAGGGCCAGAGGCCACAAGGACCTTGCACTGCCTGCGCCAAGCCAGTGCTGCCCCTGCCAACGCCTGCTCTTGCAGTCTTGTCCTCATCAGCCTCTTTAACTCGTCAGGTTAACCCCTAATTTGTGTGTGACAAAAGACTCTGCATAATTAATCAGCACTTAATGAGGCCCTGCTCACAGCAGCCCCGGTTCCTCTGCCTGGGGAGAAGCGAGGTGGCAAGAAGAAGTGCCACACCATTCATTTGCTCAAACACTGATGATCACTCCTATTAATGTGACAATGACTAGGAGCAGTCATCACACCAGCCACCTCGCAGCAAGGGCCCACTCCAGCAGGCCCTGGGGGGCTAGCGCCAAGCAAGGTCTCTCTGTGGACCTCAGGGTCTGCTGGGGGCAACCGTGGGAGGGAGGCTGGGCTGAGCTGGGAAAGAAGTGCTGTAGGGAAGGAAAGCAGAGGCGGCTTCCAGGAGGCAGCAGCATTTGGCTGAGAAGTAGAAGATGAGGAGGTTCAATGGGCGGACCTCGGTATTACAGCAGCTACTTTGACTGATTCTGCGTTTCCTCATTTCTTCCCATGTTTCTTATAAACCTCTTCTCGTCACTAAGCAACAGGCTCTCTCTCTCTCTCTCTTGCTTTTTAAATTAATTTTTTTTAGTGAGGATACCTAATGTCACCTTCCCAGGGTACTTGAAAAGTATTTATGAGCAGGATGGCTGCAGGTGGCGGAGAGAAACATGACTGTATGGTGCAGTCTTAATTTGAGGGTCATGATGAACTCTTCCTCACCCACAGGCCCTCTGGAGACAAGAAGATAGGTGCACAGGAGGCCTGGAGCTAGAACACCGCGTCTGAACGTGCCAAACATCATCGTGTGTGTCTGTTCTCAGAGGTGCTCCAGAAAATTCTGCTTTGAACTTTAGCCCAATAACAGTAACTAGTTGAAGTTACAAGTGACTATTGGGGTGGCCCATGCATCAATCCCAGCATTCTCCTCTGTGAGCTTTATTCCTCCCTGGTCATGACAGCAGTGACCTTTAGCTGAGCATTTACACAGCAACGCACTGTGCTGAGACTCACTGAGAACTTCCGTGCGATTCCCACAACACCCCATTGGGAAGATGAAAGACCCGAGTCACAGAGGAGGCACTAGACCTGGCTGGGACACACAGCTACTCCATTCCAGACTAGGATATGACGTCAGACCTGCCCAACCCAAAACCCAGGCACTTCACCCCGGTGCCTGTCCTCCATTAACACTCACCTCCGTTAACATCACGAGGCCTAGAAAATAGGAGACGACCGACAGGGCCAGGATCAGCAGCTCCCGCCGATAGCCCCTCCGGAAGACCTTCGGGTACATGTCCACCACGGCGGTCACAAGGCTTTCCACACACACAAACTGCATGGGGTAGACACGATGGTGTGAAGCCCAAGGAAAGGGGGATTTCAGTGGCCGTGACCATGGCGATCACAGCAAGCCTAACCCTGGGCTTCCTCCCCACGGGGCTTACCTTCATTCCCACACTCACTCACAGGGACGGAGGGCCCGGGAATAAAAGCACCAATCCCAGCACTTACAGGCCTCCAGGACCCTGAGGCTCAGAGAGGGGAAGTAACCTACCCAGGGTCACTCAGCAAGGAAGTGGCAGCGTCAGGACCTGAACTGGGGTCTCCTGACTCTAGTACTCCTTCTCCCCCATGCTGCCTGCCAAAAGCCTATGTGCTGGGCCCTGTCCTGGGGTCAGTGACGTAAATGAGGTCCAGCCCCTGCTTGTGAGGAAGACAGGAGTCCCGAGACCTGAGTGCTCTGTGGGCGGCAGGCTCTGGTCAGTCTCTGCGGGCAGGCAGCACTTGACTTGTGACAGCCCCCCGTCCTTTGCTTCTGGGTGGAGGCAATCAGAGCTAAAGCAGCCCCCAGTCCCTGTGTTGCCATGGCGTGAGTCTGGGGTGGGGAGGGGAGGGCGAGTGAGCAGAATCATTTCTTGGTTCCAAATCCTTTATGATTCATTTTACCTCCTCAGGAAAGGCACCTGCATCCTCATTGTGCAAAGGGACTATAGCACAGAGAGGGGAAGTGATTAGCCTAGCGTTACACAGTGGGCAAGAGGTGTGGGGCAGGGACTCAAACCCAGCCCAGACCCCAAAGCCGAGGCTCTACAGTAAGGTTTATCCAGGACTGAACCCAGACAGACATCAGAGCAGGTTCACTAACAGGCACACAGACCTGGGTGCATGTCCCTGTAAGCTACTTGGCATCTCTGAACCTCAGTTTCTTCATCTGCAAATGAGAATAACAAAAGGAGCCCCCAGCCTGTGCGGTTATTGTGACAAAGAGCTGAGGACAGAGCCCAGGCACAAAGCAAGTACAGCATGTGGGGGTGAGCAGAGCGGCCATCTGCCCTCCATGCCAAACCCCTCATCCCCTGGCAAACACAGCATCTCAGCCCAGTTGCTGGCCCAGCTCAGCCCAGGGACTCACAGAGCCAAGGCCCCACCCCACTTCCCTGCGCCCAGGCGAGCCTGTCCCTGACGCACACAAGCCGAGACCCCTTCTGAGGCCTCTACCACAACAATGAGGGGAAGATTAGGAACGACAATGGAGGGAGGATTATCAGCAGAAACACCCGGTGCCTCAGCAGCTCGGCCTGGCTTAGCAGTTTCTGAGAAACCATCCAGGGGAAGAAATTGGACTTGGATGGGTTGACAGACACACCAGCCATGGGGCTTGGAGCAAAGTGACTCGCACAAGGTCATGGTGATGGGCAGCACCTTGCAATAGACCCCAGTCTGATAGAGGAGCCAGGCGTTGGCTGGAGGACATTCTCTGGGGCTCTTAGGGGAACCAGCTGCGATGGAGCAGTGGGGCAAAGGTCGATTTCTGGGACTGAAGAGCCACTGAAGGCTACAGGATTCTGGCTGAAAAACCAGGAGAGGATTGCGAGGACAGGCTGGGGGAGTGTTACCGTGTGAGAGGGTGTAAGTGCATGCATCTGTGTGAGATACATGACAAACTGCTAGTCCTAACTATACACCCTTCCCTGAGGAAGGAAGACTGCCAAGTGGAGGGCGGGTTGAGACAGCCCTATAGGAACTGACAACAGAGGCAGGCAGGTGAGATGTGGGGGATGGGGAGCTGGTGGTGGCACTGAGGACCAGGGGGCTGCCTGGGGGATGTCATGGTGGCCTCAATACAGAGATGGAGGAGGAGAGGAGATGCTTTCCTATGTCCCTGGTTGAGACAGGGACACATGCTAGTCGGGCTAAGATATCTCTAATCACTGCCTATTTCCTGAGCATTTCTTCTGCTTTGCCAGGTGGTACCATTGGTATTTGCCAGAATGGAAGTATTTAACAGTGTTTTAAAAACTTGAACTGGGAGTTGGGAATTCCAGGTAAGGAAAAGAGTGTTTGGGAAGACTTGGAGGGACCCCAGTAGCTATGTTTGGGAGTGATTGTGGAGGCCACCTAGGGGATGGAGGGTGTGCTGGCAGGAAAGCAGGGTGGGGACAAAAGGCAGGGCCCTGATGACCAGGACCAGGAGGTGGTGACTAGGTCCAAGAGCCTCTCTGCCCTCCCGGCCTGGGCTGCCCCCTTCCTCTAGCACCTTACCTGGCTGTCCAGGCCCAGGAAGATGAGCATCATGAAGAACAAGGTGGCCCACAGTGGGGACAGAGGCATCATGGTGACAGCCTTGGGGTAAGCGATAAAGGCCAGGCCAGGGCCTGGAGAGGAAGCAGAGAGAGAAGGTGCTGGGTGGAGTTCAGTCCCTCATTCACTGTGATTCTAATCCATCGTGTACTGATGCTTCCTTTGTGCCAGGTGTTGCGTCTAACTCTCACTCAACTCACTTAAATCTCTCAAACACCCCAAGTGGTTGGTACTATTATGATGCCCATTTTGCAGATGAGCTAGCAGAGGCATAGAGAGGAAAGCCAGGGTCTGCAAGGGTCAGGATTCAAACCCAGGTTGGTCTAACACACAGACCTTTCTCTGAACAGACCTGTCTCTACTATTATCATCAGGGCGAGAAACATTCTTATGAAAATGCAGGTTCTCACGCCCAACCTAGATATTCTGACGTGGTCAGTCTGTGGTGAGGCACATTCTGCCTGGCCACCAGTGGAGGACTCGAGAGAGCACCTCACAGAGGTGCTGTAAGGACTTGGTGAGGTAGCGCATGAGAAACAATCACAGCAATCTATACTTAAGAATGTCGCACTCATGATGAATCTGCATCTAGAAAAGGAAAGGGAGAGAGAGGCTCTTTGAGCAGTAGGAACAGCATGTGCAAAGGCTCTGGGGTAGGAGGAAGTGAGCTATGTCACAGAAGTGAAAGCAGGCTACTGAGGTGGGGCACAGAGAGCATGGGGGGAACGCAGCGGATGAGGAGGGTGGGGAGGCCACAGGAGCTGGGCAATGTAGGAGCATGGGGCCATGCTAAGAGGTTAGCTCTTTGAGGAGCCAACTAAGGCTTTATATTAGAGAAGGACAGGATCAGACTGACACTGTGGAAAAAATTACTCTGCAGGGTAGCGTGTGGAACAGAGGGGTCACAGCGGAGGCAAGAAGGCCAGTGAAAGGTGCCTGCAGTCATCCAGGTGAGTGGTGATGGTGGTCTGGGCTGGTGGGAACAGTGGGGTTGGGGAAAAGTGGATGAAGAGGAGCAGCGTTGAGGAGGCAGAATCTACACAATGAATGGGGTTGTCACAGTGAATGCGGGCATGACTGGCATTAAGTAGATGAAGGCCAGAGAGGGCAGGCGCCCTCTGCTACTCCTGAAAAATGTCCCACCAGAGATTATTATTTTTTTAATGTTTTTATTAATTTTAGTGAGAGGAGAAGAAAGAGGGAGAGATGCGTGGATTCTGGAGTGAGGAGGTGTCAAAACGCAGCGGATGAGGAGGGTGGGGAGGCCACAGGAGCTGGGCAATGTAGGAGCATGGGGCCATGCTAAGAGGTTAGCTCTTTGAGGAGCCAACAAAGGCTTTATATTAGAGAAGGACAGGATCAGACTGACACTGTGGAAAAAATTACTCTGCAGGGTAGCGTGTGGAACAGAGGGGTCACAGTGGAGGCAAGAAGGCCAGTGAAAGGTGCCTGCAGTCATCCAGGTGAGTGGTGATGGTGGTCTGGGCTGGTGGGAACAGTGGGGTTGGGGAAAAGTGGATGAAGAGGAGCAGCGTTGAGGAGGCAGAATCTACACAATGAATGGGGTTGTCACAGTGAATGCGGGCATGACTGGCATTAAGTAGATGAAGGCCAGAGAGGGCAGGCGCCCTCTGCTACTCCTGAAAAATGTCCCACCAGAGATTATTATTTTTTAATGTTTTTATTAATTTTAGTGAGAGGAGAAGAAAGAGGGAGAGATGCGTGGATTCTGGAGTGAGGAGGTGTCAATGTTTCTCTCTCAGGTAATTCCCAGGGTCCTACTAGAGGACAGATGGTGGATCACCTCCTGAGACCTGACCCAGGAGAATGTGCTGAGGAGAAAGAATATTTTCAGTGTAACCACCACCCAACACCTCACCAACCTTTGGCACTTACCTGACTCTGCCACCTCGGCAATAGGTACCCCCTGCTCATATGCCATGAAGCCCAGGACCGAGAAGATGGCAAAGCCGGCCACGAAGCTGGTTCCGCTGTTCAGACAACAGAGCATGATGCAGTCCCTGTGGGGAAGCAGTGAGAGGAGCTCAGGTCAGAGGGGGTGGCACAGGCTGGAACATTCTGTCTGAGCACCGTGCTGTCTTGTGTGTGGGCAGGGCAGTGTGAACACAGATAGCACCATTTTCTGATGAAGCCCTTGTGGCTCAGAGCGGTTAGGTGGCTGGCCCGTGGTCACACAGCTTCTGCTGCGCTGTGTGATGATAAGTAGGTCACAGACCAGAACATGGAGAGGGAGTGGGAAGGGAGGCAGCAGAGAAATGGCAAATGGGAAAATGCACAACTAGTAAGAAAACACTTGGAAACAAACCACTGCCCCCCTCGCACTCCCCTTCCCTCCACCAAACCATGGAAAGCAGGAGAGGATTGATTTTCTAGGAGCTCAAAAAAGGAGGCCAGAGAAACCTCTGAGAAATGGATGCTTCTCAGCCAGGGAGCACCCACGGGCTGTATACTGCAAGCTCCCCACAGCCTCAGGAGAAGACATCCCTCCTGGCTAAGCTTTCTACCAGAGCAGCAGCCACAGACCTCACTGCTCAGTCCCTGCTCTGCTGCTGCTAGAAAGCAGCCCTTCCAGGTAGGCCCCTCATAGATTTATCAGATCAGTGACCGTCCCCTCTTCCAATGTCACAATGAGCACTAGATTAAGAACAGATTCAAACTCTCACCTCCTCTTCTCCTGACACTATACTTTTTGTAACGCAACCAAAGGGTACATAAATGTCGGTGACTGTTACACCCTGTTGTCTTGTAATGGCTCTGAGAATCAAGGGCACAGTGGAGAGAGCACTAGATGGGCTCAGGGTTCCAATTCTCTCTGCAATATATTTTCTCTGGTCCTGATCTCACCAGCTATAAGACAAGGTGCTTGGGTAGATTCAATCTATTGACTCTTGGGTCTTGTGACAGATTAAATCATTTTCCAGCAAGGAGCTGACCCCTACCTTCTTCCTTGAGGTGGAGAATATCTGACATGTGACTTGCTTTGGCTAATGGATATTAGCAAATATAATACAAACAGGGGCCACAGATATACTAGTACTTGTGTGATTTGATTTGTCCTTTATCCCTTCTGTGATTTGCCATGAGAAGAACTTCCACAGGAGAACTGCTGTTCCTGCAGCCTGAACCCAGAATATACCCATGTAGACCAGACTTGAGCCTGGCCTGGACCCTGGAGCCAAACCCATTCAACCCACAGCCCTAAGGAGAGCTTCCCCCACCGACCAGCAAACTTAGGTGCAATAATAACAAATGCTTGTTGTGGTAAGCCACTGAGTTTTGGGCTGTTTATTACACAGCATTATTGTGGCAGCGAGTGACTGCTACAGGTTCCTTTAAAGAACTCTCCTGGCAGTGTGGATGTAGGATGGACTGGTAGACATGGGGACTTTATCTGCAAGCCTGGTATACCACCTCTCAAAAGGAAATTCAGCTCACCCCAGGGTCAGGCAGAGTTACTCCTAGGATTGGAATGAATCTGCTCCTCATGCCTGTTTCTTGACCCTGACTTATCCAACAGTGGAAAACAAGGTGGTATTGGCGAGGAAAACGTTTTCTCCATATCCTCTGGAATTCTGTACCATTTGGATTTGCACTGTGTCCAGTCCTGTGCTAGGGTTTTTTGAACACCGTATCACAGAATCCAGAGGCTCAGGGAGGAGGTTTCGTAGTCATCAGGTGGTGAAGTTGAGATGTGCATCCATTTATCTCAGACACCAAAGCCCAGGCTTTTTCTACCAGTTACACAAAAAAGATTCTCCCTAAGAATTTAGACTTCCAAACCCTGACTTGTGGATAATTGTCTCTGGGCATCATATGGTTGCTGAGAAACAACTGTTCCTTATCACAAAGTCCCCATCTTGCCCCAGAGGCCTCATGAGCGGTTTCCTTACACCACAGGGAGGCTCTGAGATGACCTGAGGTCCCTTCCAGTCCTGTGCCCGGCAGCCCCCACCCTCAGAAGCTTAGCTGCATGAAGGGAGAACTTTTCCCACCTGGTTTGCTCTGTCTCCATCCCTCTAATTCCTCCCCCACAGGGAACCTTTTAAGTGAAAAGCTTATGTAACAAGTGCTGTGAAATTGGCAGCAGCTGAGCCAGCTTTGAAGACCTCCAGAAGCTATTATGCTGTCAGAAGAGAGGGTACTAATTTACTCCCTCTGAGTTGGGGAGACCTGCTAGCAAACAATTTGGAAAAGGAAATAAAACAAGCCTTCCTATTTGGCAATGTCACTTAGGGGACTGAGTTTCCTCGGCTGATGGGAGGAAGAGAACCCTGCCTATTGGACAGGGAAGCAAAAGGGATGATGAGGGACCAGCATATTCACCCACGTGCTCAGTGGGGAAGAAAGTTGCCTCTGCCTCTAGACACAGCCTGACAACCAGGCAGCCTTGGCCGAATCTGCACCAACTGCTGTAGCTGGGAAAGAACTGGTCATGTCTGGTAATGAGGAATAGAAAGACCAGGTTCAAAGCCACATTCCATCACTGGCAATGGGAACACAAGTGACATACCCTCGGGCCTCAGTTTCCTCATCTGCATAATGCTGTGGCCCTTCCATGCCAGCCAGCACAATGCTATGCTTGAGGGATGATGGCACAAGAGAAGAGCCAGTCCACGTCCTCATGAGCTGACAGCCTAGCTGGAAGTGACTGACAGTGACCAAGTGATTTCCTCAGTGCCCCGCACAGAGGGCCAGGGCTGAACACTGGCCGCTGAAGTGCTGATAAGTGTATGCAGACAGCATCCCTCTCCAGTATCCCAAGGGGGTCACACTCAACCTGGGCTTGAGGCTGCTGTGCTGCTCTCCCTGTCCCACGGCCTTTCCCTTCCTGTCCATGGCTACCACTTTGTGTTGTGGCTCACTGAGTGCTTTACCTCTCACCATCCCTCAGACCCCCTCCCTGAGAACACCATGGAGGTAGAAAGGATCTTATGGACAACCTGGCCTGACCTCTGTCCAGCCATACCTAATTACCTGTTTACCCAAAGGCCCACAGGAACAACACAACTTGCTGCCTAATTGTGTACTGGATTCCACTACAGCTTTTCTTTTCTGCATGTTGGGCCTTTCACTTCCTCAGATTCCCCAAGTTACAAACTATAGACTTGGGCTATGCCACTGCTGCCTGTATCTCCCAAGGTACCAATTCTGGTGTCTCACACTTGATAGACACATAATGCACACAGCCAACTGAACAAATGGGTTAATAAAGTATCACGAAGCCAGCTTTCCGAGAGGATGACACCGCCTGACTACTAGGGAGGGGAGAGAGGCTAGTCCAGCCGTGGGCAAACTATGGCCTGCGGGCTGGATCCGGCCCGTTTGAAATGAATAAAACTAAAAAAAAAAAAAAAGACCGTACCCTTTTATGTAATGATGTTTACTTTGAATTTATATTAGTTCACACAAACACTCCATCCATGCTTTTGTACCGGCCATCCGGTCCAGTTTAAGAACCCATTGTGGCCCTGGAGTCAAAAAGTTTGCCCACCCCTGGGCTAGACATTCAGTTCTATCACCGATTGCCAACGGTTTAACCAACCATGCCTATGTAATGAAGCCTCACACTCAAACACACAACACCAAAAGGGTGGGATTTAGAGAGCTTCCAGATTGGTGAACAGGCGGAGATTGGGGAGAGGCACTCAGAGAGGGCATGGCAGCTCCATCCCCTTCCCCACCTCCCCTGCCCTATGCATCTCTTCCATCTGGCTGTTCCTGAGCTACATCCTTTTATAAGAAACCAGTAATCTAGTGAGTACAATGTTTCCCTGAATTCTATGAGCCATTCTAGCAAATTAATTGAACCCAAATAGGGGGTCATTGGAACCTCCAATCTATAGCCAGTCAGTCAGAAGCACAGATGACAACCTGGACTTTCAAGTGCGGTCTGCAGGGGGGAGGGGCAGTCTTGTAGGACTCAGTCCTTAACCTGTGGAACTTGATGTTATCTCTGGTGCTATCTCTGATACTGTCTACAGTGTCAGAATAGAGTTGAATTGAAGGACACCCAGCTGGTGTCTGAGAATTGCTTGGTATGTGTGGGGGAAAATCACACACAGGAATTTTATTCCTAGTTTTAGAATGGTTTCCTCTTAAACAATATTTAACTCTTTAATCAATCTGAAACTTATTATGGTGCATATACGAGACAAAGTATGAGTATCTATCTTGATTATCCCCTCCAATATTCCGCTGTCTCAGAATCATTTGCTGAAAAATCCTTCCTTTCTCAACTAGCCTATGATCAGAGGTGGCTTCATTGCCGTTATTCCATGAGTTTGTGCTGGAATGAGGAGCTCTTGAACTCTAAGGAAGAGATGTGCTATCCAGCCATCCCAGAATATTCCCTTACTGTGACCATGGACCAAATTCAGGGGTGCAGAGACCTCAGCCAACAGACCATGGGTCTAGACTTGGAGGCCAGGATGCAAATGTCTGCTCCACCATGCACTGCTGGGTGACCTTGGCAAGTTCCTGTCCCTCTGTAAGTCTCAGCCTTGCAACAGAACTCAGACTGCTGGCCTGGGAGGCCAGACAGCCACGGTCAGACAGCCTCGCTCACCTCCCCCTGTGACCCCTCCTCCTGCTGGATGTGGGCAGCTGCAGAAGGCCTGGGAGGGCCCTGGCAGTTCCCTACTGTCAAATGAGAAGGGGCAGGAGCAGATTTATGGACAAAAGGCAGAAGTACAAGGCCCTTGGTGTCAGAAGACCTGGGTTCAAAACCCACCTTTGCCACTTACTAGCTATGTGACCTCGGGCAAGTCACTTACCTACCCTGGGAAAAGGGTGAGATGGAGGCCTGGGTAAGATTCCAGAGTGGATTCCTTTGCATCCTGGAATGCACTCTGATCATATTTGTTATTCTTCCAGCTCCTCCATGGCCTACTCTTTGATACTGGTGCAGGGAGTGGTTAAAAAATAGCCCATCTGTCTGGCTCCGCAAGGTGGGCTCTACAAATATGAGCTAGCTAGGCCGAGTGGAGAGCTCTCAGCGTTTGGTGGAAAGCATACAGGGCCCGGGGAAATGCTTACCTGTAGCAGTTGTTGTTGTAATTGTTATAACTTCCCAGAGCAGTCAGACAACCCAGGCAGATGGCATAGGAGAAAAAGATCTGCGTTCCAGCATCTACCCAGACCTGCAGAAAGGCACAAAGAAGTTGGCACAGAGAGAAGTCGGCTCTGTTCTCTGAAATCCCCCATCCACACCCACCCTCCAATGAGACTAGACAAAGGGATACCCAAACTTCCTAACCTTCTTAGGAACATGCTTTTTAGAAGTTCTATTCTTGGGGACCACTTGATTAAATATAAATTTCCTTAATTAATCCCAGAATTTTTCAGAGGTTATGGGTAATAGTTGACTCAATATTAAGGACTTGGATGTTTAGAGACCGACTGTGAAACCATGGAAGAGTCACTTAACCTTTCTGAGGTTTAGTCTCCTCATCGGCAAAGTGAGGAGTGAACTTCCCTTCAGGCGTGTTGAGAGGATTCATGCGATATGGAGTGTCGCTCCTGAGACTGGAGCATACTCACTGGCTTGCTTAAACCAAGATGAGTGATTTTTCTCCTTTGTGATTAAGACTACCATGAGAAGACTGTTAGAGGATTCTGTTTAGGGTTTCCTATTGGCCAGCTATGCCAATAGGAAACCCTATGAGCATAAGAAGTGGCAAAGGGACAGCAAGAGAAGGGGAGGGCCCACCAAATCTTTATCACATTTCAAAATACGGGCTTCTTATGTGGTATATATAGAAACTACCTTCTTACCCTTTAAGTTCCCCTTTGACAAAAACTGCTGTGGACAGCATGACATGCACAACAGGAATTACAGTGGCATCTCTAACACTTTCTCTTGCGCTCTTTTTGAGCTCCTAGAAGTTAGCAAGGAAAACCCACAACTAAAACCCAAAATGCATCTGATGAGATGGATGCTTTAGAATCAAGTGCCATCTAGAGAACAGGGCTTTGCACTAAATACAAACACAAGCAAATGTTTATTAAACACAACGTGCCAGGCACCGGTGCTGAGTCCTGTATGCGTTACTGCACTTGAATATTCACAGCAACCCTACACAGAGGTACTTTTATTAGCCCCTTTTTACAGCTGAGGAAACTCTAAAATAGAGAGGTTGAATAACTTGCTCAAGACCACACAGCTGGGAGTGGAAGACACAAGTTCATGGAGACCCACCTTAGAGAAGCATGCTTAACCAATCCCACAATTTCAGAAGTCTTCAGGCGTGACCTTTCACTCAACACAAAACGCTCTTCTGAGCACTTCTGACAGAACAGTTTCTACTTGAATACTGCCAGTGACAGGGAGCTCTCTCTTCTTCTTTAGAGCATTTTAACCATTAGAACATTTCTTAAAATGAGAGCAAATCTCTCTTCCTGTGTTCCTAGTCCGGGAGCCACCCGGACCACATCTATTTCTTCCATGTGGCAACACTTTCAAGATCTGAAGAAAACGTCTGTGCCTCCTGGACCCCAAAACTCTCCCTTTTCCAGGCAAAATGCTTCTATTTCCTCTTTCTTAGGGAGTTGATTACATAGTACAGGACATTCTTCCTTGGGTTTGCTTCATTTCATTAAATCATTCAACAAGTAGCTATTGATCATAACATTGCCTCTCAACCTATGAAATGAATACTTTCCCCCTCTAACATAGGGTCATTGGGTTTAGTGTCTTAGAGCTAAAGGAGGAACTTAGGGAGAGCTCTTTCATGAAGTGTGTGTATTGGAGGGATGGGGGAATGCTAGCAGGTCAGAGTGGGCTGAAATATGAGGAGGGAATGAAGGTGGGAATGTAAAAAAAACTTTCTTAAGAAATTTTGCCTTAAAGGGGAGATGGGAGATGAGGTAGTAGTGAAAAGGTTAGTAAAATTTAGAGAGGACTTATTTTAAATGGTGGAAACTTAAGGATGCTTAAATGTTAATAGGAAGGGTCCAGGGCAGGGAAAGTGTTTAAGATTTAAAAGAGAAATTGAAATGTTTTAAAGTTCTACTATTGTTTCCCCATTTGCTCCCTCAGTGGATTCCCTTTACCCAAATTACCTGTGTTGAGTATCAAATCCTAAGAGAGAGAAAATACATGTCATTTGCCTGGAAAAGGGAGAATTCCAAGGTCCAGGGGGCACTGGTGCTTTCTTCAAATCTCAAAGGCCAATAAAACACACGGAAAAGCAAAACACAGTACAGCTGCTGCCTCAGGAAACAGCTCACAGGAGATGCCCACAGGGATGCTCAGTGCACTTGTTTTTAATGCTTCCTCCCAGGCCAGTGAGAGAAGC
The DNA here is from genome assembly GCF_000327345.1 of Myotis davidii. Taxonomy (NCBI): domain Eukaryota; kingdom Metazoa; phylum Chordata; class Mammalia; order Chiroptera; family Vespertilionidae; genus Myotis; species Myotis davidii. The sequence goes on along the minus strand of NW_006286675.1, from coordinate 3,677,421 downwards.
CCCCAGCCATGTGGGAAAGCTGGTTTCTCCACTGAAACTGGGCCCCATGGCCAGTGGTCCTCCTGACTCCCGCCAACATGGTAAATAAACTCTCTGAGTTTGAAAACACCAAAGAGAGTTTTCCATTCACATGTCTCAAAGATGAGCCCCCAAACCATGATTTTTCACTTGCAGGGATTTTTCTTGTAGTTTGCTCACTGAGCATGTCAAGACTAACACAGATGTCTGTTGTTTCTGCCCACACAGCATCCAGCTCCCCTTTCCAGGTAACAGCACCCCAATTTTCCTTTGGGAAACCACCTCTCCCCCTCTCAGAGATAGCTTCAGGGATAGTCACATGACCCATGCCTGGCCAATCAAAGCATTTGTCTTGGCCACAATGATTGGGTCAGGGATGAGCACAGACACAAACCAAGCCAATGAATGAAACTCAATCCAGGACTTTTAGTGAAACCGTACGCGAATAGGATACATGCTTGACCACAAGAGAAGAGCCTGATGGAAAACGAAGCTAACACGGAGGAAAGCAGAGTCTAGACTCTAGAGCAAAGAAAAACTGATATGGGTGATATGATTTGAGTCACTGGGTCCTGCCATACTGGAAATAAGACCTACCCTAGAACATTTCAACTTCAGAGCCAATTTTTCTTAAGTCAATTTGAATGGGATGGCTGTCACTTCAAATTGAAAGAATTCTGACAAATAGCAACATTAAGCTCTTAGAAAAGCCCAGAGGCTGTAAGCCCAAGTCCTTCAACCAATCCTGAATTGCTGATGAACCACCATTTATTAAGTGCTTTCTGTGTGCAGAATCCTGTGCCCCACTCTTAAAAAGGTACCGTACCATTATATATAGCACTTCATCTCTGTCTTCAGGTGAGATAAGATAAAACATTCAGAGGACAAGGTACCCAGTGCCTAGGAGGGATAGATGAGTGGAAAGATTAGCATGTTCTAGGGCAGTGATGGCAAACCTATGACCAAATCCATTTTTTTGGTTGATTTTTCTTTGTTAAATGGCATTTAAATATATAAAATAAATATAAAAAATATAAGTCTTTGTTTTACTATGGTTGCAAATATAAAAAAATTTCTATATGTGACATGGCACCAGAGTTAAGTTAGGGTTTTTCAAAATGCTGACACGCCGAGCTCAAAAGGTTCGCCATCACTATTCTAGGGCAATCAGAGAAGGCTTTCTGGAGGAGGCACACCTTCAAGGACTGGAGAAGCAATGAGAGGGGTCATGTTGGGTCTAGAGGTTCATGTGAGAGGGAAATGTGTTCTTCAATGATTTTTTTCTTCTTGTCCCCCTACCTCTGTAGGAAAAAGCCTATCATTATTTTGATGGTTACCATTAAGTCAACACCTTCATATAATACCCTTAGTCTTCCCCCTTTTTGGCAATGTCTGTTGGTTTCCTACCATGAGGAATATTGAAATTAGCCAGCAGCGTCAATTTTTCTTCTTTCCCTTTCCTCTAGCACAGCGGTTCTCAACCTGTGGGTCGCGACCCTTTTGGCGGTTGAACAACCCTTTCACAAGGGTTGCCTAAGACCATCCTGCATATCAGATATTTACATTACGATTCATAACAGTAGCAACATCACAGTTATGAAGTAGAAACGAAAATAATTTTATGGTTGGGTCACAACATGAGGAACTTTATTTAAAGGGCCAGAGGTTGAGAACCACTGCTCTAGCATCTAATTTGAAAAAAACAAACACAACTATTTTTTTCCAGTTAACACTTAAAGGCAATCTATGAACTTATATTTTTCATATACACACTCCATTCTCTCCTAATTTTTACCACTTGCACTATATCTGCATCAACAGAACACACAACCATTAAGTATTATCTCCCTCATAGCCATTAATTAGTGTGAGTTCTATAGGTGACTATAAATTTAATGCTCACTCCTAGCCTTTATGTTTATACCTCTCTCGTCAGTTTGGTTGCCTGCATCTTGCTTTCTAGTAAATTTCTCTGGAAAGGCTCATAGGAAATAATATTTTCCTGGTTCCTGCATGTTCTTCATAGTTGACTGTATATGAAAATCCTTGGTTCTCTTTTTCTTTTCCTGAGAATCTTGAACATGTTGCTTAGTTGTCTTCTGGTACAGAGTGCTGCTGTAGAAGTCTGATGCCACTCTAATTTGTTTCCCCTTATAAAGCACTTACTCTTTTTTGTCTGAATGACCAATAGGAGTTTTCCATTTTCTTTAAAGTCCAATAATTTTACTAGAGCATGTCTTAGGTTGACTACTAGTATTCTGGGTTGATTTTCCCAGGTGTGTGGTGTACTTCTTCAAGATGCAAATTCAACTCTCTCATATTTCAGCGGGGTGGGAGGAGAATCTGTTTTTAATATTTGTTCTTTTCCACTGCTTTGGATTTCTTCTTTAGGGGCTTGTTTGTATGTTGGATCTTCTTTGCCTGTCTTCTATACCTACCACTTTTTCTGGTTACCCATACAGCATTTAAAAAAATAATAAAGCTCTTCCTGCATTTCTGACTTTATATTTTTGCCTCCCCATCTTCTATTTGCCTTATGCTATTACCCATGGTGTTCATGTACTCTTTTTATTTCTTCTATTTAGTTACTTCTCCTGAAATATTTTTTCCTTTCATAAGCCATCCTTTCAAATCTTCTTTTTGTCTAACAATTTCACGTTTGCTGTTGTTTCAAAGCATCTGTTGATTTAATTTCTTTTAGCTGTTTTTAAAATATTAAGTTTCAGTGTTCAGATGTTTTATGGTTCTGTCTTTGTGGCATGCATTCATTACCTGTAGGAATGCTATTCTGCTTACTTTTTTCTTATAATAGCTTTCTATGAGATTTTATCACAGTCTTTTCCTATTGCTCATGTGTAGGTGAGATGCACCTTTCTATACTCTTAGAACAGGGTTTTGTGTAGAAGAATAAGGGTATCCCAGGATATAATTTTTTAGCTTCACAGTTCCAGAGCTATTATCTCTTCTATTATTAACAAAAAGTCTTAGAAAATATGACTGTGCTGACAGTAGTTCCTGAAATTGTTCTCTATTCCCCTCTTCTACTCTTATCCAAAATTTCTTTTTGTTTCCTCTATTGTCTCTGTCCTGCTCAAATTGGACTCTGCTTCCAGTGATTTCTTATCAATGTGTGGTTCTCTCTGGCCATGAAGCCTCAGCTGATGAGTCCCTAGAGTCCCAGGGCCCAGACCTCTTCCCAAACTTCCCACAATCCTCCAACACTCACCTATGACTTGGAGCCTGCATATATCCCTCCTAGTTTTGGCTGGCATCCTCAGATAGCTCCACCAAGCTTCTACTCCCAGAGTCCTCTCCTCCTAGGGGTGAGTACACGTTAGAGATTTCAGGGTTTCCTGGATCTCATTCTTCTGAATTCCCTTTGCCTTCATCTTCGTCTTCATCTCATCCCACAGAGTTGATAAATGCCGATATTATTGCTGTTGGTGTTAAGCCCCCACCTCTTCACATTTTGTGGTTCATGGAGTCACCTAGTTATGCTATCCATTGGTTTTTTGTTTTACTATCTTAGTTTCTCTGTTTGGGTAAAGAGATTCTGGAAATTTTTTAAGTCTCCCCCTCCTTTTTTTCCTGTTGCCATCTTGCCTCCCTGGTTCTAAAGAAATCTTTAGAGAGCAGAATAAATAAGGTTGGTTTCGAATGGGGGTGGCGGAATACCCAGAGTTGAGCAATTTGGTGGATGGGGGTAGAATACTGGAAGATGAACCAGTTTTTTAAAGGTAGATTGAAGGTGTAAAGTGGGGAAATAGATAAGTATAGTCTGGGCAAGGCAAGTTTGAGATAACTGAGTAAGATGTGTAGGAGACAGCCGGAAAGTCTAGGGCTAAAGGTCAAGGTCTGGGCTAGAGAGACAGATTTGGAAGTCATCAGAATTTTAGCTATAACTTAACACCTCCTTGACTCGAGATCCTAAACTTTCTACACTGGCATTTTCTAATTTTCACGTTTGGAAAACCCATGTTGACGCCAACTTTTCTGCTGAGATGTATGCTCATTAGGCATGCAGAACCCAAAACTTTTCAGGATTAGATTTCCGTGAAGAAGTCTCACAAAGAAGCATGATACGTAGTCACAGGAAATCTGTATCATTAGACTCCTTAAAAGACTGGCATCACCCCTGCACGTTTATGTTCTTAAACTTATGCATGTGGTTGAGAAAATGCAACAGGGCTCCAGTTGTCAGCCTCCCCCTCAGTCTGGGAAAGAATGAATGAACTCATCAGGAATCGACGGTGTTTGTTAAGATAATTACTGATAGGCTATGCTGGATCACACAGTAAACCCTCAAATCTCAATGGCTTAGCATAACAGAAGTTTATTTCTTGCCCACACAAAACCAGATGCAGATTGTGAAGGGGATCTCTTCTGCCCACCCACTTGGTGACACAAGCCTTCCTACCTTATGATACTTCCATGTCAACACAGCCTCTGAGGCAGAGGAACAGGAGCTGGAGGTTTACTTTTGAAATTTTTAAGAGCTAGGCCTGGGAGGTACTTATATCACTTCTGTCCACGTACCATTGAGCAGAACTAAGTCGCATGGTCCCAACTTAAATGCAAGGAAGTTTGGGATGTGTAGTCTTCCCATTTACCCAGAGGGAGAAACAATAAATGGTGGGTGAGCACATAGAATTATCTCTCCTATAGGCATTATCCCAAGTCTATTTCATCTAAGGCTACTTTTTTTCTTCAATTAGGAACTCCATAAACACCCAGAGATCAAACAAGATCATGGTAGCCATTGGAATGATTTGACAACAGTCGAAGTGAGAGCCTAATGAAACAGGGTAAAAAAGCATTCATGAACCCTTCTACCAGTATGATGATGCCGTAGGACTAGGAAACATGAGATAACATTTATTGAAAACCTACTGTGTACTCGAGGCTTTCATGTTCACAATCTCACAATTTACAGAACCATGTCAGTAAGGTATTAGCATCTCCATTTTTATACAAGAGAAAATGGACCCATAAAAGGTCAAACAGCTAATAAGGGAGAGAGTGAGGTTTGAACCCAGGGCATCTGGCTCCAGGTTTTAAAGAGAAGCGCTGAGGCCTCCTGGTATGCTGAGTGGGCCAGAGTCTCAGCTGGGATTTAAACAGCTCTGTGGCTGTCAAGTCAAATAGGACAAAGGCAACCCCACCTCAGTGAAAGGAAGACCAGGCAACTGAGCCCCATTGACCAGCATGTCCCAGGATGCTACAAAGGGGGACAGCTCAGTGGAGAAAGGGCTTCCTATTTCTCAACACAATTTGAAGGGAAAATAGTCTGCACAAAACAAACCCTAAGGAAGCTGGGTCAGTAGCTGAGGAACGGATCACTCCCTATGTTCTTCAGCAATGAATGGGGGGCGTTCTGGCAGCGCAGCCATGGGCAGTCCACATTCAGAGGTTTGGAGGACAGATTTGCATGGGAACAGGGGCGTGGAGCCCCTTTAGAAGAGAGGTGGTCCCGCCCTCCAGCCCTGAGGCAACTTCACCTCTTTTGGGCAACTAGTTCCAACAAGCCCTGGTGCACAGTAGGAGCAGAAAGCAATGCATTGGGATATAACTCACCTTTATAACTAGACCCTCAGGGCCCAGCACAGGGAATAGGTCCTCAGTGATACTAGGAAGGATGGATGGACAAGACAAATTCTTCTCTTCTCAGAAGCTACATTTGTCATGATAGATGCTCAGTATATGCTGCCCCGGTCCACATGGATAGCACTTTACAGTTTACAAGGTACCTTCTTATGTCCTGTGACCCAGAGGCTGCCCTGAGGTGGGCATAATTATGCTCAGGTTAGAGACCTCTGTGTGTACTGGTGGAAACACTCTCCCCTTCTCCCAACCTTCTAACCTTGACCACTAAGTGGAATGGCTACGCTCTTCGAAGTTTGGGGAGAAGCTTGATGTCTTTTTCTCACTGTGAGATAAGTGACTTACTCAACCTGGGAGGCAGGGGGAGGTCACTGTACATATGTGGATAGCACCTCCCTCTCTCTCACCCACAAAAGGTTGAATAAGATGATGTGTGAGAAACAAAGATTCGGCCCAGGGCCGGGCTCTTGGAGAGCACTGAAGAATTGCTCAGAAACCCAACCACGAGCTCTAGTAAACAGTAGGTGCTCAGTCAACACTGATTCCTCCCCAGGATACGCTGGTCTTAAAACATCTATAAGAAAGAAAAAGCCTCTTCCCTTTTTCCACACAATAAAGGCGGACTGAGCGTCCACCTTGTGCCCGGCACAGTTTCAGGAGCTCCTGGCCTCGGGGAGCTGCCATTCTAGCAGGACAGACGGACCATACATGAGATAGATGAGCTAAAGCACATCTGGTGGAGAAGAATGAGCGAAGGGGCTGTAAGAGATGGGGGTGCAGGCAGCAGGGGCCAGGGCCCAACCGCTCCATGAAGGTGCAGCTGCTGCCTGGGGCACTGATAGGGAATTAGGGCTGAAGAGTGATTTTCTACGGTGTCTAAGGCAGTGTGGGCTACAGAACAAAAGCTCCCTAGACACCTGCTTTCAGGTCTACAGACAGAGCCACCCATCAGAGCAGAAGAGCAGCGCCTCTGCTCGTCATTACAGCCGCTGCCAGCAGGAAGGCCTAGGATTTCCATCTCTGCACCCTGGTGTTGGTGGTGTTTGCTGTACTGACACTCGGAGGTCTCTGACACGTGCAGTGTGAACCCATGCTGCCACGAAAGCATCACCAAAGGAGGTGTGTGATGAGGGTGACTCTGAAAGTCATGGTGACACCAGCTCACCTTTGTCAGCACCTGACATACCAGGGCTGTTCTAAGCATTACAGGGATTAGGTTCAAAGGGTGTATTGTTATTCTCTTTTCATAGATGAAGAAACTAACCCCCAGAGAAATGAAGTCATTTGTCCACGTAACTTTGGAGAGATGTACGTACTGGCCACTGTGTGAGGAGTCCTCTTGGACGAAAGGACACATGAACCTCTGGGACTGGCCTCGGGGGAGGCACAGAAGCACCATGCAAAGGGGACTGAATGAAATGAGATGACCTTTGTCAGGTGCCTGGTTCCGAGCCTTGCTGGGGCTTCATGAAAAGGGCCAGGCAGACCTGGCTTGAGCCCTGCTTTTCCATTTACCTGCTGTGTAACCTGGGGCGAGTCATTTCACCTCTCTGAGCCTCAATTCCTTAGCAGTGAAAGTAAGACACAATGACTATAAGGTATGCAGTGGGGTACCTGGTACGATTCCCGTAATCTGATTTCTTTGGGTGGCTAACGTTTCTCCATTCCACTATGAACACAAGCACCTATGTATTTTCCCAGCCCCCTCTCAGGCAGGTGAACTTATCATTTTTCTGAGCAGCACCAAACACGGCAGTGCCCATCGCTAAAGCAGATCCACCTGCCCTTAGGTTTGCGAGCCTGGGTACAGCAGTGAGGGGCAGAAGGAGCCAACATCTCGCTGCTCCCAGGCTCCTTGCTGTCCCAGTGCCCGGCAAGAAGATGCATGAAAACCTCCAGACCCAACAGTGCATGCGGCAGGATCCAAGTAGCCAGGACAGGCCTTGGTGGCCCTCCTGGGGCTCAGACCTCACAGCCTTTTCCTGTAACATTTTATTTTCAAACAGCCACACACAGACACACAAAAACACATACAACACAACTTTTGTAAGCAGAGCCTTTGATTGAGTCAAAAACGTAACTTATATGGCCTGGCAGAAAATGGCTGAACGAAGCTCTTTCTTTTAGCCTTTTTTATTGGTAAAGATTCTCAAAAGATTAAAAGTAGGTTAGGAGAATAATACAACAGCTGTGTTTCCAGTGTGTACCTGACAACGTCTTTTGTAGAAGTGAATAATTACATGAAAATCACTTCCTTCCCACCTCTTTCTCAGCCCCCTCCGGGTTGCTAGGCGCCCTCTCTCCCTCTTTTGGCTAATGCCACATACAGAAGCTGATGAATACAGTATGGCCATTATGAGGGAAGGGAGTCACAGGAGGAGGATTCAAATGCTCCCTCCCTGGTGCACTCAATGTGGGGAGCAGGCCTGGGGGGAGAGGACTCTGATATATTTAAATGCTAATGCACTGGGCAGGCGGCAGGGCGAGCAGGAACAGTGGTGGGAAGGGGCAGAAGCTCTTGGCCTGGAAGCCCCACTGGAAATATGTTCTGCAGCCTCTGGCTCCAGTGCCAAGCGCTTCCCCGGGCAGCCAGCCCTGGGGGCTGACACGGGCCCTGCCAGTAAAGTGTCACTGGGCTGAAGGGTTGCACCGCAGGCGGTGAGGAGCTGTTCAGTTCTGCGAGGGGAGCCTGGACGTGCAGGCTGACCCTGGTGGCCCCTTTGTGTGGAGCAGGGAGTGGGGTCACTGTGGCTGGGCCTTTGCCTAGAGGCTAGACAGCCATGTCCCAGTCACAGAGCACAGAGGGAGCGGATAGACCATCGCTGGCACCGGGCCAATGGTAATGATCTCCATGCTTTATGTGGTAGAATCCTAGGGTCTGTGCATTCCTGTCCCTTAATCCATTGCATGAGAAAATCAAGACCCATTTTATCAAAGGACTAAACAGAGGAGGTTCAGAGCAGTGGGAACCCAGGGCAAGGTTCAAAGACGGCACATGCCGAGTTCTGAGCTTTCCTCAGAACTGTCTACGCAGCCTCCCAGGGCTACATGTTAGGACAAGGTCTTCCCTGACAATGTTTCTCTAGGGGGACATTATTGGCATTTTGAATAGGAAAATTCATTGGGCAGGAATGTCCTATTCATTGCAGGAGTTTTAGCATCTCTGGCTCCCACTCTCTAAATGCTAGAGGAGGTCTAGTCATTGTGCAAACCAGAATGACACCCCACATGTTTCTAAGTGACCCCTGGGCAGTGGCCCTACCTAGCCCTGGTTGAGAACCACTGAGGCAGGGAGAGACTGAGCGTGTAGCAGTGGTGAGGCTGCAGAACCCAAATCCCATCACCGGGGAGCCCAAGGTCTTCTCTGCCAAACCAGACATGAGCTCCTAACCAAGCTCCAAGCTGGCATGTTCTCCTGTGTCGGCTGAGCAAGCAGCCGAGATAAAGCCTCATCATCTCCCGCCATAACCACGTCTCTCCTCTAATAACCAGGGAGCTGGCTTGAGGCAGAGAGTTATGGAAAGAAAGGGCAGGCCAGGATGCTCCACAAGCCACCATGTACACTCGAGTCTCAGGAAGGACTCCTTGGGAGGAGAATGAAAACAAAAACAGCTATGATTGATGAAGGCAGCCGCCTCTGCATCTGCCAGAGACGGGGAAGTAAATACATTTAATCACATTATTATATTCATTGTTTATTGTCTAGCTCCTCCAACTAGAACAGAAAGATGCACCATGAGAGCAGGGAGTTTCATCTGTTGTTTTCACTGATGCATCCCTGACACTTCCTTGTATGTGGACCTGCCTGGTACATAGTAAACACTCAAAAATATATGTTGCAGGCCCACAGATGCTGAGAGTCTCCAGGACATAGGAAGGGACCATTCAAGGCTCATGCACAGTCCTAGCTACCAGGCCAAGTAGAGAACATGCTAGGCAGAGAGGGTCTGGACACCAGGTTCCAATTCTAGGTTGCCCAGGAAGTTCCTGTATATTCTCCCTAAAGTTCTTTCTTTTCTCCTGACCTCTCCTCTGCTCATCTGAACATAGAGGTGACAGCTTTAAATGACACCAGATCCTTGGGAGTCTGACTAATAAAGCAGCAAGCCCAGAGTGCCCAGGGTAGAGGGCAGAGGGCAGAGCAGGTCTGGGGCGCTGGGTGTGACCGAGTATAGCAGCATGGCAGGCCTCCCACCTGCAAACTTTGAAGCTGACTTCCTGACCACAGCAAAGTCTTGGAGGGGGAGGAAACAGGAGGGATGGCTAACCTCCCAGTTGGATTAATGGGGCGGGTGACAGGCTGTCACAACACTTCCTCCCAAATGATGCTCCAGGACTGTGGCATCGGCTCTGGGCAAAGCTGCCGGGACAAAGGGGCTGTCCTCCCTCCTCACACCTCCCTCAGTGACTTCCCTGGGTATGGGCTTGAGCAACAAAACTAAGAATGATAATTTACAAAATAAATCAAGGCGTGAATGTTGAAGTATTTAGGGGGTGAAGTGTGCTGATGTCTGCAACTTACTTCGAAATGTATCAAGACAATAAAATGTACGGATGGGTAGAAGGCTTGAAAAGGTCTGTGATGAAGCAGACACAGCAAAATGCCCATGGCAAAATCTCGGTGGTGGCTATGTGGGTGTCCCCTGTGCAGACAGAACCAATGAGGCAACAGAGGGGAAGCTCCCGTCCCAGCACTGAGGAGATGAGTCACATCTGCAGAAAGGAGAGGGCAATGCTTGCCGGGACACATCTGTGGGGGAAATGTATGCTTTGTGATCACATCAGTGGGGATTATCTAAGGAAGTCCCTGCCCTGCCCTGCCCTGCCCAGGTGACAGTCAGCAGCCAAAGCAACCGTAAAACCTAGGGGTTTTCTGGGACTCAGTTGTCTCCTCCTTGATATCACCTCGAAGACTGAAAACAGACCTGAGTTCCTTAAATCATCGTCTGCAGTTTATGGATTTGTCTGAGCAGTCCTTAGGCCTCATTTTCAGCCACAATTTCCTCTGGATGAGGCAGAACAACCTTACAGGGTTCAAGGTAGAAGGAGGAGATATGTATAAGGATGTACAAATACTCATCCCCCAGTCACGCTTTGCAAAATTTTATGGATTCATTTTATATTCTATCGTTGAGGCACTCATTAAGGAGTCTGCTATTTTCCTCGCTGTTTTCTTAGAGAACTCCTTCTTTGTTTCATTCTTTGTGTCTTCTCCACTCTGCTACCTATTCTGAGGTGTAAACAGTTTCCATGGCACCCACTGTCCTAGCCAAGAGCATAGTGCTGAGATGACACATTCTACAACAAGCAGTTAGTAAGCACTTACTATGTGCTGGGCAATGCAAGTCACCACGGGAGAGGTGTGGTTGAAAAGGATGTTGTACGTGTCTTAGGTGATGCTCAAGTGTAGTTTGGATGATCTTCCTAAGGATGTTAACCATATACTTGTTTAGAGTGACATTCATCTGACTCTTTCCTCCAGTTACTCTCATGGCCTTGAGAAATCTTAATACACTGTCATCTATATTGGAAATATGTGAGTGACTTACCCCTTTCAGATTATTTATAATATAAAAACATTCATATGACCACAGATAAATCATCTCATCTATTTCTGGGCCTTATTTTCACCCACATAGCCACCACCTAGATTTTGCCATGGGCATTTTGCTGTGTCTGCTTCATCACAGACCTTTTCAAGGGCATTTTAAAGAATTAATTCCTGGGTTCTGCCCCTTTTTATTAATCAGACACATACAACTGCTAAAAGGAACTTTCTGTCAGCATGAAATAGCTCATTGGCATGGGTCAAAAGTGGGAAAAGAAAAGGAAAAGGCTATTGGTAGTGAAAAGATCGAAAATCGGTGACTTTACTTGATGTCCTAATTTTATGGCTGAAGAAACTGGCACAAGGAGGCACAATGTCTGTTCAAGCTGGGTCCCCTGATTCTGAACCTGAGAGTTTCCCACTATGCAACACTGTCTCCTGAGGGCAGGGGAGGGTGGGAAGTGCAAGGACCAAGATGTTTATTCATTGGAGGTTGAGCTGTGTCCACTTGCCTCTAACATGTGGGACATCTCCAAGGTTCTAATCAAGGAGACAGAGCTATGTTTGACCTCTTTGTGAGCATTATGCAGGACTCAGCGTTTGCCCTGCAGGGCTTTCCAGCACTTGGCCTGCATATGAGAAGTGAGGGAAGTGGAACACAAGGTTCACACACCAGTGAGTTTTCACAGAGAACATCAAATGTCACAAACCCTGCAAACGAAGATGTATCAAAGCCCCATCATCTTGCTGCTCACATACATAAGAAATCCTCGCTCTCCTTGCTCCAATCTGTTCCTGGCTCAGAAATCATCAGAACAACCAGTGTCACCCCAATAAATTTAACAAAATGGAAAAAAAGAGAAATCATCAGAACGCACTGCATTTATAAAACACACTTCTTGAGTTGCAGGAGGCAGTCACAGCATCATAGTTATCAGAACTGCAAGAACCCCTCTGAAGCCCGTGTTTCTTAGAGCTCTGTTGTATGTGTAATCCTGTGTGATACTCTTTTTTTAAAAAAATATTTTTATTGATTTCAGAGAGGAAGGGAAAGGGTGAGAATGAGAGAGAAACATCAATGATGAGAGAGAATCATTGATAGGCTGCCTCCTGCATGCCCCCAACGAGGGAATGAGCCCACAACCCGGGCATGTGCCCTTGACTGGAATCGAACCGGGGATCCTTCAGTCCACAGGCCGACCCTCCAACCACTGAGCCAAACCGGCTAGGGCGTGTTTGATACTCTTGATAGTCACCTGAAGTAGAAAGGATGGGGCTTATTAAGGTGGAAGCCCAGAGAGGTTATGCGATGTGCCCAAGGTCACATAGTAGTGAATCAGGACCTGATTCCATGTCTAATCAAAGCTCTTGATTTCACAGATAAGAAAACAGGCTCAAAGGGGTGGAAAGATAACATGTTTCAACTGGAAGTTCGGAATTCCAGTCCTCCACCAGCTGTGACCATGGGTAAGTCATCTCCTCTCTCTGGGACTCAGGTACTCATTCACAAAAGAAAAAAGTGAGCCTTACCTCTCAAACTTCTTAAAAACAGCAAGTATGAATGCGTTCTATAGCGCTTTCTGTCAAATGCCTTGATACATATAATTTTACTCCATGTGTTAGAAGCAAATTCACTGTTAGAAAATATATTCGTAGATAGTATGAAATAAGAAATAATCACCACAAACATGACTTGATGAATAAAATTAAGCATGAACGTCTAAGGACTATTTCCCTTAATATTAATGTACTGCTTGAATATTCAGTATGTCATATTTAAGACTAGCAGATAAAGAGAAGCAAATACGGAGTGTAAAACATTTTCATGAAAAGTATAAATATGAAATATAATAGCCATTTTAAATTCATAGCCTGTTTTGAAAGGAAGAACAGAAAGTTCTCCCAAATGACAGAAATGAAAGAAGTCAAAGTTGAAAAGTGAGGAGGAGGAATAGTCCCAGTAACATATGGGGATGGCCAAGCGGACAGAAGCCTGAGAGGCTTGGATTTAAATCCCTTCCAGAGGATAGAGCTAAGATTGTAGCCCCTGGGCATAGCCAACAGCTGAGTGGGCTTACAGTAAAGAGCAAGGAGCCAGAAAAGCATTATCCTATAGTGAATGAGGTATTAGAAAACTGCCTCTCTACCCAGAACTCAACAAGGAAGTGCAAGGTATGAATGTGACCACACACAGCTCCTGCAATGTGGGCACCCAAGTTTAAACTGTAACTTAAAAATTACCACCCTATAGCTGAAACCGGTTTGGCTCAGTGGATAGAGCGTCGGGTTTCTCTCTCATCGATGTTTCTAACTCTCTATCTCTCTCCTTTCCTCTCGGTAAAAACTCAATAAAATATATTAAAAAAAAAATTACCACCCTATAATTCCATACCCAGCTAAACTACTACTCAAGAGTGATTGTGAAATAAATACCTTTCAGACATATACAGATGAAGGGACCTTAGTTTCCACAGGCCTTGTTGAAAGAACTACTAAAGGATGTACTTGAACAGGAAGGAAATTTAATCCAATAGAAAGGAATGAAAATAATAGGGAGCAAAGAAATTGGCAAACACATTATAAAATCCAAGTAAGTAGCAACTCTAAAAAGTATAAGGCAGTATGAAAAAGTGGCAAACAAGAAGAACGATGGAGGAATGTGGAATTTGGAGGGAAATTTGTATCTTATGGTATTTTCTCCTTCAGAAAGAAGACATAGCTAGTTAAAAGCCAGTCTAACTCAGCACCCACATCTTCTGTCTTTCCACTGTCCTTGAGGGGATGGAGACCCTTTCTTCCCAGCCTGAGGCCACTGCATGTGCAGCTATCACACCCCTCTCAGCACTTCACAGGGGACCTTCCAACGCAGTCCTTTCTGTCCAAGGCACATGTGGCCACAGTTCTGGTCCTAATTCCTCAATGGGCATTTTTAAAACTCTTCTGGAAATAACCACGCCCCCAAAGGTCTGGAAACCCAAAATAGTATGACTTCAGAGAGCCAGGGGTCACTGCTCCGTTTCCAAGTAGCAGGTACAATTTGAGTTTCACTTTCCACAGGCTCTCCTGCTTCTTGGGCCTTTCTCCCTCTATAGCACTACTGTCAGATAGAATTTTCCGCGATGAGGGAAATGTTCTATATCAGTTCTGTCAATATAGTAGCCCCTAGTCACAAGTAACTGTTGAGCACCCAAAATTTTATTAGTGAAACAGGAACTGAACTTTAACTTTTGTTTCAATTACTATAAATTTAAATAGTTAGATGTAGCTTATGGCCCCTGTACTGGACAGTGTAGTTCTATGGGTGCCAATCCCTGAAGGAATCAATCCCATTCCTAACTGATCCCATGAGTGATGGGTCCCCCTTTGCAGAAATCCCTGGAGTGAGCTCTCCCTCTCTCTGTCCTGGAGTGTGAGCATGTGCAGGTGGGTGGCCCCAACATCCAGCAAATCCTTCTTTTTCTTTTTAAAATCCTAACCCGAGGATATATTTTGATTGAATTTAGAAAAAGAGGAAGAGAGAGAGAGAAAGAGAAACATTGATGTGAGAGAGAAACATCCATCAGTTGCCTCTCACATATGCCCCAGTCAGTGATCCAATCTGCAACCTAGGTTTGTGCTCTGACCAGGAATCAAACCAGCAAACTTTTGGTGTATGGGACAATGCTCCAACCAATTGAGCCACCTGGCCAGGGCCCAGCAAATCCTTCTTGCTCACATTCCTCAGCCCAGCACCTCTGCCTCCTTTGACCACAACCCTCATTGGTGTAGTGCCGTGGTCGGCAAACTGCGGCTCGCGAGCCATATGTGGCTCTTTGGCCCCTTGAGTGTGGCTCTTCCTAAGCCTTAGGAGTACCCTAAATAAGTTAATAACAATGTACCTACCTATATAGTTTAAGTTTAAAAACTCTGGCTCTCAAAAGAAATTTCAATCATTGTACTGTTGATATTTGGCTCTGTTGGCTAATGAGTTTGCCGACCACTGGTTGTAGTGTGTCTAACAGGTCTCAGCTGGCCCTGAATGCTCTCAGACCAGTGCTCCTCAAACATCCATGTTGTATAAACCAGTGGGAGAGGGTGCCAACATGCAGTCTCTGACGAGCCTGCATTTCCAACAAGCTCCTAAATAAAGGTGATGCTGATGCTAGTCTGGGGACCACACTTGCAGTCGTAAAGGTTTAGAAATGTCAGTTAGCTCTGCCTATATGCACAGCGACAACTAGCATAGAATAGTTTACATCCAAATCTGTACCTGCTCTTTCGGCCCTATCTGTTCTCAATAGGCTTTCTGTGAGGACAGGATGGGTTAAATCAGTTCATGCTATGCAGTGCCACAAAAATGCCTGAAAGGCATATTCATCTCTGAAAAAAAAATAACAGCTAACATTCATTGAGCATTTCCTCTGCACGAGATACAAAGCTATGCACACCATTAACGAGTGTTATTCATTTAATCCTCACGACAACCCTTCTTACAGATGATGATATCAAAGCACAGAAGGGCTAAGTCATTTGCTTGAGGTTACATAGTTAGGAAGCAAATGAGCCGTGACTCTAATCCAAGCAGTAACCTCCACACTGTATCTACAGCTCTGGTGGAAGTTCAATTGTTGGTGTTTGAACTCTTTTTAAGAAAAACATGCTAATAAAATAGCTGCACACAGATGTTTATAGCAGTTTTATTTACAACTGCCAAATGCAGAAGCACCAAAGATGTCTATCAATAGGTGAGTGGATAAACAAACGGTGGCGCATCCAGACAATGCAATATCACTCAGTGATTAAACACACACACACATGCAGTAACATTAAATGCTATGTCACTAATGTAAGATGTTAATAATAGGGAAAACTGGGGGATAGGAGTGGGTTAGGTATATGGGAATTCTATTTTCTGCTTAATTTTTCTCTAAAGGTAAAACCATTTTTTTAGGTTTATTAATTAATGCAAACCATTTTAATCCAACTTTGGGGATGGGAGTTCCCAATGAAGGGGTTTTAGTCTGCTGTCTCAATTTTATTTCTTACGTGTGATTCTCTGTCACAAAAACCTGTCCTACAGCCAAACCATTCATGTATGTACTCTCTGGTCTTTGCTTATCTCAAAACTAGAGGCTTTATGCATGAAGATTAGTGCAAGAATAGACCTTCCTTCCCCTGGCTGCTGGCAATGCCTTCGCTCCGGGCCAGAGCTGCTTTCTGCCTTTGCATGCTGCTCAGAGGCCCGGCCTGGCTGCCGCCATCTTTGTTGTGTCAATTTGCATATTCCCGCCTTATTGGCTGTGGGTGCTTCCATTTTGTCACAGAGTGATGGTCAATTTGCATATTCCACCTTTATTAGATAGGATAGCCTTCCTTTCCTCATCCTTCAAGGACCAAATCCAAAGCTACCTGTTTCATAACGTTTTTTCTGGGACGGGCAATTGGAAATAATTATGCTCTCCTTTGACTGAAGTCTTTTATCTAAACAACCACATGGCATCCACCACCGAGCCACCCATCTATCCTCCCACCCATTTAACCAGACACCCATCTAGTATTGACTGGGAGCCTAACATGTGCCAGGCTTCTGTGCCAGGTACCAGAGAGTCCACAGTGGACAAGACACACAAGTTCTTTGCTTATATGGAGCTGACATTCTAACTGGGGGAGACTAACAGTGAGCAAGTCAACAAACGAACACAGATTGCTTCGCACAGCCATCAGCTCTGTGAATAAAACAAAACAGGGGCTTAGTTAAAGTCATGGGGTTTTTTGGAGATGTTTGAGCTTAGCTGGTCAGAGATTACCTGACTTTGGAGCCAAGACCTGTCAGGTGAGAGGGAGCTGGACATGAGACTATCTGTGAGAACAGTGATCCACGCAGACAGGACCTGTGGCAGGAAAGAGCCTGGGATGTCCAGGGCCGACTGGGAGATGGGACCAGGCCATGCAGGGCTCCTTGGCCTTGGTGAACAGTATGGATTTTAATCCTCCAGCAGGCGGAAGCTACTTGGGATTGGGATGGGGTGTTGTAAGCAGAAAAGTCAGACTTCTGTTCCTGGTTCTGACTGACCGAATGGCTGGTAAAGGAATGGCCTGCCTGCCATATGCAATAATCAAAGCAGACACAGTACAGGGGCCAGCCGTTCTCAGGCAGCAGATAACATGCAGAGCACGCCTGCTATCCTTGAGATCTGGAACCTCCCAATGGGGGTTTGACCAGCCCTCCTCCTGGGGACAAGAGCTGGAGAACACACAGACTCACCAAGCTGAGGAAGCAGGGCCAGAGTGTAGGGCAACTGAAAATAGCTGGAATCGATAGTGTGGGGCACCAGAAAGGGGGAGCTGTGTAGAGCAGGGGCCCCCTATATCCACTGGAGGTCCCCTCAATCCTCTGGCTGATGGCTGGGTTGTAAACATCCAGGCCTTTCAGATAGTGCCTTACGGGGCTGAGAGCGCAATAGAGACACTAGAGGCCGGACACTACCAGGTAAAGAGCACTGCCTGGGAACTGGGGCTCCCAGCCTGCCAGAGAAGACAGATCTAGCCAACACCAAGTATTCACCCTTTGGTACTCAGCTAAGACATAGAAAGACCTGCCCTTAGGAGCGGGAACCATGCCGTAGGGGAGGGTTTCTTTACCATGGCACCATGGATACTTCGGGCTAAATGATTCTAAGAGCTTCACAGATAAGGAAAAGCTAAAGGAGTTCATCACCACCAAACCAATATTATATGAAATGCTGAAAGGTATCCTTTAAGAAGGGGAAGAAGAAGAAAAAGGTAAAGATAAAAATTATGAACAACAAAGTGACAACTAATAATATTTCTATCAATAAGTGAATCTAAAATCAAGTGAATAAAAAATCTGATGAACAGAATAAACTGGTGAATATAATAGAAGTAGGGGCATAGAAAGGGAGTGGACTGATAAATGATTCTTTGTTGTGGGGACTGTCCTGGGCATTGTAGGATGTTTAGCATCCTCCCTGGTCTCTACTCAGTAGATGCCCATAGCCCTCCACCCAACAAGTTGTGACAATCAAAACTGTTAGATGCCAAATGTCTCCTGGGAGGCAAAACTTCCTGGTTGAGAACCATCGCTCTAGAGTAAGAACTACTCTAACCCCATCCCAATAAAGCATAAAGGCCAGCCCTGATGGGATTTACAGGGGTGACAAAGCTTAGAATCCTAGTAAGTCCTATTGAGTCCTATTAAGTTAGAGACTCTTGGAAAACAGATTGGGATCTCCACAGGTCCCAATAAATAACATGCAGTTTAACCTATATAAGTTTAAAGCGATCAGCCAGTAATTGAACTACCTATTAAAATAAAAACAATACTCTTTACAGCAAGCATGTCAAACTCAAAGGCTAACATGAGCCAAATAAACAAGGTTTAAGTTGATGTGGGCCACAAAAAAACAAAAGCTTCAATTTTCATAGAAATGCAGGTTTATTTCGATAGAGACATGCTGAATATAGAGGGATGAAATAAATGAGTAATCATTAACATAAAATAATAGAGCATTTTAATAAAAATTAATACTTTTTTCTTGAACATTAACTTACTGGACACTGAATAACTTCAAAACATAATAAGCGTAACACAAATAAACCTATTTTTCTTGTTCTCCAAAAGCAAAATATTTCCTCTTGCACACACCAAACAAGTCAGTACAAGACTAATGACGTGGCAACCCCAGTTCCCTGGCAGTGACATGGCTAAAATATTCGCTGCTAGCATTAGTGGAGAGAAATGGTGCACCTGTACATAAGGCACGTAAGGGAAATGAATGTAACATGACTATAGTAATCAGTCATTAGTGAACATTGTAGTTCGTTATTGATAATTACGTATAGCAGGATATTGTAAAAATTAAGTTACGAAATTTTTATTAAAATGTTGCTTACATACCGTTACATTGGCTGGGCTGCAAAAATATTCGTTGTGGGCCGCATGCGGCCTGCGGGCCGCAAGTTTGACATACTTGCTTTACAGGAAGATAACAGCATCCAGAGCATCTACAACACAGTCTCTACCATATTCAAGCACCATCCACAGTAGACAACCTCTGGCCATTTCCAAGAAGGACATGGGTTTTGTTTCCAAGCTCCCGATGTCTTCTATGTGAGGAAGGGAGTAGTGGTGAGTCAGAAGCCCACCTTGGAGCCTATCTGATTAACCCAGAGGAGGCTGCCTCGTGCCTCAGGCGGCCCGCTGAAAACATTTGTTTTTTTTACTTCAAAATAAGATATGTGCAGTGTGCATAGGAATTTGTTCATAGTTTTTTTTTAAACTATAGTCCGGCCCTCCAACAGTCTGAGGGACAGTGAACTGGCCCCCTGTTTAAAAAGTGTGAGGACCCCTGCCTCAGTTGTTTAGGCTCCATTTAAATGACAGTGTTCAACCTTGGTGCATATTCTCGAAATGGGAGCCTGACAAAGTAGAGCAGATAAGTCAAGAAAGAATAAGCAAATGAGGGAGTGAATGAACGTCACAACACTGGGAATCAGGAGAGTGGAGACTTGTCCCAAAGTAGAGGTGAAGAGTTCCTTATCATAGGAGGGACCCACTGGCTGCTGACCAGATTACTACACAGGTGATTCCTGCACTGGATGGAGACTAAACCCACCCAATTCTGAGATTCTAGGATTCTTCCACAGCATTTATGTAGGTCTGGGATGCTCAAATGTTCCACAGCCAGGATTGCCAGCCCAGGGCTGGGCAGAGCCAGGGCAAGCCCAGAAAAATCAGATACGACAGAGAATTTCAGCACCGCATCCTCTGCGAGGCCGAGTTAGACTCACGCGGTCAAGTGCCCCCTGTGCAATTACGAGGCAAGTGCTTTAACCTCTTGAAACCTCAGTCCCCTTATCGGTAAGACCTTTAGGACACAGATTCTTAAAATTCTCAGCATCAAGGAGATAGGACCTTATGGACTTATCTTATTGGTCATGGGAATAATTATATGGCACTTTGCGGGGTCTAGAACATAGTAATTTTCAGCTGAAGATTACTTGCTGATTGAGTAAATCAGATAGATTAAACGATGAGCTGATCAAGCACAGGACCTGACATAGAGCCAGTCACCAAGAAATGATAACCAGTGTCACAGCTCTTCAACCACTGAGGCTGCAGATTTAGAAGGCGCTGCTGAAACCGCTGAGAATGAAAATCACAGAGCTTCACCTTGCGTAAACCTGTGGCTGAAAGAATTTAATGAGGTGCCCCAGTGATGCACATAATCTCCGTGGTGTGTGAAGGAATTCTGATTTCATTGATAGGCAACTCTTAAGAAATTTCAACCAATCAAGAAAAGAAAAGCAGCACAGGACGTTCGTAAAGCATCTCTAACTCATGAGTTCACCCAATGACTGAAAGGAGTTCACCTGTGTCAGATGAACTTCAACCCTAACACCACCCTTCACCACCGTTACCACTGCCTTACATATGTCCCTCCCAAGAGTCTGTCATCTCCTTGGAGACAAGAACCATATGTGATGGGGTGCTGCACCCCCAGTGCCTGGTACTGAGTGGACGAACGACCCTAACCCAGAATCAAATATGCTGAAAGGAAACCCTGGGGGCAGGGGGGTTAAGTCCCAGGGGACGGTCCCTATGTCGGTGAGGCTTGTAATATTTTCAAAAACATATCCAATGTCTCTAAGTCAATGCCAATTTTGTATATTTTAATTTGAAAGTCCAATAGCCAAGAGGCCCATTTTATCTTGGGTCCTTGCTTGGAATCAGAGTATACTGCCACCAGGTGGCAGCAATTCCACAGTCACATCCAGGAGGCTCATCAGGTAGGGTTTCAAACCAGCGTCTTGTTTTTCCTGATTTGTCCTTCTGTGGGGTGGGGAAGTGAGGGAGATTTGGGGCTCTGAGGTACTCTCACTGCCTGGGCATCATTGTACCCCACCCCCAGGATTTGGACATCTTAGCTGCAGGCTCCAGGTCCTTCCATGGAGAAGGCCAGCTTGGGGAACGTGTGCATACCCTGGGAAAGCAGACCCCACGATTTGGATCCCTGACAGGCCTTTCTGTTCTTGCCCTGAAAACACACACTCAAAACACAATGACGAGTGAGAGTGGCAGGAATCTGGGGCAGGGAAAATGTGATTTCCTGAAAGAGCCACTCCGTTCCCCAAAGACTAAAAAGACAGAAAATAAAAATTTGAGGGGGGAAAAAATTGAGTGGAAGCACTTCACACTTCAGAGAGAACACAGGGCTGACAATGAAGACAAATAGATGTTTAGAAAGTTATAACAGACCACGGAATGCAAATTGCCAGGGGACAAAGGAGGCGAGCTGCTGTGTCGCTTCAAGTTCTTGACGAGAAACTTAATTTACTGGATCCGCAATAAAGGCACTTGGTTCTGAGTTCAATGCCTACCCTTGGTCTGTGGAGCCCTGATTTGTCCTGCTCAGCACCACTGACCTGGAGGCAAAATGAGGAACACCACCCGGTGTTCCTGGAGCCCTACTGCGTGCCAGGCCCTGACTGGGCACCAAAAATAAGGACTAGAAGAGCTTTCGCATTCACGTGTACACTTGCTTCATAGCTGTCATGTGCGGTAGATATTCTATCCCAACGGTCAGGTGAGAGCCCTGAGCCCAGAGAGATAAAGGGACAGGCTGGGGGCCACCCAGCTCGTCAATGGCAGCAGAGTGACTCAAATCTCCTTCCCTCAACACCCGACTCCACGGCACCGAAAACCCTTCTCCCTGGTTTGCAAGCTGACAACTGCAGTATATGCTACGTCACTGTAAAGTCACACCATAAAGTCACAGGTTCTGCCAGAAACTGTTCTTTCATTCATTCAAAAAATATCTACTGAGCTCCTACTGTTGGCAGGCACCGTTCCAGGGGCTGGAGATCTAACAGTGAACGTAGCAGGTCAATTCTCTGCCCGCATGAAGCTCACATTGCAGCCAGTAAAGGGACTGATACAAAATGGACAGTGTCTGAGACGTGGGCAAGTGTCACTGAGAAAACCAAAGCTGAGAAGTGGACAGGTGGGTGGGCGGGATTAAGGGGTGTGACTTGAAACAAGGTGGTCAGGAAGCCCTCACTACACACTGTGAGGAAGGGGTTCTCCTCACTCCCAGGAGCACCACAGCTGAGCTCTCTACATGCTTTCCGTAGTTCTCTGGCCTCACTAGGGGGGGAGCAAGGAGAGGGTCACTAGGAACTCGCCCACTCTCCAGTGCAACACTTAGCCTTCATGTAGCATCCCTGCCACACAAGCCCGGAGGGGCTTAGGGGAGGTGGGGGCCTCAAAGAGAATGTTTCCTTTTCTGTTTGAGGCCTCAGGAGCTTTGCACAGCACCCTGTGCCCCTTTAGAAATGTACATGAAAAGGAGACAGGCCTGTCTGAGCCCCTGAAAGCAGAAGGGAAGGGGAGCTGGGGCCAGGACTGGAACAGAGATCCTGGATCAGGGAGAGCCACAGAGCTGCCTTGAACCTATCCCTCTGGTTGGGATTCGAGGAGAAGAGCATCCTATAGGGCTGGAAGGCACCCTGAGGACTGTCTTCCTCCTGTGGGTCACTGCTTCCACCTGCACAGGCACCAGCCCTCCTTGGTTGTAGGTTCTTGCTATGGTGGGGGGTAGGGGGGTGGCGAGGAACATCTGTAATAATCTGAACAATAAAGATTTATTTTAAAAAAGAAAGAATCCTTTAGCCTGAAGTATACATGGTGTCATAGTAAAGAAACCCTACCCTAGGGCATGGTTCCTGCTCCTAAGTGGATGTTAGTCAGATAGAGTGGGAAGGAAAGGCCTGAGGAAGAAAGAAGGAGTGTTTCCAGCAAGGAAACAGCATGTGCAAGGGTCCTGAGGCAGAAAGGAGGCTGATATCTGGAATGAACTGAAAGCTGGGGACAGTAACAGGAGATATAGCAAAAGGCAGCTCATGAGGGACCTTGGAGGCCCCCGATTTGGATCTTATTCCAAAGGCCACCAGGAACCCCAGAAGAGATTTAAGCAAAGAGATACTCATCAGATTAATATTTTTTTTAAAAAAATTACTCTGCTGCTTATTGGGGAGTGGCCTAGACTCCTGTAGTTGTCAAGTGGGAGATGGTGGTGGCAGCAGAGGCAGAGAGCAACAATGCGTAGTGGGGGCCGGGGGGAATCAGAGCCCATCACGTGTGCCTTCCCAAACTTTTATGATCACTAGAATCCCCTCTGAAGTTTCTTAATAATAATGATGACGCCCAGGTGCCATCTCAGATCCCCAAAACTGAATCTCCAGGGTGGGGCCTAGGGTCTGCATTTTAACATTTCCTGGTGTTCCAATAATCAGCCGCGTAGGGAGACTGGGTGATACTCAGGACCCTGACTGACCCTGAGGACCAGGAGAAGGAAGCCTGTGTGCAGAGAAAAGAATGGGGAATCTGTCCTGGATGAAGGCAGAATGTGTAGATCTAACAGAAGTACACAGACCAGTGATTTTGGAAATACGTTTTCCAAAACTTCTTCTCCAGTTGAGCCTGTGCCATCAGAGGATGGAGTGGGCACGGCCAACAGTCAGGAGCTCCTTTCCTTTCTCCTAGGGTTTCTGCCTGCAATTCAGGATGCTGGGTCAGGTGCCTGGTGCTGCGCTGAGCCTTGGGGCCCTCACAGCAGCACAGCAACTGAGAGAGAAGTGAGCCCACATTGCTACTCCACCACGCACCCTCATGCACCGTGATGAGGTACATCTGAGTTGCACTAACTGGCACCCCTTGAACATTTCCGCCCAAGTTCTCCTAACGGAGTGGCTTGAAATTGCTTGCAAGCCTCATGTTCTAAATGCAGATTCCACTTTCTACCGCATGATTTATGTTTGTTTCAATAGAAAAATGGGTGCCTGCTCACTCACTCAAATATCTTTGAGCACATTATTCACACACTGGCATTCCCTGGGGACCTCTGAAAGATACTGATACCTGAGACACAGCCCCAGAGAGATTCATTTAATTGGTCTGGGTTGTGGTTTGAAATCGGAGATTTTCAAAAGCTTCCCGGAGCTTCTAACAAGTAGCAGAGGTTGAGAACCCCTGGGCTAGAAGATGCTCTGTTTTCATCTCTTATCTAACATACCCCAGGCAGAGAGCATCACATACCCACTTACAGAAGCTTAGGCAACGGCATTTACTACCCACTTTTCAGAATAGCCAATTCCTTACCAAAGACAACTAAGAGGCCAGCCAGTTCTAACCTATTATTTCTTCCTGTGAGCTACCCACACACACAAAAAAATCAACCACCAACTAAGACCTAGTTTCCCTCATTGAGATGCATGGCTATTGAGATCAGTGATCTTGGGTGGTGGGAAAAGTATGTTTTTATTTTCGGTAACCTCTAACTGAAATTTAACATTTCCTTCCATTGTGACTGCAGGCAACAAACCACAGTACTGCTAGCAGTAGAAACCCCAGATGTTTTCCTATGACGGCACAGATACCTCCAAATATCATTTGTTCTCATTGTTGCTTTGAAATCACGAAAATTATCGGACCTCTTGCTGGATCATGCTATTTAATGTACTGCTAGACAAGCACATATATCATTACCCTGTCACAAATTTGCCTTTTTTTAATGCTCTGGTGGTTGTATTTCACTATATTTGATTTCCCATATATTTAATCTAGGCATTGAAATGTATTAATTCTGAGAAGAGATCTACAGGCTTCCCGCCAGCTGTTGAACCTCTGTGGCCGGCATCAGGGGCCTGCAGAAAGCTTCCCAGGGGTGGTGGGCAGCTGTGCATCTAGCAAAGGACACTTACCTGTGGGTCAGAGAGCCGGGAGAGGTCAGGGTACAGGTAGAACTTGATGCCTTCGGAGGCCCCGGGCAACGTGACCCCTCGGATCAGGAGGATCAGAAGCATAACGTAGGGGAATGTTGCGGTGACATATACAACCTGCCCAAGAAGGGAGAGACAAGAATCAAGAAGGGGAGACAGTGGTGCGGACTGCGGCAGGCCCCTAACATCTCACGAGAGCAAAGGGCTTCCCTGGCAGCAATAAGAAGTGAACCCTAACACAGCCTCGTCTCCTGCCTCCTCTCCCACCACAGTCCCCTCAAGGGCTGGGTCTTTCAGTGAGTATCTGTTGAGTGATGTTTGATATCACTGCTTTTCAAACATTTTTTACCAGAACCCACAGAAAGAAATATACATATCACAACCCTGTCACACTGAGCTGAAACAGGAAGTTTCACAAAACTATACTCACTCTTGTATGTGATACATTCACGTATGTCCGTATTTTCTACTCTATTCCTTTTTTTTTCAAAAGCTGGTCATGGCCCTCAACATTCACATCATAATTCACCCAAGGGGCCAAGATCCACATTTTTTAAAAAAACACTGTTCCTAATGAAATTCAAGTTTTAATAGCTAAGGATAGGATGGGATAGGGTAGGAAAGAGAAGGCGGAGAGGGGAGCTGTTTGGGGCAGGAAAGACCCAGTGTTTCCGGAATCATTTCAGTTTGGTCTGCTTGGAGGCAGGTAACTGAAGCCAATGAACCTGAGAGGCTCCCTCAGCCCATGGATTCCGTGTAAGAATCAAGACAGTGAAAGAAAAAATCTTCCCTGAGCTTCCGCACAAAGAGGTGCTTAGGGCAGGTCAATACCTTCACAGACTATGGGAGTTCCTGTCCTGGGGGCCATGCCCCTACCTGAGGTCCCTGCAGGACTCAGTGTTCCCTCCAGTTCTGATTTTTTTCTCTTTGGTCACATTCTCTCCTCCACTTACTTGGTTCCTTCTTCTCAGGGAAACCTACCTATTTTATCTGTTACGATCAGCAATTTGTCAATATTTGGGAGCCACAGACACGTCTGAGACTCTGATGAAAACTATGGGCCCTCTCCCTCCTCCCCTCAAATGTGCACAGACACAGATACGTGTACAAGCTTTTGGATGTGCAGAGACTCTGACTCCCCAGATAAAAGACTTGTGCTTTAAGACCTATGATCTTAATTCCTCCAGTGCTAGTGTAGCCACTCACCCCTTTCCAAGCGAGGCTTTCTTTTACCAATGTTTCAGCCCTTCATGCCATTCATTCATTCATTCTCTCCCTCACTCGTCCACCTACTCACCTGCACACCAATAATACTCCTAGGTACCAAAGACTAAGCTAGACTCTGGAATGTACAAATAAGAATGACTCACAGGGTGGAACTTTCTGCTTCAAGAGGCTTCCCCACTGGTAGGAAGACAGACATTCAGGTAGGCAGATAATGCATTATGTAACCAGGGGGACTGCAAAGGATGGGGGAGCGCGAAGAATGAGTAGCTAACCATAGGGGCACTCAGGGAGGGCATCCCCAAGGAGGTGATCCAGGTATTGGCCTATAAAGGATGAGAATGAGTTAGGACATGAGAACTGGGGACAGAAGGAGGAAGAGAATAAAATTTTATTACATCCCAGGCCCAGAAATGCCTACATTTATATAGCATTTCCTCTTGGATTTTTTATCATTCATTTTATTTTTATATAAATTAGCATCCTAGAAAAACTGAAACAGAAACATTAAATACAGTATTGCACATAATATCGGAGGGATTGAAAGAACAGAAAGACTATTAAGCAACCCACTTCTACTTTGCACTTAAACAACACACTAAAACAGGATACTATACGTTAGATTTTTTTTAATCCTCACCAGAGGATAATTTTATTAATTTTAGAGAAAGAGGAGGGGGGAGTAGAGAGAGAGAAACATTGTGTGAGAAACATAGATCAGTTGCCCCCCTTATGCACCCTGACCAGGGATCAAACTCACAACCTTTTTGGTGTACAGGATGACACTTCAACCAACTGGGCCACCTGATTGGGCAGAATACTATACTTTATATTAATACAAACATAAGTCATTTGGTTGCTCAGTGACAAAACAGTGACTTAAAACAAGTCCTCAAAGGAAATAAGAGCCAGCAGGGGGTAGTATCAGTGGGTCCTGCTGATAGAGGCTGTAGGCTAGATTACGTCATGCAGACACCGACCCTAATCTACAATACAGCACCATCCTTAGCCCACTCAGAACTCATCCCACCAATTTCAGCAACCGTTTCCGTATCAACCATCAGATCAGTGGATGCGTCATGTAATCAGTACAAACAATCTCTTGCTGTCATATACAGTGTAATCCAGAAAAGGTGAATGTAAGTCAAATATATAATACTAAGAGACCAACAGTTAATGATAATAAGAATAAAAATTAGAGGCCAGCAGTCAAGAGGGTTGATGGCTTCTGCCCAGAAATCTAACATGCTATAAAATCTCCACTTCCCTTAGCTTCGTAGGCACTGTCTATCATAGATCTTCAGCATTTCGTGTAAATCCTTAACTCTCTTCCTTCAAAATGACACCCCCTCCCAAGTTAACCAGCTACATCTATGAAAAGTCAGCTAAAGATCTACTGCTTTCACTGAATAATTTCCACTTTCATGTCTGTTGTATGGCAAAAGATTAATTATCCAGACCACCCAGGTCCTGATTAATGATATCTCTGGAGGCTAGCTATCTTAACTCCCAATGCGAATAAATTTAAGGAAAAGAACTTTACCATAAGAACAACTGAAAATCATAGAAATTTGTCTTCCTTCTGTGGGACCACCTTGATGTGACTAAACTAGTTGGTTATTATTTGACCTGTCAGTTTTGAGTGGACTGGGCCTCTGGGGCATCATGAAAGGGTCACTTATAACCTGACCAAATGGATCCTCTCCATGCCCTGACAATATATACAGCAGAGGCATGATTTATTAAATCACTGCTGCTGATTTTGAAGCAGTTCTATTGTTTAAAGTTCTAAATGGATGCTCAGCTTCTCCATTACACTTGATATCAGGCCTTAATTTTTATACTCCTTTTATAAAACCATGAGGGAAATAAAATATGCAGATTAATTGCCCGAAGACCACAGTGCAGACAATGAGTTGGCTGCCAAAATGGAACCACTGGCTGGCAGGCATTAGCTAGAAAAATTCCTTTGTAAGCTGAGGCCTGAGAGCCTTGAGTCATGGTACAAAAGGTGGTTTAGGGGCATCATTATGTAATGCACACAAGTGGAGACGGGTCTAAACATTGAAAATACAACACTGAGGACAGCCTGTATCTGTTGCTGGTCCCACCTCTGCTAAAAGCCCCTCTAACCTGTTTCTACCCTCAGCCATTCTAGACACTTGGGCATCATCTTTGATTTTTCCTGAGAACAGCTGTAGACTGTCCAAATGACACAGATCCTGTCGTCCAGAGACTGCACACAGATCACATGCATGCTGCCACATCCCTCCTGTGTTCATCGCAGGCATCGCTAATTGGTCACAACACTCCGCAGCTCAGCCTGGCTGCAGCCCCAGACCCTCCACACTGGACTCCAGTTAGGAAGAAACCCACTCTCAGCTACACTTGATCTCGTCCATTTTTCATGTGTGCATTATGTCTCCTGCAGGTCCTTTGTCCCTTCCTCAGAATGGTAAGATCCGGGTGTTAAGCTCAGCACTGCTGAATGTGTGATGCATGACACCTACAGAAGCAGCGTGAAGGCGGAAAAGGAGACTAGAGAGACAGGCTGGAAGGGTCTATGTTGAAGGGATTCGGCCTTCTGACTGACAGGGGCTGGAGCTGGGTCTCCAAGGATGAGGAGGAACAGGAGAGGCATGTCAGGCAGGGAAGATGTGGAACTAGCCAAGGAAGTGGGAAAAAGCACAGAATGTTGTCTCCTGGGAGGGCTAGGAACCTCCAGGTTGTCCTCCAGGTGCTCAAGCTGGAGACAGCCTCACCTCTTTCCTCAGGTTCTTCCATATACAACCAGTGGTATCAAGTGCTGCCCACCTGATCCCCAACTATATTCTGAAATGACACCTGTTCTTCACCCCCTTCATCAGGGCCCTTCTTCGCCTTTCTTCTCCATCATGCGACAGTCCCACACTGTCCCTACTGTGGCACCGGTTTTAAACACATGAATCTGGCATGTGCTTTCCTGCTCCTCTGAGTCTTTTCCCCGACTCCCGGCCCCACATTCAAGGTTGTGGGATGCAGTGCAAAGGGTTAGGCTTTGAGTCAGAAGACCCTGGGTTCCAACCCTGTCTCTGCTGTGACGTGCTGTGTGGCTTGACCAGTCGCCATGCTTCCCCACCCACTCTGTTCTCCCCTGTGCCAGGTCCCCCCCGTTAGGGAGCATGCCAGGTCCCATCAGGCCTCTCTGCCTTTTCATGCCTCCCTTTGTCCATAATTCCAGCCCCAGCGCCTGGGCCACCCACGGCGTTAGTCCCGGGTATGTCCAAATCCTCACAGTCTGAGGACTCCGCAAAGTCAGAGACCATGCTGTCCAGTTGTCATATCACTGACCTACCTACTTTATATGTCAGGCAGCTGAAGCCCAGAGTAATTTCCAGTGTCTCAGTCTCATCCTCTTAAGCCATAAACCATGCCATCTATCCAAATGCTGTTGAGAGATTGAAACCATGCCACAACCTCCCGGATTCATTACCACATCCTTCCCCCAGTCACTTCAGCAGCCTCCTGGCACCATGGCGGTTATCCATCAGCTGTTTTACTGCCTCATAAGATTAAAGATCTCTAGCATATTAGTTCCACAAGGAAAGGGAGTTTTGTCTTTTACTTTGCCTGCTGTATCCAGAACAGCAAGTGGTATATAAACTGTGCTCAATAAGTCTTTGTTGGAAGGATAAACAAAAAAGCAGGCTGAGACCTGGAACCCTGAGGTTAGAATGCAGGTCTGCAGACACCACTTTGTGCTCCATCCATATGAAATGCTGGATCTACATACAACAAGATTTGGAAAATGGAATCCGATGTTAAGAGGGGTGTTTATAAGGAAATCACAAGACATGTGGATTTAAATGAAAGACCAGTTCAGATACGGAGGGCAAGGAAGTACAGCTGCAAAGTGCTTCCCAACAAAGCTCCATGTCCCTTTCAAGATACCTGAGTCCCCAGGCCTTGTCTGGGAGAGCCAAGCAGGGTGCAGGCATTATGCTAAGTGATGCAGTGTTTGGTGATGGGTACAATAAGGTCACTGACAAGGTACCCTGAAGCCTGGCTGTTCCTGGCCGCCGCCAGTGGTGGCTCGCACCCAGGTGGGAGTGGGGGAAGGAGGGTTTAATCTGTCAGACCACTCAGGCCACAGAAAGGAGGCTCCAGCCCTAAGCACACCCCTTGGTTTGGAGAGTTTTTTACTATTGTTTAATTTCCTTTTAGCAGGTCAAGTCCTTCTGAATATAAAGGTTAGCACAATTGGTGGTAATTATACTGTATCCTGTTTTAATTGACTCTAATTGCTCATTTGCATTCCAATACTGGGATTGTGGGGTGTTTTCCCCCTACTTCCAGGACACAGATGTTTATTTCATAGCAGGGAGATCATTAGACCCTAAGTTTTCCAGAATAATGGGGTCAACTGGAAAGTGGAGTGCTATTCAAAAGACATGGGGAAAGCAGGGTGGTGTGGGGGCAAGAACCCAGGACCTCAGGGTCAGGAGAGACAATGTGCAGCAGCTCGGGCAAGTTCCATAACGTCCATACCCGCTCTGGCTGGCATTGTACCATTTACAAAGCGGCGGGGGCGGGGTGGGGGGCGGTAAGAAGGAGGGGGGTGACTTACATGAATCATTTTTGTATTATTTACTTAATATTTTTAATAAATAAATATGTTTTGCTGTTGTTGTTAATCTTCACCTAAGGAAATTTTTTCCATTGATTTTGAGAGAGAGAGAGAGAGAGAGCGCGAGAGAGAGAAACATCGACACAAGAGATTGGTAGCTTCCTGCAAGTGCCCCAACAGGGGCCGGGGTTCAAACCTGCAACCCAGGTACGTGCACTTAACCAGGAATTGAACCCTCGACCCTTTGGAGCACAGGCTGACACACTAACCACCTAGCAACACCGGCCAGGGCAATATACACTTTTACATTAAATAAGTATATGTAGTAAGAAAACGGTGAACACCATAAACAGAAAACCATGATCTCTTAGTAAAAATAGAAGGCAAATGCAAAAAGAAATGCAATAAAAATAAAATGTGATTAAATTTTAGCCAAAGGCTCTGAGTCTATGCTGTTTTCTCTTTGTTCAACAGCAGGAGTAGCAAGGGTCAGAGAGGCGTTAAATGGTAAACCAGCACCGTACTGCAGCTTTTGCTTTAAGATACATTAAAAAGGGAATATTGTCTAATTATGTGATTCCATGTTTTTAAGTCTGGCTACACTACAATCATTGTGTGAACCTTCTCTAGGGAGAACGTTTCCCATATTTGTGGGGAAGACTAGAGGGATCCCCGAGGTCCTTCCCAGCAACCACGGTGTCTTCTAGGACGGCCCTCTGCCACTCACGAGGCTTTTCAAAAGACCAGGACTTCCTAATCCCCTTCACTTTTTTCATCCATCCCCTCAGCCCCTCCCATCTGGCAATCATCAGTGTGTGCTCTGTATCTGAGTTTGTTTCTGTTTTATTCGTTTGTTTTGTTTTTTAGATTTCACATGTAAGTGAAATCATATAGTATTTGTCTTTTTCTATTTGACTTATTTCACTGAACATAATACCCTCTTGCCCCCACCATGTTGTTGTTAAAGGCAAGTTTTCATTCTTTTAATATGGCTGAGTAACATTCTAGTGTATGTATGCGTATGTGTATGTGTGTGTCTTACATCTTCTTTATCCATTCATCTATCAATAGACACTTAGTTTGCTTCCATATCTGATGGCCAGTTACAAATAAGTCATGAGGATGTAAAGTATATCACAGAGAATATCTATATATATAAAAGCCTAAGTGACTGGCTGACCAGCCGGTAGCTATGACATGCACTGACCACCAGGGGGCAGACGCTCAATGCAGGAGTGGAAATCACAGGTATGGAAACATGGAACAGACTGATGAATCTCAGAGGGAAGGGGGGATAGGGGAGGGTGGGAAGAGATTAACCAAATATCTTATATGCATACTAGAGGCATGGATTCGTGCATTGGTGGGGTCCCTCAGCCTGGCCTGCGAGGATCGGGCCGAAACCTGCTCTCCAACATCCCCTGAGGGGTCCTGGATTGCGAGAGGACACAGGCCAGGTCCAGAGACCCCACCCGATTTGTGCACCAGGCCTCTAGTAGTCAATAATATCGTAAAAACTATGTATGGTGTCAGATGGGTACTAGACTTATAGTGGTGATCTTTGTAAGGCATATAAGTGTTTAATCACTATGTTGTATACCTGAAACTAACACAATATTGTATGTCCACTATAATTTAAAAATAAAATTTTAAATATTTGTTAAGAGGGCACATATATATTAAGTGCTCTTACCATAAAAAATAGTTGGTGGGGGGAAGATGAGGGAACTTTTGGGGTAATGAATGTTTATTACCTTGACTGTGCTGATGATTTCAGGGATATATGCATATTTTTAAACCCATCAAATTGCATACATTAAATATGTACAGTGTTTTTTGTATGTCAATTATACCTCAGTAAAGCTGTTTAAAAAATTGAAACCAGGACTCCTTGGAGCTATCCAAGGTCCTGACACTGATTTGGGCAGAGCCTTCAGTGAGCCAGTCACCCAAAGTCTTGGAAGAGGCTGCTGTTAACTGCATACTTAACTGCGTGATGTTTGTACCACGTGAATAAATTCTATTCCAATTTTGCAGACAAAGAAAAAAAGACTGAGAATTAGAGATTGGAGTGGCTTGCTCCAGGTCACAGAGCTGTTAGATAATTCCGAAGTCTGCTCTCTCTACCACATGTGCTGTCTCTGGCCAAACAATGCCTTCTTATTTTCAATTTCCATTTGCTTCCTCTGTCTGTTCTTGACCTCAATGATTCAGCTTGACTGATTTTGGGCAGTAACTCATCATTGTCCACTAACCCTAACCTCAAACATACTGTGTTATCCCAGTCCTCCCCACCTCCCTTCCAGCCAGGCTTGCCTCTATCTGGACATCTGCTTATCCCTTATGGCTGGAAAGCATGGTACTGAACATCTATTCCTTGTAAAATCATTCTTTTGAATACCAACAGATTTTCCCTGCTTTGGTTTTTGAGAGAGCACTACGTGAATTCCCAGGTACAACATTACAGCAGGCACCAAATAGTCTGGCATAACCTTCACTAAGATTTTATTGACCTTGGGAACAAGATGCTAGGGAAATGTGAATCTGAAGAAGGAAGATCCCCATGGACACTTTTGACTCTTCACTACTTCTATCATCTTTAGATAATTCTAAAAGAAACATAAATAAGGGAAAAAATCTCTGTTTTAAGCAACCAAATTCCAATAGGTGACCAGAGTCATGTTTTAGTGACGATATTAATTATTCAAGGAGGTAATAGTATTTTAGCAATGCAGCAATAATTCCATGGGCAGTTAAAGTGATTAATTTTTGTGTAATGACAAGTATTGTCATCAGCTATGAGAGTTAGCCCATGTGTGGAGCTTAAAGGAATATACTAAAACACCTGCCCACCTTGGGATGTATGTCTCATGGCATCATCTCTGAGCTGGGTTGAGAAGAAAGAGAGGGAAGGTGATGAGGGACAGTATTACAGTTGGGAGGCATCAAAGCCAGGTGCCATGACCAGGTGCTAGTCCCCACTCTATCACAGCAACAGAGACCATAAGTCCTCCCCCAAGATCTGCTCTCCTCTCTTCACAGTTATAAAACCTCTAATCTTCAACTAGACCCACAGCCTCCTAGAATAAAGCCAATATTCCTCAGCCTCCCTTACAGCTAGGTGTGGCCATGTGACTATGTTCTCCCCAATAAGATACAAATGAAAGTGCCATGTACAACTTCCAGATGCTGTCCTTAAAGGAAAGGGCTGTGTTCTATCCTTCCCTTCTTGCCCTTCCCACAGGCTGGAATGAAGACTGAGTAGTGAGCTTAGATCATAAAATAAGGGCGACACCCAAGGTAAGGCAGACAGGTTATGCCTGGATTGTTATGGGAGAGAGAAATAAACTATTTTGTTTCCACTACTACTCTTTTAGGTCTCCATTCTAGGCAGTCAAACATGTAATTTAAATATCTAACCACCAACTGCCTCTATGATCTTGGGTAGGTCCTATTTCCACTCGAAGTTTGTACTATTTTTCTTTACATAAAGGCATTAGCCCAGATGATTCACACTACTCCTTTTTACTCAGACATGAGCAGAACATTCTGAAAATCCTGAAGATGGGCTCTTGAGAGCAACCATCCTCTAAACCTGGAGTCACCCAGGAATGGCAACAGAGTCAGGAAGTCTCCAGAAAGGCCTAGTCAGTAAAATTAAAAGAGTGGTTAGAACAGAGCAGCCAAAGAGATCACCATTTCTTGGTAAGCTACAGTGTTAACCTTCCCTGTCACAGTGTAGAATGAGCCTGACAGGGTGGTAGCCAATTTGGTGTGGATCCCATCATCAAGTGCATGAGTTAGAAGGTCTCTGAGACCTTCCAGAGCTTCCACATTCCTCCCCTGTGAAATGAGGATAATGCCTATTTCAAAGGTTGATGTGAGGGTTGGAGATCACTGTGCAAAGCACTGAACACAGACACTGTCCCATAATTGGAAGGATTGTGATTGCCTTTGTTGCCCATCACTGGGTCAGTAAGCAGTGTCCCGTAAGCCCAGTTAGCTGGCCAGCAGAGAACAACATATCTGGGTGTTCAAGAATGCAAACAGAGAGGCTGGAGTAAGCCCAGCTTCAGCTGTGATGGTGGGCAGAGAACTGTTTCCCGAAACTCCTTATGGAATCCTTTCCCTAACAATGGGTGTGGCTGGCGATGTGGCAGCAGGGGAAGGCTGGTAGAAAGAGGCAGTAATTCATTAGCTGGGAAAATCTGGGTGAGTAGGACCCAGAAATAAGAAAAACATCAGGACAGAAGGGACATACTAGTATACACAGTCGTCCTGAGGAGCTGCACAGACAGGCTCTGGAATGAAGGCCAGGGAGCAATAGGAATAAGTCCAATTATGCACAAGAATCCTCTGGGGTCCAACTCCATCCAACAGTTGTGACAGTGGAAGGGCTAGGGTACAGACAGTATTTAGATGAATTGGAAAAAAAATTCTACAAGAATGAAATTTTAAATTTTATTCCAAATTCCAATTTTAAAAGGTAGAAGGGACTTTTCAAAAGTTGAGTTGAAGGGAAGGATGGGCCTCAGCTGTGTCATCACAGATGCATACATGACAAGGAAAAAGCCTGCCCTATAAGGGGGAAGGCTAGACTTTCAGGAGAAGCCAAGGACAGTGAGCATCGCCAACCTTTGTGAGGCCCCAGGAATCTAGCAACAAAGGAACTTGGGGGCTCCCTGTTGAGGGGTAAGCAGTTGATTGGGGGCTCAAGTGTAGTTTATGAAAAGAAAATTGCTGAGAATTCTCAGATACCTATCCCAGAATTCTACTCCCAGCCTTAATGGGTCCCAAGGGAAGGATTGGATCAACGAGTCATCTTCAGGAGCTGGGGCATTGTGGGCAAGAAACCAAACATCTTAAGAGCCCAGGGAATGGTGTTACTCTTTCTTCTTGCTAATGGTTGGACCATAAAGATCATCTATACCCATGGCCTGTTCCAACCCTGAGATTCCATGACTTTATTGGTTAGTAATCATGGATATCCTGGTTGTAAGTAGAGGGCAAAGAAGGAAAAGAAGGAAAAATGGAAGATCAAACACATAAGAATGGGACTATGATTTATTGTTGGGTCTACATGCTTTATTTTTATGTTATCCAGTTCCACAAGATAGAAACTATTTATCATTCCCATTTTACAGAACTGAAACAGAGGCACCCAGAAGTTGAGTACTTGGCCCATGGTTGCACAGCTAAAAATAAAAAGGCAGGATCCAAAGTCAGATCCATCTGACTCCAAAACCTGCACTCAACCATGATACAGCCCCATCGGGAATTCAAGTGTCCTCATAATCCAACCAGCTTTATTTCACACCACATCTTTTTCTGTTCCCTAAACAAACCCTGCACTTGCCTACATGCAAGCCTTTGCTTTTATCATTCCCTTCACCTGGGAGGTCCTTTGCACCTTCTCTACTTATCAAAATCTTGTCAACCCTCAAGACCAGTTCAAATACCATGTCTTCCAGGACTTCAGCACTAGGCCATCCAGTCTAGATGAAATGCTCCTTGTACAGCCTGCAACTCACTGAGAAATATGGCATTCAGATATGGAGAGTGGCCTTGACATAAGAAAAACCAAGTTCAAATCCAGCTTCTGACACTTTCTGTGTATGTGACTGACTTTTGGCAAGTTATTGCCTTTCTAGGTCATAGTATTTTCTTCTATACGATGGAAATAATAATATAGCAAATTAGTCCAATCACTTTGAGCCTTGGGTTCTTTTTTAAAAGTGTGGACTATGGATAACAGTTCTCACCTCTCATGGTAAGTGTGAGCATTGAATGAGCCAAGGTCTACACAGCACCAGGCCCTGCGACTTGACACATCAGCCCTTAGTAACCAGCTTGCCTTCCTCCTTTTACAAGACCCTTATTATATTCCACCTTCTCATATACCTGCCTTTCCCTCTAGGTTGGGCCCTATTGGAGGGTAAGGGCTTTACTCATCTATGCAGGCTCTGAATACATCTCGTAAAAGCCAACACAGACTGTAAATAGTTGATGAATGAACACATTCAGACGTCAGTAGCCCAGAGACCATGAATAGAACAAAACAGGATATAATCCAATGTGTCTGCGATGGGCCTTCAGTGTAAACCACCCCTGCTCTCACTTGAGCCTCACCATCTAAGAGTAAAGAACTTTATGTTTAATTCAATTCACCAGCTACTTAATTGAGCTCACTATGGTCCAGGCTGTGGGCTGGTTTTGGAGAGCTTGCTAATGAGTGAGCCAGGCCCCTGACAGCAAGACACAGACAGCTGGGTGATGGACCACACAATGGACGGCAGCAGGGAGCTCAGGGACACAGAGAGATGAGGTATGGCTAGAGAGAGCCTCCTGGAGCTGAGCTTTGAAGGCGCACAGGCTGCCTGTCTTGCTCCAAAGAGTCCTGACCTAGAATGTACTGTGTGAATAAATTCCTTCAAGCAGGAAGGATCAGACATGGTGCACACAGGGAACCTCAGCCTGGAACATCACCTCCAGGGAAAGAAACCAGCTCTGCATGGTGGCAAGGAAGCTGGGCCCAAAGTGACAAGATACTGAAATAGCAACCACGCTAATTAAGATGGCTGAGACCAATTCAAATCCATGTCCACAGGATATCTTAAAATCAGTGGATGGGGCAGTCTACTATTTAAGCCTATTTCATGGTGAATTAAGATTAGCTAGAGTCAATGCTATTATTGGTTTTTACACAGCTCTACCATAAAGACCACAAAAATGAAAACAAAACCTCAAACAAGCCCAAGCAACATAAATATTCCATTCAGTGCCCAGCCAAGCTTACAATGGCTTTAGGAGCTATTATTTACTGCCTGGAAAACATACTCGGTACCTTGGTTAATAATGATTTAAACCCCATCCATCTCTCTTGGACTAGAAGGCTGATGTCGCTATGGTGACCAAGGGCACCATTAAAGCACACCATTAAATCCCGGGCAGGGATTTACCAGCACAGGGAGGCTGGCAGGCTAGAAACATCATTCCATGTCCTCTTACTCTAGCCCTCAACCCACTCATGATGGATGTGTGGAAAGGAGAGAGTCAGCGAATGCTCAGGGACTGTGTTTGCAGCCAAAAAGAGCAAGGAGCTGCCTGAATCCTGCAAGCATCGCTTGATCTCTATGACATGCTGCCTCCTGTCTGTCAGGCATCCTGAGCAACATGGATCCCTCCAAGGCACCCAGGCTGCTTGCCTCCTACTCTTGCCTCAGTTTATGGTGATCCATCTTCTGGCTCCCACCTCTCCTCTCAGCAGTCATCCCAGAGGACACCACGCCCCCCTATTAAGTCAAACCTAATAGCTTCTTAGCGCTTGCCCTTCTCCCGGTTTCCAGCTTTAAGACTTTCCCCTATTAGATGCTTCTGGTTTTCTGTTTCCTTTTCTCATTAATTTTTTAGTATCTTTCACAGGTTCATTTCCTCAGTCTTTCTTTCCATCAGCAAATCAACCGATCAACCAGCCAACTCTGATTAGCATCTGTTATGTGCCAGGTGCCGTGATGGGCACAGAGGACACACAGAGCAGAAGCCAGCCCTGCCCTCTGGCTCTCACAGTGGTAGCTTGCTCTCTGCAGATTTCTAGCTGTTTCCCAGAAGTCTGGCCTCATCCCACTCCCATTCTCTCTCTATCCACTCTCCTGGCTTTTCTTGTGTACTCCTGTGGTTTTAGGAGCCACCAATCTGCTGATGATCTCTCCCACCAGCCCAGCGGTGTCTCTTGAATTAAAGACCCATATTTTCAACTCCCTTATGTGTATGTCCACCTGGGTTTCCTACCAAGACCTACAATTCCACATACTCAAAATCAAAATGATCACTTTCTCCCCAAAATCTGCTCTTCTTTCTATGTCCCCCTTCTTGTCATCCAAGCTATAACTCCACTGTGTTATCTTTGATTTCAGCTTCTCTCTCTTACCTCTGCTTCATGAATAAAGCCTTTGAAAGGAAGAAGTACAAAATTGGGCTTCACTGCCCTATCGATCTTTTGCTGAACCCAAGCACGGCCAGTTCCAGTGGAGCTTCCCTCTCCTCCTTCCCTCCAGGCCCCACCACCCTGGCTTTTCCTTCCCAGAAAACCCAGCTTCCTTTTCACGTTCCTCCTCCTCTGAGCTCCCCAAGTCCCATCTTTACCCCTCCGCCCTCCTCTTGCCTTCTCTCCCTGGGTGTCCCACCTGCTCTCAGAGCCTCAATTCCATCAACTTTACAATGCATGTGTTTAGAACTGTGCATCTTAGTATCTCTGAAATCAGAATGTCCCCCAGGTGGCAGTCACAATGCAGTTACTGCTCCCTGAGTATAAGGGACCTAGGTTATAGGATGTTCTTAATATCATCACTTCAGTTGAGTTACAAGCTTTGTTGCTTAAAACATTTTAAATCACATTAATTTAAACCAATTGCCGCTTAATGTTCAGATTGTCCCTTTAAAAGATTACACTATGGTTCTGCAGAAAGGCACAGAAACAGGCGGGAGTGACAGCTGACACTAAAGCAAATACACACCATTGCAAAGAAACAACCAAGTACTTTATAGATTTAAGAAAGGAAGACACCCACAACTGGATGAAGCTGTTTATGCTGTTACTGCAGTACCTGCAAACTGACTGCTATTATAATTTAAATGATATACCAACAGACAGGAGAATCTGCCAATGCCTTGGGAAGAGAAAAAGAAATTTAAAAGCAACAAAAATCTGGTGTAGTTCCTTTTAGTGTCATAAGGAATAACATTAAGGCCATGTAGAGCAGATTAACTAGAAGTATTTTTGCTTCTGATAAACATCTTTTTTAATTAGAAGAATTATGGGCCTCCTGGTATATAACATAATGAAATATGGCATATCAGAGGATTCTCATCTTTTGGGGAACACAGATGGTAGATATGGACCCTCACCTTAGAAAAGTGTACATATCCATATGATCCCCTAACTTACTAGTATAATCCTAAGGGTTTCAGAGGCCCCTTGAAGCATCTGTGAGCTCCAGATAAAGAAATCCTAACATACATACTCAAGACTGCACTCCATATCCCTCTCTCCTGAGCTCTAGACTCCCAGTCTGTCACCCAAACATCCCCACTTGCAGTCTCACAGGCATCGCAGACATAATGGTTCCCCCAGAGAGACCATAACTCCCGCAACTCCAGCCAAACCTCCTTCTCCCACCTCATGGCCCTGCCTCACCCAGCAGTGCCACCAAGCACTCCAGCCAGGAACCTGGGTTTCACCTGGGACTTCTCTCTTTCACCCTCTCTATTCAGTCATGGGGCTGATTCACACTTGCTTATTTCTCAAGCCCACCCTCTTCTGCCCCATCTCAAAGCTGTCTGCTGAACAACCGCTACATGGAGTCCGGCCTTCGCTCTCAGAGACCCATTCCCCACGCCACAATCATAGTGACCGTCATAGCCAATCACAGCAGGCTCTAAGAAGAGCCTGCTCCTATCACCCCTCTGTTTTAAGCCCTTTGGTGACCCTCCATTCCTCTCAACTTATAACGAGGCTCGTCTACAAGCCCTTTGTAAGATGGCCCCGACCATCAGTCCAGCCTCTCTCTGTTCCCTCTCAAGGACTGCCTGCTCTGGTCACACTGCCTATGTCTTTTCTGACCCACATGCGGTCTCTCTAGCTCTCTCAACCTCTCTCTCTCTCTCTCTCTCTCTCTCTCTCTCTCTCTCTCTCTCTCTCCTATCCCACATGTTACATACAGACCACATCTTGGATATGTGACTCTGTGTCTCCAGGACTTATCAGGGTGCCTGGAATCCAGGAGATGTTTAATAAATGAATGGTGAATTAATCTTAAGGCGCATGGCCCCAGAAAACACGAATGCAGTATTAAATGCTACAGTAGTGTGGGCTCCAGACTCAGCTCTGTGACCTTGGGCAGGTCGCGGCACCTCTCTAAGCCTCGTGTGCACAGCCATAAGACGGAAATGAAAATATCTATTTCAGAGGGTTGTTGTTAAAGTTAGATAGAATGTGAATTAGTGGATGCCACAAAAGCAATACTGTCTTCTACGGGGCAACTGGAGATACAGGGGTGGGGCGGGGGCATTTCAGGTCATTACAAAGACAGGTATGGCATT
This sequence comes from Myotis davidii, assembly GCF_000327345.1. NCBI lineage: Eukaryota > Metazoa > Chordata > Mammalia > Chiroptera > Vespertilionidae > Myotis > Myotis davidii. Next base: position 3,636,547 of record NW_006286675.1, on the reverse strand, counting down.
CATGACCAAGAACTAGGAAAGCTGGTAACCCTGCAATGAATGTGTTGGACAATTCCCACACAATAAAAACTGTGCTGTTTCTCATGACTTTCAAATGTTCCACCAGACATTCGTGTGTGTGTTGGGGGCGGGGGGGCGTGCGGGCAGGGAGCTGATAATAATTATAAAGCCTAGCATCGAACTCTGTTTTACATATAATTCCAAAGCATATTTTACCTCATCTTAATGTAAACTGGGTTTTCCAGACATGCAATTACCATGTAAATTGAGGAAAAGCTATATTCTTTTATTCAGTACTTTACCAAACTTTGTTCATTATTCCAGAAAATCATGTCACTAACAGCAAAAGAATCTGAGTGGAATCTGATAGGCCAATGCAACACCCTTCTATCAGTCCACATTTACAGCCTTTGTACTTGTGGTGATTCTATACCAGTGATGGTGAACCTATGACACACGTGTCAGAGGTGACACGCAAACTCATTTTTTGTTGTTGATTTTTCTTTGTTAAATAGCATTTAAATACATAAAATAAATATCAAAAATATACATCTTTGTTTTGCTATGGTTGCAAATATCAAAAAATTTCTATATGTGACACGGCACCAGAGTTAAGTTAGGGTTTTTCAAAATGCTGACACGCTGAGCTCAAAAGGCTCGCCATCACTGTTCTATACTAATATATGCAGTTAGCTCTATTTCAAGATATAAATCATAGAGAAAAGATACTGACACTATTCAATGGAATTTTGGCTTTTTTGCCTTGCATCCAAATGATTCATTCCAGGTGGGGGCCAGCACCTGACTACCCCATGACGTTTGGGGTGTGCCTGAGCAGGTACGTAGTGAAATACATTTTGTTTTATTGTAAGTTGCTTCCTTTTTTGCTTTTCTTTAAAATATAGTTGGGTATTATATAGATTTTCTCAAACTTACCTGTGCAGGTAGATTATTTATGAATTGCATTTCAGGGTAGTAAATGTGGTGTTCAAATCCTCATCATGAACAAGGGGTGTTGGGGCTGTGAGGGGCTTAAGCAGCCCTCGGGGCCTGTGAAAGACCCAGTGCCAGGGCTGGCATGGGGTGAGCACTTGGTTCCTGGTGGTGACAGTGTTATGATCAGCATACTGGGTCAATCTCAGTTGTGACACAACATACTTGGGATTTAGGATAAAGACTGTGTCTGGCTTCTGTGGAATGAATTATCATCTGCTCCAGTGTTCTCACCGGGGGTTCTAATTCATTACACATGCGGAGCTGTCAAACGAAGGAAAACAGCTGCTGCCACAGCACAGAGCACAGTGTGAGGCATGTCCATGCTCCCTCTACTTTCCAAAGATACATCTCTGCTCAATTACCCTCAATGGCTTCCCGCTGCCCACAGGACCTCATTCTGGCACATGTGCTCCCCCTAACTTGAAATCTGGCCCAGCCCATAGCTTCCCAACCTCCACAGCCACCCTTGACTTTCCCTTTCTTACCCCTCCTCCACTGGGAGGCTCAGCTCAGCCCCCCCACTTGGCTGCCCTTCAAAGTGAAGCTCACATCCTACCTCCTCCAGGAGGCCTTCCCAGACCACCCCGGGACACAGTAACATTCTTATCCAAACTCCAGACCAGTACTGACTCTGCTATTATTTGACAGTTAATCTATCTCTCCAAATCATGTTAATTATCTTCAGGTGAGTAAATCCAATCTCCTGCCCCACTAGATTGAGAAATCTTTAAAGTGGAAGAAAAGGTTTATAAAAATGATGAGCAATAAAATACAAGCAACGGTGATTAGCGTGACCACTGTATGACAAGCATCAGGCATCACTGCACTTAACCCGTCTAGTAGTCCAATGAGATGGGTGCTCGTATTGTCCCTGAGGAAACAGCTCAGAGGCAAAGAAAGGCCCAAGCCCAAGGTCAATCCAGAGGCAGAGCTGTGATTCAAGCCCATGTCCACCCACCTCTGCCCGTCTACTTCCCTGTTGCCTACCAATGGTGCTGGGCACATGGCGCGCACTCGGACTACTGGGTGAGTGAATGTTCACTCAGGCAAGAACAGGAACTAGCACTTATTGATGGCTCTGCAATGCCCTGGTGGGAAAAGCACTGGTTTGGGGATCCACCTTGGCAGACCTGGGTTCAAATCCTGACTCTTCCACTAGCTGTGTGACCCTGTGCACATCACTTACCTCTCTGGGCCTCGGTATCTTCATTTATAGAGTGTGTTTGCTAACACTCACCTCACAGTCTGCTGTGAAGGTTAAATTAAATAATGCATGTAGAGTGCCCAGCCCAATGTTGGGCACACGTAGGCCCTTTGCATATGATGTTTCCTTAGCTCGTAGGGAAGGACCTGAGCTTGGAACCTGGGTCAACCTGACTCTATAACTTTGTTAACCCCCTTTCCATCTTCCTGCACCTCCATGGACCTGCCTGCCAACACCCTCCATTTGCTTCTCTTCCTCAGGAAAGGGTCCTGTGCCTACATCGAACTGCACATGGGATCATAGACAATTCCCCTTGCCTCATTTTCACTCCTTTCCCATAAGACAGGTTTTTCCTCTGTTTCCTTGGCCATGGGCAGCAGGGAGGGCTTGGTTGTATGACTGCCAGGAAGTACTCTGAACTTTTGCCCCAATCAATCAAGCAGGCCCTAGCAGGTGACCGGCACCACACACTTGTGAGCTGACTGAGTTAACCAACAAAGGCCCCATCCCAGCACCATGTGGCTCACCCGAAGGACAAAGAAATGCATAACAGCCCTTGATATGCAATGGATGCTCACTCAACACATATAAGGAAGAGGGAAGAGGAAAGGAAAAAGAAAGAGACGCAGGAGGAAAAAGGAATACGGCTAGTTTTGGGCCATTGCACATGATTCCTTTCCTTTGCAATCCCTTTTCGCCTTTATCCTTGGGTAATTAATAACCATCCATATCTCACGACCAGCTTGGATGTCACCGCTTCTCCGGGCCAAGTTTTTCCCAGGCACAGGGATGTTTTGTAACTGCCTGTTTACTTATCTGCCTACACTCTAGCCTCTAAACTTGTTTAGAGTAGATATCTGCAGTCCCAGGCACTGGACACGGTACACAGGACACGCTTAATAAATATTTGCCTCTCAGGGTAAGAAATCTCCCCAGGGCCCACAAGCACAGCCGTCATAAGACAAGGAGAAGCAAACCCAGGTCAGCTGGATGTTGCTGCCTGCAAGAGAAGACCGAGGAGGATGAGGGAGGGAGGGGCCAGCAAAGGCTTCCTAGAGGAGCAAGACAGCAGAGTGGGGCAAAAAAAACAGTGGATAAGGAAGCAAGAGCTGGAGGAGGCCATGTACTGCTAGTCATCTGCCAGCGAACACAAGGAGGGAGAGAAAGAGAGGCAGGTCTGAGAGAACCATTTGATGGGGTGAGGGAGACTTAAATCTCTTCCATCCAACCCTAACATTTCCCAAATGCCCAGACAGGATATGAGCTGGGCCTGCAACCATGAGCCGAACGTCAGGGGGAGAGGGGAAAAAGCATCTAAGACTGGTTCTCAACCTTGGCTGCACATTACAATCACCTGGGAATCTTTTTAAAATCCTGATTTCTGGGCCTCATCCTCCGGAAATTCTGTTTCTTTGTTACTAATGTTGTGGCCTCACCCCATAACAAAGAAACAGAATTTCTGGAGGATGAGGCCCAGAAATCAGGATTTTAGAAAGCTTCCCAGGTGATTCTAATGTGCAGCCAAGGTTGAGAACCACTGATCTAAGAGGAGAAGGCAGGTAGCGGGAGAGTTAGGTAGTGGACCAAGATTTTTCTGGGCAGATAAGATAAACAGGAGATTCTGGCAGAGGTTTCACCCCTTGTAATCTTCCTAGCAAAATGACCTCCCATAGGGACAGAAACACCTATACATAAAATATCTCCTTTAGCATTTTCAATGACATGGAAAAATTAAATATCCTAAGGGTTTAACAGTCATAGAAATTTATGATGTCATGGGATATTTACTCAATGGAATTTAAAGATCAGCTTTTGGCAAAATGGGTAGAAACGCTGTGATGGAATATTAGATAAAAAGGGCAAAATATTGAGTTCTAACATGTTATGATCAAATGAGATATAAACTATGATTACATGTAATTAGAGGGCAACATGTGAACAGTTCGGGGAGACTATTCTTTTGCTTTGAAATAGCTGTTATAATATTGTCTGTGCAATTTTTAAATTTGTTGTAGACGATGGGGAGCTACGGGAGAGTTCTAAGGGGAAGTCATGCAATGAAAGCCATAGTAAGGAAGCTGAGTCTGGCAGAGGTTGACAAGCAGCCTGGTCTGGGCAGGGCACATGGCAGAGTGAATGACTGTGTCCTCATCCGGGTGTGAAGTGAGGCACACTTGGATAAAGGTGATGGGAGGCTCTGTAATGTGGAAGGTAGCGAGCCTACAGTCCCCAGTCATTCAAACACGAATCTAGGTGTTGCCATGAAGGTGTCTGGTAGATGTGATTAAAGTCCATAATCAGTTTACTTGAAGTGAGGGTGATTATCCTAGATGAGCTCAGTGGGCCTGACTCCATCAGTGAAAGGCCTTGCGAGCAGAACCCAAATGAAGAACTTATGTCTCTGGGCAAAACTCTGTCAGCTTCTGCCAGAAAGTTTCATCCTGTCCTACGGATTTCAGACTTGTCCAGCCAAACCCCACAATCACCAGTTCCTCATGCTGAATCTC
>NW_006286675.1:3597259-3631723 GCF_000327345.1 Myotis davidii | reverse complement strand
ACACAGGTGGCAACAGGGGTGGGGAGGAAATGGGGATCTAGCAGGCACTCTGGAGGAAGACAGCGGACATTGTCAATTCCTACTGCACTGGCGTGAGCTGGCAACTTGCCCCCAGGCCAACAGCAAGCAGGTGCCTCCCTAACATGTCAGCCCCCTGCTTGGCCATCTGGGCCACATTCTGCCCAGGCCCCTGTCATCCATCTCTCACTACTCCCCTAAATGCCTCTTTGGGCCTTTGCTCCTCACTGTTCCCACACATCTGTCAGAGCTGGCTCACATATACATCAACCCCTGCCCAGAGCATTCTGGACATGCTGACCCCATGCCCTCCTCCCTTTGCAGTGGGCTCTGGCTGCCAGCTCCACCCCCAGCTCAATCATTCTCTTACTAGTGACGCCAACATACCTCCCACCCCCATCACTGAACTTGTCACGCTAACTTGACAGAAGGGGAAACTGAGGCCCAGAGAGATGAAGTGACGTGAAGGGCCAGAGAAGGTGAGGGCGGGCTGCACTCAATCACACAGCCGGCAAGGGGTGGGACCGGACTCAATGCCAAATGTTGGCTCCTGCCACTCTTCCCCATGGCTATCTCTGTCTTTATCTTCTCGGCACAATTCTTGAGGGCAAGATCCACAGCTAACAAGTCTTCTAACCCTCTCCGCTAGTGCTCAGCAGAGTGCTAATGCAGTAGGCACAAGATAAATACCTCACTCGTTCCTGGCTTAGTTTTCCAACAGCACTGCACTAGGTCTGGCCTTGAGCCCACAGCCACTTTGGCTCTTCTGTGCCTGCCACACAGGAGGGTGGGTCCCATGTCCCAGGAGACCCGGGCATGCGGGCAGGCTCTGCACAGTGCCAGGTGCCCAGGTGTTCCCTAAGAGTTAACTGCCTCCCTGCACCAGGGCCCCTCTCAGTGCCCCGCAGGCTTTCTCAGGAGGCAGCCAGCCCTACAGAACCCCTCCCACCCAGCAACCACTCGGACTTTGGGGGGCCTTTGTGCTTTAATAAAGACAGTATTACTGAGTCACAAAGCTTCCCTCCTTTCCAACCTTCCTCGCTGCCAGGGTTCCCGCTAAAGGTGAAACGCTGTCATTCAAGGCCAAAGAAAGGGCTGAATCAAGATGCTAAACTCTTTTGACTTAATGTGACAATCTACAGCTCTCCCCGAACCACAGTAGTGTGAGAAGCGCGCCCAACTCAGCACAAAGGCCCCTGGGCGGCTGCGATTTTGGGTGTCCTCGGGTTCTGGGGACCTCTCCGCAGCCGCCTGGGCTCTCTGCATGCATCTCATGAACGCTCTAGTTTCCTCTCTGAATGCAGACATTAGCCAGCCCGGGGGAGCCCCGCCACCAACGCCGTTCCCTGCTTGCTTCAGGCTGCAACAAAGACCACTTGAGGGCTGAGAGACAGCACTGCCCAGTTCCTTTCCTGAGCCTGTTCTCTTCCCTTTCACACATCTTTCCCTTTTATTTCCCCTGCCCCCTTCACTCCTGCTTTATGCCTCATTGAATCCATTAGCCACTTTATAGGGTGCTCCTGAAGAATAAATTTTCCTGCTGGCAGTTCCAACCAGCCTTGGTGGCAGTTGAGGGAGGGAGGAAAAGGCACATTCGGAAGGGAGGAGCCTCCATAGCCCCTCCAAGGCTTCATCTACATGTGGCAGCTGTAGGGCAGGCAGTCTGAGGTGGCAGCCTCCCTTGCCAAGGGGCCCCACCTTGACCCTCCCTGACCCCAATGGGCTCTGATGCTTCATCATCGTAGGGCAAGTAGCTGAAGCCCTGCAAACCTTTGTTTTCTCATCTGCGAAATGGAATAATAATCATACTCTTCTCATAGGGTTGTTGTGAAGACTCGATGCATTAATGGAGTAAGGACTTTAGAACAAGACCTGGGTCAAACTAAGAGCCACTCATGCAGACAACATGGCTATTTAAGAGTCCTGGTCCACCTTCAATTCCTCTACTTGTTGGTGACTGAAGGAAGGGAATGAAAAAAAGCAATTCAAAGCAATTTGCAGCTGTTTCTGTATGGGTGTGTGTGTGTGCGTGTGTGTTTTCTTTTTTCCTGCCTTGGTGTCCTAGAGCTCTGAAAGGAATAAAAACAGAGCCATAAAGCAGTGAAAAGGCAGGATTCTTCTTAAAATCCTAGCTAATCCTGCAGCTTCCTTTAAAGTGGCAATAGGAGGAGGCGGGGAAGGGACCAGAATTGTTTTTTCAGCACCCTCCCCTCCCAACCATTGCTCCTGGAGACCAGGAAACTGGGGGGAAAAATCCATAAATCAACCACCAAGAGGAGAACAGAGGAAGAAACCAGGCAGGGAGAGAGCAAAGCATAGGAGCCAGCTGAGGGGGCGGGGGGGGGGAGGAGCCTGAAGGAGCACTTTGACTATCTGGTGGGCAAGGATGGCTGCCGTCAGAGGGCACAGCATCCAGGCCAGAGGCTGGATGAGCCATCCCCCTTCAAAAGTCAAAGGACAGCAGCAGGTCCTGCAGAACAATGATGCCACACCAAAAGGTGTCTCTGATCCGGCCACTTCTCTCCATTCCACTACCACCTCCTCCTCAATCACCCACTAACAGGGCTCCCACAGCCTTTCCATCCCTCACCCATCCATTCACAACAAGCCACCAGAGCCAGCTTTTAAGGCTGAAAATCAGATCACGCTATCGCTGCTTAACTTTCAGTGGTTCTCCACTGCACTTAGAATAAAATCCATGGCCCGTGCGGTCTGACCCCTGCTGATTTTCCTGCTTACTGCATGCCCCCATCAGGTCCACCTGGGCCCCAACATATTTCACCTCTCAAATTTACCAAGTCCTTCCCACTTGAGAACTTCATATGTGCTACTCACCTGGCCAATCCCTTCCCTTCACAGATGGAGACTCCTCCTCAAGGCAGCCTTCTCTAACCCCTCTAAAGAGTTCCCCTGTCCTCATCCTTCTCTCTCACAGCCTCCCTGCTCCTGTCCACAGCATGTCTGTGACTTGTATGTTCACCATCTCCTCCACCAGGCCCTAGCTCCATAGTCTGCTTTACTCATCAGTGAAAAGACCCCCGGCCTGGTGCCTGGCACATAGTAGGCACACAATAAACACTTACTGGATAAGTGAATGAACGAATGAGTGAATAAGCAACATCCATAGCAAACGAGCTTTTGGGTATAAAAACTGGGGGCTGAAAAGGCTAGAGTGAACTTTCAAAGATCCTTCAGAAAAGCTCTCCATTGCAAACCACCACTGTAGCTTTTCAGTGCTTGAAACAGTCCATGCTTTGGGGTGGGGTGGGGAGGGAGGAAGGGGAGACAGCAGTTTATATGTTAATTTCTTGTTAAATGGCAAATAGTCTACAGGAATTAGTAATAGATTAATGAAGGATAAGACAATGCATATTTTAGGTTTTGTGGGTCACATTTCTCTGTTCCAACTACTCAAGTCTGCTGCTGTAGTAGCAAAAAAGCAGTCATAGACAACGTATAAAGGAATGGATGTGGCTCTGTTTCAATAAAACTTTATTTATAAAACCAGACCATAGGCTGGATTTGGCCCTCTGGGCCATAGTTTGCTTATCCATGGATTAGACAAAGGCCTAGCAAAGTTATAAGAGAAGGACACAGTAATGACCAGTTTTTCAGTCTTCAACAAATATGCATAGCAGATTCTAGGGATTTCACAAAATCGTAACATTGCTTTACATGCTGTTATATGCTAAAACAGAATAAAGGGAGGACACCTTAAATTTACTTGTAATTATTGTTAGGATACAAAGCATTTCATTTGTATTTTTCTGCATGTCAGGAATATATTTGTACAAATGGGGAATTCTAAGAGCAATTTTCACTCCGGAGGTACTGGGCTCAGCATTTGTTAAACATGTGGCTGCAGAAATGGATAGTTGGACAACAGAAATTGCGAGGACAATCCATTTTTTTAATAGGATGATTAAAGTAGGCTTGCTTGGTCAATAATTGGATGAGATATAAAGGAAGAAATAATTGGTTTCAGGCTTATGAGCTCAGGGAGAGGAGCTGAGGGCAGAGATGGGCAAGATGAATGTGATGAATAAAAAAAAACAAGGACAGAGATAGTCTTTTCAACAAATGGTTATCCACATACAAAAAAAATTAATCTAAACACAGACCTTACATCCTTCATAAAATTAACTCAAAATAGATCATAGACTTAAATGTAAAAACACAAATGTTTACAAACATCTTTATTCATGATTGCCAAAACTTGGAATTACCCAAGATGTCCATCAAGGTAAATCCTATCCTATATAATAAAAGGCTAATATGCAAATCAACCGAACAGCGGAACAAAAGGTCGCTACGATGCACACTGACCACCAGGGGTTAGATGCTCAATGCAGGAGCTGCCCCCTGGTGGTCAGTGCACTCCCATAGGGGGAGTGCCACCCAGCCTGAAGCTGGGCTCATGGCTGGCGAGCGTAGTGGCTGTGGTGAGAGCCTCTCCTGCCTTTGTGGGGAGTGGGCCTAAGCCGTCAGTCAGACATCCCCTGAGGTCTCCCAGAGTATGAAAGGGCACAGGCTGGGCTGAGGAACTGCCCCTACCTCCACGCCCCCGAGTGCACAAATTTCATGCACCGGGCCTCTAGTGGATAAATAAACTGTGGTATGCCCAGACAATGGAATAGTATTCCGTGATAAAAAGAAATAAGCTATCAAGCCATGAAAACACATGGAGGAACTTTAAATGCATATTACTAAGTAAAGAAAACTAATCTGCAAAGGTTACATACCATATAATTCCAACTACATGATGTTCAAGAAAAGGCAAAACTTATAGGGACAGTAAAAAGATGAGTAGTTACAAGGGGTTGGGGAAGGGAGAGAAGAACAGGCAGAACACAGCAGGCTTTTAGGGCAGTGAAACTATTCTGTATGGGACTATAATGATAGATACACATTCTTGTACCTTTGTCCAGACCCACAGAATGTACCACATTAACAGTGAATCCTAATGTAAACCATGGCCTCTGGGTGCTTATGATGTGTCAGTACAGGTCCATCAGTTCTAACGAATGTACCACCCTGGTGAGAGGTGTTGATAATAGGGGAGGCTAAGCATGTGTGGGGCCAGGGGCCTATGGAAAGTCTCTGTACCTTCTGTTCAGTTTTGTTGTAACCCTAAATATGCCCTAACATGTCTTTAAAAACAAACAACCCAAGGACACAGGAAAATTACAAAGACGTCTTCACGTTCTCTCTGGTCACTTGATTTCAATTATTTGTTTTCCAATTAAGAATGAAACAGTTTGCCACCCAGAAGATGACAAGTTACAAACCGCCTGAAAGTTTCCTCCTAAAGGGAGCAAGTATTTCAGAACCCTCAACTGTCCTCTCCAGTGTATCCCAACACTTGCAGGGAACCCCAGACACAGGTGGAATTCATTCTACAAAGGTTTATTAAGCAGCAGCCACGGGGCACCTCACTACATACTGAAGCTGGAGCTTGTTAGCATCTTGCCAACCCGGAGCAGCTTTTTCTGAGGGTAGCAGTTGTTCGCTCTGACTCGGAGGATCCTGAATGCCAGCCTCTGTGTCATCAGAAGATTGTAAGTACTTGAGGAGAGCACAGGAGAGGATGGAGCTAAAGGACACCTGCAGAGGGTGTCCCTGGAGGAAGTGCTAATGCCAGTGCCAGTATGGCCTCTGGGCCAATGCACTGCCTGCTGGGCCCTGGAGAGCCTGCCAGGCCTTCACCTATGCCAGTGATGGCGAACCTTTTGAGCTCGGCGTGTCAGCATTTTGAAAAACCCTAACTTAACTCTGGTGCCGTGTCACATATATAGAAATTTTTTGATATTTGCAACCATAGTAAAACAAACTTATATTTTTGATATTTATTTTATATATTTAAATGCCATTTAACAAAGAAAAATCAACCAAAAAAATGAGTTCACGTGTCACCTTTGACACGCGTGTCATAGGTTCTCCATCACTGACCTATGGCCTTGTCACAGCCTCACCAGTGATCTACTTATGTATTTGTGACCTGAACCCAAATCCCCACTTAGACAACCGCCTGCTCAAAGGCTGAGCCTGAAACATATGCCTCCTGAAGCCAGGGTCATGCTCATTGAATTGAAGTTATTACCTTGGAGAAAGCGGGAGCTTGAAACTATTTCTTGAATTTAAAATTTCAGAAATTTTTGCCGAGGTCTGAATACGCAAAGTGGGCTGGAACTTAGTGGGAAGATAGGATTCTCCTTCCTTGAACAGTTTCATGAAAGCGGCTCTGGCCAGAGTCCAGCAGGCGAGAAGCAGGGTGACCTCTGCCCACTCGGGAAGACTCAGATGACCCTATGTTTATTTTTAGATGTTTTTGTACAGAACCCCAAAAAACCTTTGGACACTGGGCTCATGTCCAAGGTGAGGTGAAAACAATCAGTAACGAAAGCATCAGACCCTCTCTTGAAGAGCCAATGTGCCAATCCAGGGACCCCTAGTCTCTCAAAACTGTCAGGTTTGACCCATAGAACCTTGCCATTTATAAAGAGCTGGAGAGCTGGGCCACCAGGCTCTCCTCTCTGACCCAACACCTGACACTTACTCTCTGTGTGGCCTCGGACAAGTCCCTTCCCCTCTCCAAGCCCGTTTCCTCATTCATCAAATAAGAGTAGGGATGGAACACATAGACTCGGAGGAATCTCACAGCAAGCCACAGCTCATCCTGGGTGCTAACACTGGTCCTGGGCATGGAGCAGGGGAAGAGCCCTTAAAACCCAGCCTTTAGGAAAATGCTTACGTAGCTCATCTGACTTAAGCATTTCCCTTGAAGGCATATTTAGATCCAGCTGCAACAAACAACCATGGAGTACCTACTATGTACTAAGCTATTTCATTAATTGTCTCCTCAGAACCAGCCCATAAGAAAATTGTCATTGTCCCCATGTCACAGATGGCAGGCCTGAGGGTACACTCATCCACAGCATGGGCTATGTGATCACCAAGGTAGGGGGTTACTCCTAGCACTCCGCTTCCTTCCTAAGGGTCCTTACACCCTCCAGGCTTTAGTTTTCTCACCTATAAAATGGAGATAATGCTATCCCCTGTCTTCTGGGCTTGTTTCCAGGTTTGAATGCAATGGGCATGTGAAGTGCTCGATAACCATGACCTATTACCACTTAGAAATATTATTACTGCTGCTATCATTACCATTTCTACTAGAGATGAGAAGAAATAGACTCAGCGAGGGTGTGTGAAAGGACATCACTCAAAACACCACAACGTTCTAAATTTTAATTGAGTCCACGGACAGGCAAGGTGGGTCAGTGCTGAGATACGAACTTGCCATGTAACTCTGGCCAGGCTACTCAACCTCTCAGGTTTAGGGTCTCCACCTGCCTATAAAGTAGAGGCAATATCTCCCCAGTTCATGTGATTCATGTGCTAATGTAGATGAAAAGCCCCTGGCAGGGTGTGGAGTGAGCAGAAGGCCATGAAGGAATGTTCCCTCACTTCCCATATGCCGCTTCTGAAATCCCCAAGAATGTAGCCTGCCAGTCCTTCCTTGAAACTGTTCCTGTATCAGAATTCTCAGACCAAAAAAAAAAAATTCTCTAACACACAGGCTCAATGGCCCAGCCAATGGCATGTGGCCCCACTATGGGACTGAGCTTTCTTCTAAGGTCTAAGTGGATCCAAATTTTGCCACGGCCCATGTCCTGGGAAGTTCAAGTCCACACATGCACATGGACAACACACTCACATGCATGTACAAAACCTCATCCGACCCTTCCCACAACCAGGCACAATGCCCCCCAGCCAAGCCCCACTGGCCTCAGCATCAACTCCCAAGGATGTGTAATCATAGGAGAAGCAGTAATAATACCAGCCATTACATCTCCTCCCTTCTCCCATGGTTCACAGAGCACTTTCCCTGTTAGCCAAGTAGGCAGATGCTGTGTTTTATTCATCTTTAAATACCCACAGAATAATGCTAGGTACAGAGTAGATATTCAGAAACTATTTCTTGAATAAATAAATTTTATTTTTACAAGATTTTTTTTTATAAACCACCATTATTCAGCCCTTACTATTAGTTACACACCCTGCTAAGCGCTGGACGTGCATTCTTGCATTTCCTCCTGATAACCACCCCATAAGGCAAGCAAGCTCAGTTATCCATCCCTGTTTTGCAGAAGAGGATACCGAGGATCAGGAAGTTAAGTGATGTGCCCGAGGTCACAGCTAGTGAGCAACAGACCTGAGAAGTGAGTCCTAATTCCAGACCCTGGCTCTGAACCCGTCCAGTCATTCTCTTCCTCTTTAGCCAGAAGAGGCAGCAAGGAGGGGGACAGGAGAGATGAGTATGTAGTCTGAAGAGATCAAGAAAGCAATGCTTTTTATATTTGAAAAACCAGAAAAATCCTGTTCTCCTCAGGCCGCATTTTCCTGGCTCACAGCACAGGGCTTGTTGATATCGCTTCTGTGCTCTCCTAACTTCCCTCCTGTAGGTCCACCCATCTCCAACATTCCAGCACTTTCCTCTTGATCCCACCTACCATTGGGGGAGCTGAGGGGAACATCTTTTGTAAAAGGGCACAGAGTTGACAAGTTCTTGTCTTCTCAGAGGTTTTGTTTTCAGCTCCTGAACCAGAGGGTAGCTTCTAATCAAGTTTATGAGCAACTGCCTACCCAGAAGCAGGCAGGCAAGGGGTGATGTGGTTGGTCAGGGTGACTCAGGTATAAGAAAAATTCCATTTTCCTCTTTTCCACAAGAAAAATGAGTGGCACAAAGGAGGAAAATAATGGCATTGATGCTCAGTCACGGGATCAGGGGCAATAGAGAATGGTAGAGACTACAGCCAACCACGTATCCTTCGGAGGTGGCTGCTGCTAGCTCAGCCACATTCTGCCACGTAGGTATGCAAGTTCAGTATTGCCAAATCTTTCAACATTCCATGGGATGCCAGAATCCTATTTCTTTTTCCCACATGAATTTTCCCAATTTCTAAATGTTAGAAATTAATTATTTCTCTTTAAAAAACAAAAAGCAAAGAACATCAGTGCCCTGGACTTTACTATGAGCTACACGTTTGCAACCTCTATTGATCCTTGCGGCACAGAAAGATATGCTCACCAGACGTCCCTGTGTTCCCCTACATTTCCCAGCCTCCCTGCAATTAGGTGAGGCTGTGTCTCAGGTTATGGCCAGCAGCCATGACTGCAGGATCCACACCCTGGCCAGTTAAGAGCCACTGTCTTCTCCCATTTCTCTTTACTGAGGAGCTGCAACCCTGGAAGCCACATGGTGTAAATAGCACAGCAAAGTAACGAGTTGGAAGTGTCTGCCCTTCCCTCCACAGACCCCAGGTAGGAGAGATCTCGGGTGGGTCAGTGGAGGCAGCCAGTATTACCTGCACTAGCACACATCTGCAGCACATGTCTAAATTACAAAAACAACCTGGTAGTAGTTTAGCACTTCCTGGTTTCCAAAGCACTTTAATGCCCCTTCCCATGTGCCCCTTTACTGACTCTCAACTCCATAAGAAGACAGGATAAGGCTTTTTTATTTCACAGATGAGTAAAATGAGGTTCAGAAGGTAGAAGTGAGTAGCCCTGAGCTGTGAGACAAATAAGTGGTGGACTGGGATTCTAGCTCTGGGCTCCTGAGTGGACTCCCTGTCCAGTGCTCCTCCTACCTCCCAACTTAAGAGCTGGTCTTTGCAATGTGAACTCGCTGGCACTCTCTGGGCCACCTGTGAGCTGTCTGCACTAGTTGCTTTAAGATGCGCCTCTTACCTTTCCTGTGGACTTGGTCCCCTTCCAGATACAGAAGTAGCAGATGGTCCAGGCTGCCAGGAGACACAAGGCCAGCTCCCAGCGGAGATTCCCAATGTGCTCAATCCCATCCGAGATGGCCAGGACCCGGCGCCTGCAGAAGAAAGGGCCATGGGTTACGGGGGCTGGAGAGGGCCTGCCCCAACCGAACCTTGAGCAAAGCTAGTGCCACAAAGGGGCAGGGACAGCCTCTCCTTCCTTCACCCACCATCCACCATTCACCCAGCATCCTCTGAGCCAAACCCAGGGCTGGGGGTGGGGACCTCAGAGAGGATCAAGACCCAGTCCCCTGCCTTCATGGAGTCACTCCATGGGGGGAAAAAGGGCCCAGTTAGCAGACGGTCCACAGTGCAACATGGTAAGGATATGATGGGAGAAGTACAAGGCCTTTGGTTAGACCAAGACGCCCCTAGCACACCTCAGGGTCCTGGGAGACCACAGGAATGTCCATAAACACTCAGGTCCCTACCTCAGCGGAGATCACACACCCTGGCCAATGGCACCTGTGTCACTTCAGATAGAAGCTTTCAGAGGCAGGTGGTATGGTTCACCATGTCTCCTTTCCTCTGCTGTTGATCATGACAGAAGCAAGTGTCAAGATGGAGCCTCTAGAAGCCTGAGCTCCTGAGTGACATCATGAACCCTCCTGCCATCCTGTCTCAGAAGTGTTGTGTGAGCAAGAAATGAACCCCGTTGCTTTAAGCTACTGAGATCATTGAGGTGTTTGTTACTGCGGCATAAACCAACCCATCCTGACTGTTAGAGCAGGGCCAAGGAAAACTTCCTGGAAGAAGTGATATTTGAGGCCACTGTGATAGATGATGGAATTTAAGGGTAAAGATTGTTTTAGGTTGAGGGAATAGCATGCACAAAGGCCAGAAAATGAACCTGGGATACTTGGGGAATGCTGGAGCACAGTGATCAGCGATCAGAGGGGAAAGCAGGAAAGGTAAATAGAGGCATCATCGAGAGCCTTGAGTAACATGCCAAGGGGTAGGGGTGTCCCGAAGGGCCCAGGCCACAGGAGAGAAAGGACCCCTGGGTGCGCTGAGCCAATGCTTCCAGCTACACAGTCCCTCAGAACCCATCAATTGTTCAGAGTTGACACAGGACTGGCTCCCAGAGACCATGCCTGGGGTTTGTGTTTCTTTAAAGTCAAACTTGCCACGCTCCATATTGTGCTGAACCATGGCACCAACACAAACCCCCTCCAAACTTGCTCCACGAACCCCATCCCGGCTGCCAAACCACCCCCACCAGACCACGCCAGTCGCCTCAGTGCTCTGGGAATGTCCTTTGAGAAAGCAGCTCCCATCCCACCAAGCATGAAAGCCTCCCTCAGTGTCTGTCTCCCTGGGAATCCGCTCCGGGCCTGATTCTGCATTAATTACTCAATGACACCAATTAGCACTGGTCTGCAGGCTCCTTCCAGCCCCAACCCCCACAGGGGAAATCAGGCAGTCCCCCAAATAAAATCAGGCTGTGTGCAGTCATGGATTTAACTCAAAAGGAAACCAGCTCTCAACCTATAGCCAGAAGTGGGAACATCACATAAGTATGTATTTATTGAGCAACTACTTGAGCCAGGCATTACATTAATAACTAGAAGCCCAGCGCACAAAATCACGCAGCCCCGTCCACCTGTGCGAACAGCCCCGCCCACCTGCGCTGGTCTTTGGTCATTACAGTGTTAAGGCCACAGGCCTTTCATAATATAGATAAGGTACTGAGGGTAAAATGGTACACATGGCATGGTTCTTGTCCTTGACTATGAAAAATTAGACACAAAAGAAGTCCAAGTTATTTGAGAAAGAACAGCGATGGCCACATAGTTTTAGCAACCATTATTTTATTTGCATCTTATGTCTTAGCAGCCTCTGGCTTTAATTCATTTGAAAACTACAAGCCTTATTAAACGAAACCCTACACAGTATCTATTATTTTAAAAGAGCAGTGGGCCCCAGAGCATAATCCTTGTGGGGTACTTGCCAAAAGACAAACATCCCTTCACTCCATCCCAGATCCACTAGGTCCGAATATTTGTGGAATGGTCCCTGGGAAGCTGCATTTTGCCACGTTTCCCCAAGGAGTACTGGCAAGGAAGGAAGACCCACCAACTCCACCTGAATAATTTTCAACCTTTTATTTATTTATTCATTTATTTTTGGAAAGGGGGGCTTTGGGGAGGCAGTCAGGGATCCTGTGAGAAGCTTCTTTCTCCCCAGAAATGCCCTGAAGTAGCCCCACTCTCAACATTCTTCAGGAACTTCAGGGGGCTCACTGACCCCCTTGTCTCCAGATTAAGAGCCTTGAAGACAACATATACCCACCATCTTGCAAACTAACCCCCAAAGTGCCCTGATAACCCATCAGCTGGTGAATGAGAAGGGACAACCCAGAGCAGGACAGAAACTGCGTCACTGCCCATGGAAAGACCTGTGTGTGCTCCGTCCCACTCCACTCCAGCCTCTGAATTTTTCATAAAAAAAAAAAAACACACAAAAACCCACTTACACAAGGTCCTCAGCTAGCAGAGATGCATGCACACACATGCCTTCTTATTGAGGTAGTTGTTTTCTGAACCGGGGAACTGAAAGCTGGAAATGACAGAGACTGAGGGAGCAAGAAGGAGCAGACCAGCCAGGAGTGGGCTGGCGCGGGTCCCCTCTCTTCCACACTTTGGATGCTGTGAACTTTTGAGTCATGCAGCCTGCTTTGGCGCCCTCTCGCTTAATTGAACAATCTCATTCCCAGAATGGGAAGCAGATTACTAAAAGCTATGCGGGATGAATTGCTCTTTTGTTTCACCAGACACTATTTGAAAACATCCTCAAACCATTTTCTTTAGGAGTTACCAGCGCTGACTCTAACTAGCCATGGACCTTGGGTTTCTAAAGAAAGCGGGCTCGGGGGCCAGGTTCTCAGCCTGCAGGGCTGTGGGGTTGTTTTGAAACCCACAAGGGCAGCCTTTGAGAGCATGGGGGCTGGGCACTCAGCTCTGGGGACTTGGAGAAGGCACAGCTCTTCCTGGGAAAGAGCTTTCTTAATGACCTGGCCCCATGAAGCACTGGGACAGAAGAAAGGTCTGAATAAGGAAGAGTTTGCTGCCAACACCCTGGCAAAGAAAGGACTCAGGACCAGACCTCCCAATACTGGCCAGGGAGCGGGAAATGCTGAAGACTAGATGGGGCCCTTCGGAGGGATTCATTTACTCGAACGAGTAATATTGCGTACCTACTATGAGCCAGGCACACAGATTCTTCAAGAAGCACCTTTTTCAGGCCATAAGAGTAAAATGTTTCTGGAGATTTCCACCCAGAGACTGACATCTCAGTACAATGCCCATGCTTCTCCAGCCATTGGCACGTACAGAGATGGGCTCCAAGTCCAGCTCTGCTCCTGCCCAGCGGTGTGTCTGTGTGTAGGGGACATCCCCTCTCTGAGTTTCAGCTTCATCTGTAAAATGGGAGCGATGCTATCTCCCCCTTCTCCAGGTTTTCAAGCATGAACTCTTCTAACCCTCTCAACAATCCCTGAGGTAGGTACAATTATTTTCACCATTTCAAAGATGAAAAACTGAGGTACAGAGAGATTAATAACTTGCTCAAAGTCATACCACAAGCAAGTGTAAGAGCTGTAAACTGAACCCAGGGATCCCGACTCCGGAGCCCACACTTTCAGCTACAATGTTACCTGCCTAGATTCTCCTATGAGTTAAACCACAGCTTTCCTCTCTTCTTTATAAATTAGAGCTACCTATTGCATGCCCTAAGGCTACCTAATGTGTCTTTGTGTGTTCAGTAATAGCAGTATACAGTATCTGTCCTTTACCCATTTATTAATCTATACAAGTAATACGTACTAAAGTGTCTTCCGTGTGCCAGCTACTGTGCTATGCCCAGGGGTCCCTAAAGAACGGGTGGTCTAATGAGGAAGGCAGATGAATAAACAGAGCAGGGCGTGGAGGGTTATGACAGAGAAAAGCTGGGGACCCTCACTGGGACCTGGCCAACATCAGGATGGAAAGGTGGAGCTGGGTCCTGCCTGCAGAGTAGTTAGTTTGGTTTGCAATGGAGAGTTAGCAAAGAAGAAAGCGGACATCTGGGGGCAGAAAGGCCACCTAGAGCAAAAGGCTCGGTGAGGCCAGGGCAGGACACGGCATGTAGGGTCAGTGCAGCAGAAGCCAGGGTGAATAATGGGGGTGAGGACACGGCTGGAATGGCGAGCAAGGGTTGGACTACGAGCCTTCCTGAGGGGGATGGAAGCATGGAAGAATCTTAAACGGGGGTGAGACCCCATCAGATTCATGTTTCTGAAAACTCTTTGGCTGCAGTGGGAAGAATGAATGGTAAGGGTGAAACGGAACAGGGTGTCTAGTGCAGAGAACTTTGCCTGAATTTGGACAATAAATAGGGAGGGTCTGGACTAAGGTAGGGGAACTGGTGGGTTTGAGCAGCAGAGGTACAGGGGGCAGGTAGCAGGGAAGGGGGAGGTCTAGGCTGACACCCAGGTTTGTCCCTGGGTGGATGGCAGCTCATTAGTTGAGCAGGAGTGAACTGTCCAGTGAGGTAGAGGAGATAAAGCATCCATCTTTTAGACAAGAGGATTTTGAGATGCTTGTTGGACACCCAGAGAGCTAAAATGCCCCAAGGCAGCTGGGTCTCTGAATGCAAAGCTCAGAAAAGAGATGCAGGGGGAGATCAGGGTGTCCCGGGAGAGTCTGAGGCTGCCTGGGGAGTGCTGAGAAGGGGAGGGGAGGAAAAGGGTCTATAGCAGAGCCCTGGAACCCTGACATCTAGAGAGCGGAGAGTGGCAGGGAGCAACCAGAAAAGGTGAGACACCCTAACAAGGGGGCGGGGGAGGACATTCCAGCAGGGGAAGCGGCCCATTCGCCAAGTGCTGCAGAGCAGCCTGGTGAGAGGGAGAGTGGGACCAGGCCAGGTGGGTGAGGCAAGGAGAGCTGCTCACCTGGTGGGATGGACCTCAGATGGCAGGATAAGGAGGAGATGGGAGGTGAGAGCCTGGTGAGGTGGCTCTTTTGAGAAGTTAGGTTCTGACAGGCAGAGATGATGGTCCTAAAGGGGCCACAGGGTACAAGAGCTGTCTTACTTACACCTGTTTTGTTTTCAGGTTGGTGAGACTGAAATAGTTAATGGGAGAGAGCCAAGAGGGAGGGAAAAGTTTTAATTACAGGAGGGAGTTGGGGATAAAAGAGGAGAAAAGGGGGTAAAAGTCCCAGAGAGGAGGCAGGGAAATATTCCACAGGTGAAGATGCTATTTCTACAGAAACTGTAGGGACAGAGTTGGGGAAACAAAGAGGTGAGTTTAAAAGCAAACTCTGTCCATAGTAAGAGACACTCGGAGGAAGGAACAAGGAGCTGGCAGTGGAGGGGACAGTGGCAGGTGCCACTGAGAGCCCTCACCTCGCGCAGCATTCAGTTCTCAATGTGAAAGCATGACTGTCCTCATTTTACAGGTGGGGAAACTGACGCCCAGGTGGGTGAAGCAACTTGCCCAGATGGGGGCTTGAACCCAGGTTCTTCTGAGGCCCACACACCAGCTGCCTCACAGAAACTGGCCCCTGAGATGTCTCTTATTCCTTGGGTATCACCCTCACTGCCCTCTCTGTCTCTCCCCCACACAGAAAAGCTGAGTGTGGAGGGAAGGAGACAGCCTCATACCTGGAGTTCCCTTCCATACACGCCAGCTTCCAGAGCCAGGGGTGGTCTGACTGGAGGAAGCAGAGATGGAGCAGTCCCTCCTCCCAAGGCCACCGCAGAGAGCCTGGGAGAGGCCCTGTGGGAACGGCTCCCAGCACAGCCTGGGGAGGCCTCATCTTCATGTCCTGCACGGAGCCGGCAAACACATCACCTTTCTTAAACCTGCCACAGAGGAAAGTGCTGCCAGGGACGCAGAGACCGCCCCAAAAGTTGGCACTGAGGAGCTGGGCTATAAATAGCCTTGCTGGGTTGTCCTTTCTGGTCTCCCAAAGCAACAAACAAACAAAAAAAGGCCCATCACCAAAACAAATGTGCCTTCCCCGCCCCTCCAGAATCCCTCTGCCTTTGGGGTGCTGCTCACTTCCCTGGGAGGAAAGGAGTGCGGCCCCCAATTCACCCATAATGGGCCAGCTCCAGCACAACCCACAGCTGAGGCCCTAACGCCAGCAGGACCCTCTGGGGAAGAAATGGAGGCTTCTGCATCATGCATTCATCAGCAGGTAGTTACAGGGTGCTAACTCCATGCTGAGTGTCCTAAGGACTAGAGTTATAGCGATGAGTAAAGCAGCCTCGTTCTGCCCTCCTCTGGGAGTCTGCCACCCAGGATATAAAGAGAACACCATGGACAGTGACAGTTGACATTTCCTTCATGCTTACTCCTGATGTGAGTGCAATTGCTATTCCATTTCACGATGAGAAAAGTCTGGCTTAGGGAAGTCATATACCCAGGAAGGCAGAGGCAGAACCTTAAGCCACATCTGTTCAGCTTCAGAGACAGAGCTCGGGCCCACTGTCTCATCTTCCGGAAGAAGAAACAGAGAAACATGTGTAGACAAAAAGCGGCCACATGCTAACCTAACTTAGCGAAGGCCTTCGTGGAAGGCTTGCAAACTCAGAGATCTAAAGTAACCACAAGAATGGCCTGAAACTAAACCTTTTTAAATTAAAAAGCAGTCTATAGTGGGTAGTCATGTCCTAGGCTGGTATCCTCCCTGACAAAGATCAACTTTGATCTTAACTGAGCCTATTGTCTTTTTCATCTATGAAATGTCAGGGTAACTTGTAATTTCCCCTTTTCCAGACTCCTCAGGGCACAACCAATGCATCAGGGCATCAGGGCACCAGGGCAAGGACCGCAAATTCCCTCATTATTATTGTTATGGTGTTAACTGTTGACTGTTAACTATCCTGTACCTACCTATGTAAAAGAAGCATGTGTCTATCATTTTACTTTTTGCCCAATTCCAGAGGTTCCCCCTCACCCCACTTTGCTTCCTCCCATCTCCCTAATCTATCACCAATGGATTTCATGTAACCCACTTATATCTCCTCCTTGGACGGTAATTTATAAAAATAGGTAAAAAACTGTCATTCTCCGGAGCATTATCTCAATACTGATTGAGATTCTGCTTCCTGGCAATTGTTGACAATCTGGCTCAAATAAACTCACAAAAATTCTTTACAGGTTTGAATGTTTCTTACACTATCAATCAGGGGACAAAATTAGGGACCTACGCTGGCCTGAGGGTCCAGAGCTAAGGCTCCAATTTCTTCCATCACTGTAGAAATCCTCCTCTTAGGCCACACAGAAGTCCCCACCAGTCTCCAAACACACCCTGCACTTCTCCCCTTTCCAGAATTCACTCCCACTGTTCCCTCTGCCAGGAATGGCCTTCTGGGTTCTCCCAAGCTTTCAAAATTCTATCTGTCCTTCAAGCACCAGCTCAAATAATACAAAGCCTCACAAAGGTTTCCTGGGCCCCACCCGGTACCCTTAGGACTAGTCCCTCCGCCCATCTAAAGGTCCAGTGAGCATCCACTGTGTGCCAGGCACTAACTAGGTCAAGGGTCAGCAATTTTTTCCTGTAAAGGGCCAGAGTGTAAATACTTTAGGCTTTGCAAGGCCTATGGTCTCTGTCCCAGCTATCCACTTTACCCTTGCATTGTGAAAGCCTCCATAGACAATTTGTAAATGAATGAATGTGGCGGTCTTCCAATAAATCTTTATTTTACGGAAAGAGGCAGCAGATGGGATTTGGCTGGTTGTCTCCTGACCCCGGCCCTACTCTAATGCTTCCCAAAGAACACTAATCCTTCAAGACACCCTGTGTTCCCAGGTCACACTGGGACCTCATTTGAGAAAATGCTGTACACTGTAGTCCTCCTTAGAGAGTCTCAATGCTCATTGGAATATTAAAGTCTCTGAGATGTCCTGAATTAAAGACACCTCTAAAGCTTTGTGTCACCCAATGTTTCCTCAATTTATTAAGAAGCATTTCCCACTAAACCACAATGAGATATTGCTTCACACCACTAGGATGGCTATAGAAAAAAAAGACAGACAATAACAAGTGTCCTCAAGGATGTGGAGAAATAGAACTCTCATATACTGTTGCTAGGAATGTAAAATGGTTCAGCCACATGGGAAAAACTGTTTGGCAGTTTCTTAAAAAATTAAACAGAAAACTCAGCAAGTCCCTTCCTAGGTTATTCATAATAGCCAAAAACTGAAAGCTGCCCAATTGTCCATTACCTGAAGTATAGACAGACAAACAAAAAGTAGTATATTGGAACAATGGAATGAATGTTATTTAGCCACATAAAGAATGAATTAGTGATACCTGCTGTAACATGGGTGAACCTTGAAAACCCTATGCTAAGTGAAAGAAGATAGTGACAAAGGACAACACGCTGCATGATTCCGTTTATATCCAATGTTCAGAGAAGGCAAATCCACAAAGAAGTAGATGAGTGGTTGCCTGGAGGTAGGAGTGGAGATGAACTGTAAACATGCATGAGGGATCTGATTATGGCGATAGAAATGTCCTAAACCCGTATTATGGTGATGGATTCATATTTGGCAAATTTACTCAAAATCACTGACTTGTGCCCTGAGAAAGGTATGTAAATTATACCTCGGAATTATTAAAAAGTTATTAAGAAGGAGGTGCCCTTTACCAAGTGTCTGCCTTTCCAAAGTAATACTCCTAACATTATGCAGAGCACACTTGGGAAGAGAGCACCAGGCACTCTCCTGTGTTACCTTATTTTACTTCCTTTGTTCTGAGGGAACTGAGGCTCCAATATGGACCTTGCCTAGGATCACAATAGAGCCTGGCCTGGCACCCAGGTCTCCTGACCAGGTTCAGGGCCTGTCCTGGCCCTCCCTGGCCGGAGGGCGAGATCTGGGAAGGAGGAGGCAGTGAGAAGAGGAGAGTACGTCTAGAAGTGGGGACTGGGAGAGCTTCAGAACACGGGGCGGCGGGGCGGGGGGGGGGGGCCCTCTAAACTTTTTGCCTTGCAGGGAGATATGAACAGTTCTGCAGGGCAGGAGGCAAAGTGCAGAAGGGGAGGCTGAGAAACAGAGGCTGCCATCGCCTGTGGGACTCCACCACAGTTTTGTAATGCAGCCCATTTGCTCATGTGGAACACGGATCCCACCCACAGGAAAGGACCTCCATGCCCCCTGGCTGAGGTCCAGGACCATCAGATGCCTGACCCTTTCTCCCCATCAGCACAGCCCCACAGTGCTGCCCAAGCCTTCCCAGCCTTGCGGGCTCCTGCGGTACAGCAGCTCTGCATTACACAGAGCTGTAATGCCAGTACACTCCCACTGGCCCCTTTGAGATGTTCTGTGTTAAGGCTGGCAAAGAGCCACTGTCCGCCACAGAGGGATAGTGAGCAAGAAAGGACCACGTGCCATCAGGAAAAGCCCAGGGAGAGGAGGTCTGGGGGAGGGGGGTGTCTGCCACCTGCTCCCATGTACCCCACCAGGAGACCTCTGTTCTTTGAATGTCACCTTATCCACCTCAGCTGTGGTGTGGGGAGGGTGAATGGGCTGAGAATGAGCGAGATGCAGGAGAGGAGCTAATACTGACCAGTTACTTCCCCCCTACCACCATCACTTCATACTGACGGGACCTTGAAGGGTGGGAGAAGTACACCCATCTCACCCGTGAGGAGACAGAGACTCAGAATCACATGTCGGGTCCCCACCGGTTAGTGGGACAGTCAGACCCTCAGGTCTGGGGCTTCTTCCCCATCCTGGATGTCTTCCAGGGACAGCGAGGAGCAGAGGTGCATGAGAGGGAGAAAATCTGGAGAGTTTTACATACTTTCTCATGGTTTTGTTAAAAATAATCTAGAATCAAAATAAGGCACTAAAATTTGAAAACTGCCCATTTGTCCAGAAACAGCATCTTCTGAGTTATTCTGAGCCCAAGCCTGAATTAAAGTCCTTCATTAACACCTGGTGCCAGCACCCGCAGGGCCATCAGCTGTACACTGGAGAGGCCAGCTTCAATTTACATCTGTCATCCCAGCAGGTCAGAGTCTGCAGGTCTCTCAATACCTGGCTCAGCTGGAAACCACAGCATTCTGTTAGAAGCAAGTCTAAAGGAACCCCTCGAAATCCAGAGATCACATAACCCAACTGGTATTTTGTTTTGTTTTTGCAGGGCACTGGAGCCCTGTCTTCAGTCGTTTTTCTTTAGGGTCTCCTTCCCACCCTCTCTCCATCAATTATACCTCCCCATCTGTTGAAAACTCTTCCTTCCAGAGCCTAGGTCCATGGGGCTGCAGAGAGGAAGGTATGCATGCAGAGAGGAGGGTATGCATGCCAGTCAGCTTCTGCCCAAGATAAAACAGATAGCTAATGGCATTTCAGAGACAGGCAGATGGAGTGTGAAAGGGCAGAGGGAGGCAGGCAGGGATCAGGAGGCCTGCTTTCAGCCCAGGTCTGGCTTGCGCTTGCCAAAAGAGACACTGTGAACAAGTCCCTTAGCTTCTCCTGCCTTAGGATCCCCTGGCTTCCACTAATTAGCCTTGGGCTTGATACTTAAATCTCCCTGAGACTCACTTCCTTTGTCTGTAAAATGGGAACAGTAGGAGTAGCAGTAATTGGGATTAGTAAGTACTGAAGAGCTATGTATGGTCTCTTAGTATCCATTCTTGATCATTATAGATATTTGTATGTAAAATCACCACCACCACCCCAACAAATACTGGATGTCTTACACTAATTAGTGAGAAGCAGAGATTGACTGACCCAGAAGAGTTTTGTCTGCGGTCCCTTTTATGTCCTGATGGGTGTAGTGATGAAAGTTACTTAACTGCAGATAGGAGGTGACTACTGTATAATCTGATATGCAAACGTATCACATTTATATATCTGCTGTGCTTTAATTGCTTACAACACATTCACAATTTTTGCAATCGGTTAAATATCAAACAATTAAAATAAAAAGGACACAATATCCTGCTCAGGCAACATAGTGCCGATTGGGATTTGCTTTGGTGCATCTGCCGAGAGCTGTAAGGGGCTGCCAGACCCTCGCTCTCACGATGAGTCTGGTGTGGCAGAACCATCTACATCCTCAACTGACCTTCTCTCTGCTCTCCTTAAATTAGGACCCAATGCTTCCCTGGTGGGAGGATCAAGCCAGAAAAAAATCTCTCTCAGAGAGGCAAGCTCCTCTGTCCATCAGGGCAGAACACACAAGGGCAGGTAGCCCCAAAGAGCAGGGCCTTCTAGAGAAATTGTGGCTGCCTGGGGGGCAGTGGGAGCCAATGAGGCTGGCTTTCAGTTCTGAGTATATGAGGGGAGCAATCCCTCACTTCTCCAAAATTATGTTTGAATAATGGGAAAATGGATATTTTTTTTTCTTCTGTCCCTCTCCAAAGGCTGATTTAAAAACTAAATAAAATGTTAACAAAAATGATTTGTAAAAATAAATAACGATTAGTAAGGTGAAACCAGAGCTGTAAATGGGATGTGTCATTCAAACAGAAGGATCGTTACAATCAATGACAACTTATTCAGTGACCCCAGGGCTTCTACATTTTTACTAGTATCAAATAATCATGTTCTTGTTTTTTTATTTTTTAAAAATTCAAAAAAGTAGAAAGCAAAAAGTTAAATTCTCTCTTTCTATCCCTTTGCTTACCCCCATCCCATTCTCAGGTGATCACCACAGTTAATAGTGTCTTATGAATCCTTCCAGAATGTTCCACCAATTGTCTCCCTTACGAGTTTTTTTTTTAAACACGTTTTTATTGATTTCAGAGAGAGGAAGGGAGAGGGATAGAGATAGAAACATCAATGATGAGAGAAGATCATCGATTGGCTACCTCCTGCATACCCCGCACTAGGGATCAAGCCTGCAATCTGGGCATGTGCCCTGACCGGGAATCAAACCTTAACCTCCTAGTTCATAGGTCGATGATCAACCACTGAGCCACACTGGTTGGGCCATACATATATATATTTTTATACATATATCTTAATATACATATTATTATATGTAAGATTCTATACCTTGCCTTTTTCACTTAATCTTATCTTAGATATCTTTTCCATATTGACACCTTTTCTGCCTCATTCCTTTTTAGTGGTTGTGCAGGAATATACCATAAGTTATCTAATCATATTACACATATTTTTTTCTTACTTATTACATACAATGCTACCATCAACAAGGTGTACATAAATAGTGTGGTCATGCCTAGAGAACAGAATGTCAAAAGTGGAATTTGGGGACAAAGTATATGTGCAGCCCAAGTACTGGGAGTTGTTGCTAAGTTGATTTCTGCTGCTATCTAAAAGCCGTGAGATTTTAGGCACATTCAAACGGAGCTTCCCATCCTCCCTTGTCAGGAAAAGCCCACCCAGAAAGTGCAGAGATATCTAAGTGCAAGTGGGAGGCTGAGGAGGCATTAAGAGATCAGAGAGGTGGTTCTTTTATCACCTCCGTGCATAGCATGACCAGGCAGAATTACCACCATCCTCCCATCTTTCTCGACAGGTGAGGGCACCAATTCCCACCCTGCCTCCCTTCTCTCCAGGCAGAGGTCTCAGCTTCAGGCACCTGGACTAAGCAAGTGTCCCACTACCCCTGCCCCTCTGGATGTCTATCTTCCTCTCAGACATAATCCTATTACTCCATAGATGCTACTAGAGGCCTGGTGCATGAAATTTGTGTACGGGGAGGGGGGTCCTTCAGCCAAGCCTGCACCCTCTTGCAATCCGGTACCGCTGGCTCCTAACCACTCGCCTGCCAGCCTGCCTGCCTGCCTGATCGCCCCTAACCACTCTGTCTGCCTGCCTAATCACCCCTAACCACTCTACCTGCCTGTCTGATTGCCCCTAAATGCTCTACCTGCCTGCCTCTAACCTCTCACCTGCTTGCCTGATAAACTCTTGCTTGCTTGCCTGATCGCCCCTAAGCACTCTGACTGACTGCCTGATCGCCCCTAACGGCCTCTGCCTTGGCCCCGCTGCGCAGCTTCGTCTGAAAGGTCGTCCAGAAGGATGTCTGGAAGGTCGTTTGGCTGTCTGGTCTAATTAGCATATTACTCCTTTATTATTATAGATAGCCTTTGAAGGCATCCCACAGGATCCTTTCAAGCCCTATAGAAAAGTGCAAGGTCCTTCAGGCCTGGCTCCAGCCTCGCTGGCTGCCTGCTCTTCTCCAAATATCCTCCCACTTCAGGGTCATTGCCTTCATGCTCCCTCAGCCTCAGAGCTAGATCCCTTACTTCTCTCAGGTCCCTGCTCAAATGCCACCTCCTCAGAGAAGCCCTCCTGAGCCTATGACACTTTCTACTCCCTGCTTGCTTTTTCTTCAGGAGACCAATCCCGACTTAACCTAATGCTTTCTGCTTATTTGGTTAGTCTCTGTCTGTGCTGACAGCTCCACCAGGGTCAGTCTCTGTTTCATTCATATTGTTTTCCAGAACCTACAATGATACTTTACACACAGTAGGTGCTCAATAAAGACTTATCACTGAACAGACACCCTGGCTCTTGCCTAACTCCTCAGCAAAGTCCCCCACCATTCCCCAGGCTCCAGATGCAGCCGTATTGTAGGTAAAGTCTGCAAGCCTCAACAAACAACTTCAGGTGGTCTGGGCTCTGGCCTATGCTACTTTCTCTACCTGGCGTGCCATTCACTCACTCCACAATCAATCACATGAACTTTTCATCCTTCAAAACCCAGCTAAACATTGCCAATTCCAGGAAGCCTTTACCGAAGCCCAGACATCTGGGCTTCCTATCTTGGCTTCATGCAAGCATCCTAAAGATAAAGTTGCCTTATATTTTAAAAAATTCTTTATTATTATTATTATTATTATTATTATTTTACTTTCCAGCTTTCCCTTCCAGGCTGTATGCTTCTTCAGGGACAGAAAGGCCCCCCACCCCATCTTACTGGCTATTGACAAGGTGCCCAGAACACAGTGCATAGCTGCTCAAAAAATGTTGAAAGAACACTCAAGGGGAAAAAATACACTAAGGGAGTTCTCCAGGTCCACTGCGAGGAGCAAACAGACCTGGCTGAGCCTTCCCTAAGAATGCTGAAAGGTACCCATGTAGACTTTCAAAGATCTGAATAAAGTGTTCCTTGTAAAATTAACTACCATATATTATACATGTACCATGTTCACAGCATACAGGCCTCATCTGATGTTCTCAGCAACCCTGACAGGTAGGTCCTATGACCATCCTATTTCTGGAGGACTAGGCAGAAGTTCAGGGTGGTTATCTAAGCTGCCATGTTCATGCACTGGGCAAGTGGCGGAAGCATAACTGTGAATGAAGTGATATACTAGGAGTGGAGCAATCCAATCGAGCAGAAGCAGATAGTGCCACGGAGTGCTGGATTTTGACTCAGACACACAGGCCAACTCTGAATAAGACTCAGTCATGAATCTACATGAATCTCTACCAGCAGAGGCAGGGACCGAGCAGGTCACCTAGCCTCAGTACCAGCAACTAAATTGGGCACCTCATTTACAACCCATCAAAGATCTTAGTACTCATTTTCTCCTTTTATCCTCACAGCAATCCGGAGAGGTTGGCAATGCAGGAAACAGGGCTAATCCCCATCCCCAAAATAGTAGTGTCAATCACGAACATTCTCTGTCTGCATTCAAACCTTCCGAAAGGACCTAAACTGTGCTGGGTTGGTACTGGTGAGGACTTCTTTAATCCTCATCTCAGCCTTGCAGGTAGGTGTTATCATCATTACCAGTTTATAGACAAGAAAATAAACTCCCAGGGGTTAAGAAACAGCCATTATTCATTCATTTACTCTTCCACTCATCCATTTCAACTAATATTTATTGAGCACCTAGAAAGCGCTGGCAAGATAATAGAAAATAAAGCAGAATTGTCCTTGCTGGCATGAGGCTTATACTTGAATGGAGGGAGAGAGAAAATAGACAAGCAAACAAAGACCTGAGGATTTCAGCTAAGTACTATGTAGACAATAAAACAGAGTGATGCAGGTTGAGAGGGGCAGGGTGCTGATTTAGCTGAATTGGCAGAAAGGCCTTCCCAATGACATTTGAGTTAAGACTAAATGATAAGAAGGAGCCAGACACACAAGGACCTGGTGAGGAATCTTCCAAACAAAGGGGCAACAAAAGCCTGAGACTGAGGGTGGGACAAACCCAGTATGAACAAAGGACAGAAAGAAGGCCAGTGCGGAGGAAGGAGATGGGCAGGGAGGAAGAGTCTGAGAAAAAGAGGCAGGGATAGGGCCTGGACCCACAGAGAGAATCAGGGTTTCACCCTTGCTCGTCTGCCTCCCCAGTTTTATATACAAAGAATAAAAAGCAATTCAAGTGGCCACGTGACTCCGAAATAGACAAAATGTTTTTCTTTTTTTAAATCCTCACCGAGGATATTTTCCCATTGATTTTTTAAAAGAGTGGAAGGGAGCGGAAGAGACAGAGGGAGAGAAACATTGATGTGAGAGAGACACATTGATTGGTTGCCTTTCGCACACGCCCTGATCGAATCTGCAACTGAGGTATGTGCCCTTGACCCGAATCGAACCCGCGACTCTTCTGTCAGCAGGCCGACACTCTAGCCACTGAGCCAAACTGGTCAGAACCCAAAATAAACAAATTTTGAAAAACTCTTCGTGTACACAAACCAGAAAAACAAGACCTCATCCTTTTGAACAAAGATATAGTCCTTAGAGCTTAATACGGGTCAAGCACACCATATGTGCTCAAAAGAATTTGTTGAATGGACACCATGCATAAGTGATTTCAACTGCATACATAGCAAGCACGAACTTGCTCACAAAACCCGAGACTAAAGGGACCCGAGAGACTGAGAAAAGACTATGAAAACAAAGTCCATCTGATGCCACCATGCTGGTTACACACATACTAGGACTCAATCCCACCAGAGGACACCAGCTCAAAATTTAGAACTGCAAACATATTTAAATAAATGCAAGGATACCAGATGCACAGTGAGTTACTAAGGGATACCAGGATGGCCAAAGTTTGAAATCTGCAATCAGGAAGAAAAGCCACTCCTACCCTATAGGTCCCCTGCTCGAGCCAGAATCCAGGACTGACTTAGGGCCTGAGCTGTTTTCACTGGCTAAGCTAGTAATTTTAATTATGCCCTGAAAAAGGAAATGGATACTCAAAATAGGGTTGGGGGCAGGGGCCCAAGGTCAAGGTGAAGCCATGGCTGTCCACGGGCGGAGAAGCAGCACTTTCTGGAGAATTTTATGGTAATCTGTGCCGGCCTGTCTCACCTCTAGTCTAGAGGGTTAGATCCGCATCTTATAGTTCTGCCTCCTCCAGCAATGCACGGTGCTCTTCCTATGTGCCCCGGGAGCTCAGACACTTGCCAAATGAATGAATATGCAATGCAGTCTACTCTGACCAATAATGTGGCCCTGAGTGAGGTCAGAGTGAGAGGCATTGAAAAAGGACAAAACGGGTGCACTGAAGATGTGAACGGAGGTGAGGTACCCGTGAGCCACAGCACAAGAACTAGAGAAGAAATATTTTTGAGGAAACCTGACCCAATACTTGAAGGGCTGTCACAGAGAAAAGGAATAAGGCCTGTTGTTTCCACAGCTTCAGAAGTCAAGTGTCGGCTCAACTTAAGGAAGAACTGCCTCCTAGAAAAGTATTTGTCAGACTATGTGTCGTATAATGCCAGCATTCAGGGAGTGAGGGTGGGGGTGGAGGGAGGAAAAAGATTTCATTGGAAAATACATTTGGAAATTTGGGTTAATCAAAGATAACAGATATTCTTTCTCTGTTAGGTAGCTTTCAGCCCTTCTCAAATTTATGTGGCCCAAAGAGTTTTTCACAGGATGCGATGCACATCTCCCAGAGTCTCTACATTCCAAGCTCTTCTCCCGGGGAGAGATGAATTAGAGCTGTCTTACGGAAGCACCTTCTGAAGGGGTGAGTGTCACACCAGCATTGGAGGACTTTTAGGATGCAGAATTCAACACTGTATAGATGATGCAGAGGCAATATGAATACAAAACTAGAACCTTGGGTTCCCTGTCCCATGGACTTTCACCCTGAATGACCCAGTCGCAGGCGAAAAGGTCCAGGGACACCTGCAGACACAGATTAACTGTCCCCTCCTGAGTCTGGGCCCAAATGGGTAGGTGATATGGATTGTAAAGGGATCCTGGAAGTAATCATGGCTGTTGCTGGGGAGCTGAGTGACAGGATGAATTCTTGCCAGAGCCCACTTTGACACTTCTTTTGTAGTATTTTCTAGGAAATACTGCCTCCCTGCCTGTCTCTCATGCATCTATCCTGAAATCCTTCACTGGGGGCCTTCCATAGACCAGCAGTGGTGAGTAGAACCAGAAAAGGTGCTGCTTCATGACTATCTATGGGAAAGTCAGACAATAAACAAGCATATTGCATAAATAATTACTTAATTGAGGTTTTCCATATATGTTACAAAGGAAATGAATGGTGCAAACAACAGTAATTACATAGAGACCTTGCCCAGTGTGGGATTTTAGGATGGGTCGTCTAAGGGAGCACAGAGACCATGCTTTACAGATCCTCAAATGTGCGGGGCCAAAAGGAGTTTCTGTGACAGTCCTCTGAGAAATCACGTCCTGATGGGGCTGGAAAAGGCCACACAGACCCACCCAGCACAGCAGCCACCCCTCGGGCGCTGTATTAGATAGATCCTCTCTTTAAGGCTCTGACTCATTTGGTCTGGGAAGAGCTGGAGAATTTGCATTTCCAACCAGGCGATTCTAATGCTGCTCCTCTGCAGACCACATTTAAATAGCACTGTTCCTCTGGGCATTTTAAAAGACCTAAATAAAGGTAGGGCCATACCATGTTCATGGACAGAGAGGCTTAAGCATAAAGATGTCAATTTTGCCCTAGCTGGGTTGGCTCATCGGCTGTGGACTTAAGGGTCCTCGATTTGATTCCAGTCAAGGGCATATGCCTGGGTTGTGGGCTCGATCCCCAGAAGGGAGTGCGCAGGAGGCAGCCAATCAATGATTCTCTCTCATCACTGATGTTTCTGTCTCTCTCTCCCTCTCCCTTCCTCCCTGAAATCAATAAAAATATATATTTTTTAAAAAGATGCCAGTTTTCGTTAAACTAACCTATAAGTTCAATACACTCCCAACCAAAATTCCTACAGAGTTGTTTGTTCTGATTCTAAAATTCATCTGGAAGATTAAGACAATTTTGGAAAAGAACAAAGTGAGGAACTTGCCTCACCAGTTCAAGACTTACAATAAAGCTACAGATGTAGTGTCACACAATTAGCAAAAGAGATGAACGAAACAGAACAGCAAAACCCAAAAGAGACCTGTGCTTTTAGGAAAACAATATATGGAAGATAGTCCTACAGATCAGTAAATATTGCTGGAGAAATTATTATTTTTAAAACACTGGATTCCTACTTCATATCACATGCAAAAGCAAAATTCCAGGTAGATCATACTCATAAATGTGAAAAAAGAAAACTTTAAAACTCTTAGAAGAAAATGTTTTACAACTTTGGGCTAAGGAAATATATCTTAAGTAAGACATCAACTATGCAAACCAAAAAGATTAACAAATTTTATTTCAGTAAAATTGAAACTCCTATATGCCATAAATAAATAAGAAAGAAAAGCCATACACTATGAAAAGCCATTTGCAGCCTAGATACTAATATTTAGAATGTATCAAGATTTTCTACCTATGAGAAAAGACAAACTATCCACAGAGAAAAGGTTATGAGCAGGAAGTTCACAGACATGGAAACCCAAATAGAGAATAAAAAACATGAATAGATGTTTGATCTCACAAGTAAATAGAGAATGCATATATAAAATAGAGAAATGCCATTTCATACCCATTACACTGGCAAAACTTAAAATCTCTGACCAGACCAAGTACTATCTAGTACAGGGGTGGGCAAACTTTTTGACTCGAGGGCCACAATGGGTTCTTAAACTGGACCAGAGGGCCGGAGCAAAAGCATGGATGGAGTGTTTGTGTGAACTGATATAAATTCAAAGTAAACATCATTACATAAAAGGGTACGGTCTTTTTTTTTTAGTCTTATTCATTTCAAACGGGCCAGATCCGGCCCGCGGGCCGTAGTTTGCCCACGGCTGATCTAGTATGTAAAGCAGTAGAAATTCTCACACACTCTTGCTTGGAGAAAAAATTAAACTAGTCCTTTTGGAAAGCAATTTGACATTATCTGATAAAACTGATAATGCATGTACCCTCCTGCCCAGCAATTCCACTCTTAGGTATATGGACTAGAAACCTTCACTTATGCAAACAGAGAAGCACAGCAAAGAAGTACTCAATGTGCTTAATAATAGTGGGAAAGTGGAGATAGTCTAATTGCCCATCCAGAGGAGCTGGCTAAATACAATGAAGTCTATTCATACATTGAAATACTATACAACAGGAAAAACAGAATGAACCAAAGCTAAACGTATCATAGAGACACATCTTTAAATCAATATTGAGCAACCGCCCATTCAGGCCTAGGCTGGGTTCCTAAACCAAGCCTTGAAGTTCCACCATCTCTGACCTGCAAAGACTTGAGCCGCGGTGTCTCATCTCATTGTAAAAATGTAAGTAAGGGGTACCGTTCATGTAAAATTTTTAAACATACAAGAAAGACCTGGGTACTATTTGGGTTTCGAATATGCATATAGCATTAACATGAGAATGATAAATCTAAATTCAGCATAATGACTTCTAAAGAGAGGAGAGGAATGGTACCTGGGAAAGAAATAAAAATCACTCACAAAATCACTGCTCCTCTATGCTACTAGTAATGAGCATTAAGATAGCGGAGGTTCTTCAATGAACCAGATTTTTTTCAGATGAAAAAGAGTCAGAAAGCATTCAGCCAGCCTTTGACCCACAAAGGAAGCCTCTTGAATACCGTGGGAAAGGGACCCCACTTTTACTGCAGATGCTCCTAAATCAGGGCCATCGTGTGCAGTTATGCAGGTTGACACTGCACAATTCTGGAGCACACACTCCCCAGTGTTAATAATGCCCCGCTAGGGGTCTGCAGCGAACAACTAATACAACCATATGTGGCAGCCCCGTAACTCCCAGGTCATAAGCCCCTTTGGAACATAGATAAAAAAAATTCCCATCTCCCGGGAATTACAATTATTGCCTGTAATGTCTGCGGATTCAGACACCTCCCCAACAACACTCGGCAGCAGCCTTACACTGGTCAAACACTTCTGGGGAAGAGTGCTCACAACTCTCAGAAGTACATACAGACAATGCTGTGAGACTAAGCTCTTCCTTAAGCACATTTGAAACCTGCCTCTCGATAACCTCTATCCATTAAAGTTCATCTACTTCAGCTATAGAAAGAAAGCTCACCTGTTCCCCCTGGAGAGGTCTGCTTTCCAGGCTAAATGTACTCTTGACTTAAGATTTTTGCAAACATCTTCTCTTTTGTTAAAAATACATTTTTAAACATTTTACCAATCACTTCTTGCCCTCACAAGCAACAAGGCATGCTGACATGTCATCAAGGAACAAGAAAGCATTTCTCTCAGCTGTCCCTTTGGGGAGCCTCTAAAGAGTCCACTCTGGCTCCCAGCACCATTAAATGCCCACGGAAGCCAGGAAGTGCAAGACTGGAGGAAGGGTCAGGCTTTTTCCACGGGTGAGGGCAATATTAACTGAGCAGAAGAAGGACGGTGCCCCCACAGGACAAGGGAGATGAGTCAGATTCCACTTACTCCCAAAACTCCATGACGGGAGAGGTGGCATTCTGCAGGGACACATGGCTGTGGTTGCTCATGTTCAGTTTCTGGAACTCCACACATTTCTCTACAGTGGAAACAAGACAAGAAATACAAGATTAACCTCCACAAGGCCTGGGTCTTGGAAAACATTCAGAGCTGATGGAGCAACTGCTCCAAGTAAACACGCCTCAAAGAACAGTGGGGGTAAAATCAATAACTTACAAACAGTTTGAGAGGCTTGGTCTGGTTGATTCAAACAGGAGGAAAAGTTTGGGGGGCAGGGAGCCTTTTCTCTCTTATTCTCACTCAATGTGCCCTATCAAACTTTCTTCCTGCCTTGTTCCCGAATCTCCTTCCCCCTTTTCCACTTCCCTGTCAAAGGCTTGTCTGAGTCTCTAAAATTATGTTTCTCAAAGTTCTTTTTTCTATAGTAAAACACATTCTCAGACACTTAAGTTTGACAAGGTATTCTTATTAAGATAATCATTAATCATGCACAAATAAATAACGAGTTACAAAGTCTTTGTAATTACAGCATTCATACAACTATAAATCTAGAATTAAATTTACCAATAAATACCAACTAAACTACAGACCCAATACAATTCAAATTGATAGCATAAAGCAGGTGTGTAAGATAATGCCATTTTGTAATGTTAAAATGGATTTCAACAGAAATGAACTGACAGGCAGGAGGCAGGGTCTATATTGGGCTTGGCTTGCCTATTTTTCCATGTGCTATTTGAGACTCAACTCTATCACCATCTTTCCCTGTTCATGCTTTTTTTTAAACTTTATTCCTATAACTTGAGGTGTTATAGGAATAAACTCAACTGGAACTTCATTTAGTACTAATGCACCATTTATGAATTAAATCTCTCTGCTCTTTTCTCCTGGGCTGCCATCATCCTATTTACAAGAATACATCTTCAATTGTAAACACAAATAAAGTCAGACACTGAAATATCCTGACTGTCCTGTTATAAGGTGTTGCACAGATGATCCAGAACCTGCGCATATTTTTAGAGTAGCCTCAAAATAAATATACACAATTAAATTACCATGGAGGACTCACAGGCCTCCAAGAATATGTCCTTGAATTTTAATTTGATAAACATCTCTAAGAGATCCCTGACCAAAGAAAGGTTAAGAACCAGGTCCTTAAAGAGACAGTGAAAAGTCCACAAAATGCAACAGGAGAGGGAGCAGGGCAAAGCTATGCAGGGCAAGAAGCTAGTTCATAGCACTTTCTAGGCCTAATACCTGCTGTTCCTTCTGCTGGTGACCAACATCCTACCCAATCTTGCCATAGCTCAGCCTTCAGGATGACAGGCCGCTTCCAGGGACAACCTAACTACAGGGATGGTGAATAGCTTACAGCATGATTGTCAATTTCAGTCAGGCAGTAGCTGCCTGGAGCACTGCTGAGACGGGTTCTGAGGTCAACACTAAACTCAAAAGGCAAGAGTTCTACGATTGATGAGTGGTGTAAGCTCTAAGCATAGGTACCACAGATATGAGTTGGTATGAATTTGCCTTCTCTGGATTATGACTCGGTCCTGAAAGGATGACAAATTGAAAAGCAAATACCAAATTAGAATCTAAAGTAATCTAAAAAGTTACTTATTCAAGTGGTAGGATGGGATAGTGAATTCAAATGTCTACCTGTGTTTCACAGGTAACGTAAATGAGCAAAGTGGACTGGGTGAGGATTGTGGCCTCATCCTAAGGTAACAGCTGCCTCTCTGCTGCAACCATTGCTGCCAAGCAAGAATGTGGGAATGTGGGTCTGGTGTTGCCAGATCTTTTCAATTTTTTCCAAAGAAGCTGGAAATCTTGATTTTCACGTGAAGTCGTCCAATTTTTCAATTTGAGCTGTCAAATAAATTTTTTATATTTGTTGGTCACTGACCTAAAGCCTAATTGGCTTACTGGCCCCATTTGCAATCCCTAAGCTAACCCCTTCATTTCACAAAGGAAAATCCAATGCCTAGAGAAGCAGGGCTGAAATTAGAGGCTGAATCCCTCATGTCCCCACTCTGCCCGCAAAGGGCTCAGTCTCTGTATTTGGCAAAGCGAAGAAAAAGCATCATCATCTTCTACCCACGCTAATTCCTGGACCAGGGCTCAGCTTAGGTTTCAGCACTGCAACCTATAGCATGGACCCAGGCCCAGTGCAGAACTGACCTACAGTTTCAGTGGAATCTGGACTCACAGAGAGAGCCCAGAGGTTAGCATTGATTCCAGGACAAAGACACACCCCCAATTCCAGGTCCCCCAGCTGGACCAGAAGAGAGACCCTCCCTGAGGGCATACCTGTGTTCCACTCATGCCCACAGGTGGCCCAGGGGAGCTCGGTGGTGAAGCAGTTGCACAGGTAGAAAATGGCCCATGCCAAGATGATAATGTAATATATATTTAGATGGGCCTCGATCACCTGTGTTGCATAACCAATGCCTGAAAGAACAAGGAAAGGGAATGATTTAAATCTTTGTCCACCTCACATACTCGTCATAACCTAACATCACTCAGGCATAATTTTATTTTCTGATTAACTCAATCTTTACCTTCAAATAAAGGGCAAATTTTTCTCCAACATGTAATGCCACCTTCACTCGTGAACTGTCCCAGAGCCGTTTCCAGGAAAAACACGGGAATTCCACAACAAATAAAAAACACCACATAGGGAATCAGGAATGCTCCTGCAAGAATGCAAAATATGGGAATGAGGTTAAAATTGCTCCCACCATTTTATGTTCAGCACCAGAAATCTTTACTAAGCACCTACTATAGGCAAGACAAAATGTTCTCTGAGCTGGAGTCCAGGTTGCCAGAATGAGGACCAGAGTCAGAAAATGTGGGCCTGGGCTTGTGCCCTCTGCTACCAGTTACTCTGAGTGATCTATCTCACATCTCCCTGACTCAACTTCTTCCTCTGTAATATGGGGCTTTAATACCTAATATCTACACTGCTTATCTCACAGAATTATTGTGTAGATAAGATGATAATGTAAAAGAGAGTGTTTCATTGCTTGATTTTTTTGTTTTTACATTTCACCCTCCAGCATAGGTCAAATTCATTCTCTCTGAATGTTGCATCCTTCCTTTTTATTTTAAAGTAACTTCAAAAGGCCAAGTGAGGGGACCCCTTCTTCTATTTACTTTGGAAATGACCTGTAAAATAGCTTCTTCATAAAGAAAAGTAATCTTAAGGAGATATGCAATGAGCAATATCAGGTGCCTATACCTGAGGCCCAGGTATGAAGCTGAGTTATAAAGAGTTTGCAGCAAGAATCTGTCCAGAAAGGCTGGCTTTGGATCAATCTGAGAAAAGACCACCAAAGCCTTAGTGCTCCTATTTTGAAACACAATATCCATTGCCTGTGCCATTCTGTAAAACAAATTAAATAACTGAGGTGAACATGAGCTATTATAACCAGAAAGGGATTTTTCCAAATCCCTCATTCTCTCTCTCTCTCTAATAACAAAGCATGAAAAACACATGCCATTCCCCACCATCTGATCTCACAAATGAAGGCTTTAACTGAAATTGCTTTTTGCTAAATGAAGTCTCTCTAACTGCAGGATCAATAGCAACAATTTTGATTAATCCTGATAATAGAACCATATCCACCAGGTTTTGAAAGGTTCTTAGCTTTTCTGTGCAAGACACTATTTTTAAAGTTTCACATTAGAAAAGAAATACTTTAAACTACCATTAAAATCCATGAGTAGAGCTGTGTGGATATTTTTTAAAAAGGTAAACAGTTGATAAACAGATACCCCAACAATATTAGAAGGCCAAAGTGTCTGAAAGGGGATAAGAGGGTGTTTGCTGGATTTAAACTTGTGATTAAAACAAGCTGCAGCAGCTTTCCTAATATGCTGTAATTTACTTT
>NW_006286675.1:3595380-3597195 GCF_000327345.1 Myotis davidii | reverse complement strand
ATACATCCTGCATATCAGATATTTACATTATGATTCATAACAGTAGCAAAATTACAGTTATGAAGTAGCAATGAAAATAATTTTATGGTTGGGGGTCACCACAACATGAGGAACTGTATTAAAGGGTCGCAGCATTAGGAAGGTTGAGAACCACTGCTCTAGAACCTAACAAATGACACTTTTAAAAGCCTTTTGGCCTATATATCCACAAAGCTAGTAATACTTAAGGTGACTATCTCAATTAAATCAAGATATCTGTGTACCCAATGGAGAATCTTGGAAAGTTAGAGTTTTTTTTTAAAAGACTAATTTTTAAACTTTACTCACCACAACCTTTTAAATCTGTGGCAGAATTTGTAATGAACCCAACTTATCCTGTTTTCTGCTTTTAGAAATGCTTTTAGTTTAGGCATAAAAATTTCTGGCATGAAAATATTATGCTAAAACAATTTTTGTCTGGGGCTATTCTAAAGGATTTGCACATGTTTCTAAGCAGGCATGTAGCTTATGATGGCTGAATTTGCAAAGAGAAGGGGGATCCATGGCTAAGGGTGCAAGGCACATTCAGGGTCCCGGAGCCCACTGCTTCTCTGCCCCTTGCCACGCCACTACACCAGCAGCCACGTCATTGCTAGTGTAGAGCAGGCGTGGAGCAGCCTGTGCCTTCAGGATGAATGTCTCCAAAGAGAGGGTTTAGGCTAAGCAGTACCCTGACTGCGTTCCCTACAGCTGCTCACACATCAAATCCTGCTCCACACAGCCTAACAGCATGGTCCCTGCCAGCCAACTCCAAGCTACTTTCACTGAGGTCTGGGGATCTGCTGGAGAGGCAGGGAAACAGCAAAGACGGAGAAGAATACATAGATACAGGCTTTGTCTTGGGGAAACTATGCCACCCAATAAAGTTTTACAAGGTCCTTTGCCTCAGACCTGCTGGCTGTTCTGATAATAATGACAGGTGGGGGCTCCTGGAGTCTGGAGCCCATTTCTTAAACTGAGAGATTTGAGGGTGCACTTGCTGCAGCTCCACCAAACTTAGTTGGAAATGTTGTTACTACAAAGGATTATCTCATCACCTTCCTTTCCCGGGTCCCAACCCCCAATCTCTAAGCAGCTCCTAAACAATAAATCAACGTTGTTGCTATTTGTCGTGGGTGATTGTGAGACCAGTAAAGGAAACTGCTTGGTGCCAATTCTTCCACCAGAGAGGCCCAAAAGGAGGCCATAGAAAGGGCCTGAAGAGCAAATGAAAGACTGGGCAGGAAATCAAACAACAGCAGAGCCTAACCAAAAAGTACTCCCTCTTATCCGTCTAATCCTACTTTAGAAACAAAGCCTTTGGTATCAGCACGCCATCTTTACCACAGTGTCTAAGTGAGTGACTTCTCTGACCCTTAGTTTCCTCATCTGCAAAATGGGTGAGATGAGTCTACAGATTCAATGGGATGCTCAGTATGGAGACGGGCGTTTCAGACAGCGCTCAAAAGCCAGCTCCTTTTCCTCATGGAGGTTTCCAGTTAGCAAAGGGGAGGCTCCAAGGGGTTGTCTCCCGCCCCCAAAGGCAGTACAGGTCGCAAATGCCAAGGCTCCTGGACTGGGCGGCAGACAGGCCATCACGTGCCGCGCCGGCAGGCGGCTCACGGAGGTGCGAAGAGCACGTGCGCATGCGCGCTGGGCAGGTGCGCCCGGCGGGGGTCAGCTCCCGCGCCAGGTGGCCGAGAGCCGGCATGCCCCTCAGGGCCCCGCTACACGCAGGCGCGGGAGGGGTCTCGCGCTCACGCCCAGCCTCCCCGCACCCACCGGGCTGTCTCTCCC
>NW_006286675.1:3584223-3595145 GCF_000327345.1 Myotis davidii | reverse complement strand
CGTTGCCTGCGAGCACCTCATGCGCACCGACAGCGCTCCGCGCGCGCCGAGCGCCATGGAGCACCGTGCATGCTCTGAGCACCTTGCGTTTCTTCCCCTTCGTTGTCCCACCCGCGGGCCTCCTAGGACAAGAGTGGAACCGCCCATTCAGGCCTAGGCTGGGTTCCTAAACCAAGCCTTGAAGTTCCACCATCTCTGACCTGCAAAGGCTTGAACCAGGGTGTCTCATCTCTAATCGGAGCAGTGGGCTCTAGACCAGGCTTCGCCTCCTAGAAAGTGCACACCAAGCACGCGCGGGTCTTGTTACTCTGCAGTCAGTCCCCTGGTCCCGAGTTGGAGCTTCCGCATTTCTAACAAGCGCCCAGGTGCTGCGGATGCTGCCGGCCCAGGGACCACACTTGGAGGAAAAAGGGAGTATTGAACTCTTGGTTTCTTCCCCATGCTCGGACTGTGAGCTCCCCGAGGGTGGGGACGCCTCCAGATCTTGTTCATCCTGGTGCCCACTGCTCTAAACAGAGAGTCGGGGCAGTTAAGTGCTCCTGCCAGAAGGCAGGCAAATCTAAGTTGATCTCATGCTCCACTTACCTTAGCTGTGTGAAGTCATCTGACCACTCTGTGCCTCTATTTTCTGACCTGCCTTTCTTATGCGGTGAGAAATGGTTATAAGTGCTTTTTACTTTGGAAGTGCTCAGTAAACATAGCAATTATTAATGCTATCATACAATGTGTACTCACACACATACTCTATTTGTGCACATTCTTGTTTAATGCTGGTCTCCCCATTCAATTGTAAGGATGATATACAGGGTGGGGCAAAAGTAGGTTTACAGTTGTGAGTACATGAAACACAGAGTTTATCCTTGCATTCTTATTTATTACTAGAGGCCCAGTGCACAGTCTGGGAGCCCTCGGGGGATGTCCGACTGCCGGCTTAGGCTCGCAGGAAGTGGGCCAAAGCCAGCAGTCGGACATCCTTAGTGCTGCTGTGGAGGCGGGAGAGGTTCCCACCACCACCACCACCAAGCTCGACAGCCTGAACCTAGCTTCTGGCTTAGCGGCACTCCCCCTGTGGGAGTGCACTGACCACCAGGGGTCAGCTCCTGCGTTGAGTGTCTGCCCCCTGGTGGTCAGTGCACTTCATAGCGACTGGTTGTTCCGCTGTTCAGTCTATTTGCATATTTGCCTTTTATTATATAGGATTGTATTATTTTCCATACAAACAACTGTAAACCTACTTTTGCCTCACCCGGGACATTGTTTTGTTTATTATAATAGCCATAGAGCCTAGTACAAGACCTTGCATATTTACTGAGTAGGTGCTCAGTAAATATTTGTGGAAGAGCCAAAGAGGAAGGAGGGGAGGAAGGGAGAAAGAAGAAAGGGGAAAGAATGTCAGATCTTCAAGGGGCTACAAAGATAATCAGATCCACCTCCATCATTTCCCAGCCCTGAAGAAGTCCAGCCAAGTGAGCTCTCACTAAGCCACCCACTGTGCTCTCGATTCCTGTGGGGCAGTGGCAGAGAGAGCCTCCCTGTCTTGCAGCATTTCCTATCCTTCTAGCTTACAACTGCTCAAGTCTCTTCCCATCTCTATCCTCCTCGAGAACCCTTCCTGCCATCATCTTCCCCTTTCAGGTCTCCTCCCTCCCCTGCCCCTCACTATCATATTTCTTGAAAGAGTAAGTTTACACGCTGCCAGCCCTATCTTCACCTCCCACTCATTTCTCAGCCCACAGCAATCTGGCACCCACCCCCACCACTCCTCTGAAAACGCTGTCTGTGAATCCCGGAAGCCCTTTTAATTTGGCAAAGACTACAGTTCCTTGTCCATCCCCATCTTGCCTGACCTCTAGGTAGTGTTCTGCACTGTTATTCCCTTCATTCCTTCTTAAAATTCGCACTTGCATGATTTCCTTAACACTGCCTGCTTCAGCTGCAGTTTCTTTCCCTGCTTCTCTGGTCTTCCTATCTCTCCTCTTAAATCTGGTATTTCTCATGCCTTCAACCACCCAGCTAAATGCTGGTGGCTCCCTAACCCCGTGGTCGGCAAACTGCGGCTCGCGAGCCACGTGCGGCTCTTTGACCCCTTGAGTGTGGCTCTTCCTAAGCCTTAGGAGTACCCTACGTTAATAACAATGTACCTACCTATATAGTTTAAGTTTAAAAAATTTGGCTCTCAAAAGAAATTTCAATCGTTGTACTGTTGATATTTGGCTCTGTTGACTAATGAGTTTGCCGACCACTGCCCTAACCTATATCCCTACGTGTTGTCCTGGATGTGCTCAAAAGCGAAGGTGCTGCAGAGTGTTAGGGTGAGAGTAAACAGAATTCAGGTAGATGTGGGTTCAGTTTCAGGATCTGCCCCTTATGTGTTATCCCTTGCCTTAAGCCCCTTCTTTGCTAAGTAGGGTTAATACTAGTTCTTACCTCTGGGGGTGGATATGGGGGCTAAAAGCCTTGGGCGGCAGTAGGTGCTCTGTAAATAGTA
The DNA here is from genome assembly GCF_000327345.1 of Myotis davidii. Lineage (NCBI taxonomy): Eukaryota > Metazoa > Chordata > Mammalia > Chiroptera > Vespertilionidae > Myotis > Myotis davidii. The sequence goes on along the minus strand of NW_006286675.1, from coordinate 3,592,657 downwards.
GCTATTATTTTTATTGTGATGATGATGACGATGATGTCGATCCCTTACTAAAAAGTCTTCATTGGCCATTCTTCTCCTATAGAACAAAATCGAATTGAGGACCCTGGTTTCCAGAATTACCCCACAGTCTGACTGTCCTTGCCTTTCCTTCTATATTCGTGCCATTTTTCTCCCATGCAAAATTCCACATCAGTGTTTTCATTTCCTTTGGGATGATTCTCAATGCTGCATACAGAATGGGCAATAAAGGAAGGAGTTCATCTTTAACCTTGACAGTCCCTGTACACTGTAGGCATTTAGTACCTAGGAGTTCCTTTGTTAAATGAACAGCCACATCAAAAGTTAGAAACACATTCCCAACTCTTATTATTGCAATATTAGGCTATCACCACAGAATCAGTGTAAACCTCCTTTGAATCTAATTACATTTCACCTTGTACTGCTGCTCAGCATAATTAGCTCCAGGAATTGACTTCCTCTGAACAGCTGTGATTCTGTGAGACCTGCTTGGGAAGTAACATTGAACAGCATGAGAAGGTGGAGGCTGACCATCCTCTGGTGGGGACCTGGGCTCATTTATGCCAATGGGTAGGTCTGTGGCCTGGATATATATATATATCCCTTAACTTCTAAACTTTGGTGCCCTTAGTTCATTAAAATGGTCCTGACTATCTTCATCTTTTAGGATGGTCTTAGAGGAGAAGTGAGACTACACTTAGAGGACATAGTGCATTTACTCATGTCCCAAACTCACCTCTCAAGTTTTAATATTTCTCTTTATGAAAGTTGACCAGGTCAATTTCCTTCTATTAGAATTTATAAGTATATAAAGCCCATTTCTTGAAAAACCTTAATCTGTTTACTCTGTCCTTATCCAGAAGAGCCCACATTTCCCATCATGTTGGCACATTTCTGGACCCTTTCCATTCTGTTCTTTCTTTGTTGAGGTGCAATGACCTGAAAATCACCTACTCATGTCCTCAGGGCAGAGCAAAGGAAATATGGGCCATATCTCATTCCAGAGCTAGTCCTGATGTAACACAGCATAGTGTTTAGGGATGTGAACTCTGCAGCCATACTTCCTGGGTTCAAGGCCCAGCTGCACCATGATGGCAAATTACTCTGATCCTCAGTTTCCTTATCTGTGAAATGAAGATGCTAATAGAATCTACCTTTTAATTATTAGGAAGATTAAATGAGTTAGTATTTGTAAAGCACTTGGATTTGTGCCCAATATAGACATGTTTGTTAAGTAAATATCTAAATAGTCCTCAGAAATGACATGACTCCCTTATTCTATTCTTGGGCATTCAAAGTAGTCAAAATCTTTTATCTTCAGCAAACAGCAATTGTCATCCTGAGGTTCATTTAAATTTCAGCATTGCTCATTCCTTCCTTCACCGAATATTTATTGCCCTTCAGTTATCTTATTGATCATAGAATACAAGGCCTGCCCCACTGGTATCCTAAAGCTAGCTCATACCAGCCCATGAGAGCCGATTATTAAGTTTGCAGGGATTTTGTGAGCCACAATTGTTGGTAGCTTGAAATCTTCTATGGTTGCATTTACACCATTGGAGTCTTGCAGTGGTACAAATCACTCCTACACCCACACCCAGCCAGTGTACTGGCCCACCATCATGGAAGAGTGGAGAAGCAGATGATAGGCAAGTAATCACAGAAATGAATGGAAGGTTGGAGATACTGATACATGCTGCAAAGGAGAAGTCTGTGGTGCTAAGAAAGCTTGTTACTGAGAGATCTGACCTTGTCAAGGAGGCCAGGGAGGGTTCCCTGAGCAAGCGACAGATGAACAGAAGCCTGAAGGGACAGGCACAATTAACTAGATATAGAGGGTGTTGGGAGTCCTGAAAGATGGTCACGGAGGCGGAGACTGGGTGCGGAGTGTAGAACAAGATGTGCCTAAAGGGGAAACATTTTTAGTAGTGGGTGATAGGAGCATATTTGCATTAAGACACTACTGTGGTCACAGTGAGAAAGGTAGATTATGGGGCAGGTTGTGGGTAGTGGAGAGGCTACTCAGTGGTCCAGGGAAGACATGATGGCAGCTCAGACAAGGAAGAGGGCAGTGGAGAGGGAGAAATGATGGTGGAGTAGAGTATAGGGGTGGTGATGGGACTAAACCCATTAGACTTAACCTGGAACTAGATATGGAGGGTAAGGGAGGGAAGGTGTCAAGTATGTCTCTCCAGTTAGGGGAACTCTAGCAGCCTGTTGCAGGGGCGATGGTCCTGCTCCACTTTGGGCTTATTTGCCCACTGCTGGCTCACTCAGGGACTGAAATACCAGAACCACTGAACCAGTGCACTCTCCTCAATTATGTGAATGGCTGCTGGACTGAAAACCTACATGTCAGAACCAGGATCAAAGAGAGGAAGCAAAAAGGCATCAAGTACCAAAAATAACTTTTTCCAGTCCTCCAGTCTGAATAATCTGCCCCAGGAAATGGAGCGCTCCTCAGCTCTGGAGATGCAGAAGTGGAAGCTGGTCAGGGAGACCACAAGAGGACTTGGGATAGGGATTTCCCAATCGTGAGAGTTTCTGAAAACAGTTTTCTGCCTTCCCTTCCCTCATTACTACCACCATACTTTTTTTCTGATATGTTTCCAATAATGATCCCAATTCTTCACTCTTCCCTGTGTCTATCCTATTCACCATATAACTCTGTAGGACCCTCCCAGCACCAGTTTTCAGTCATCTGACTTGCTTTGGCCACCAAAATGAGGAAGAAGGGATGATGTGCCAGTTGTAAGCCTCAGTTCTTGCCGTCTTCTGCTTCTGCCATCACAATGTGAAGGATGTTCCAGGTTAGTTTGCTGCTCCAGGAGGAAAACAAGACACACATAGAGCAGAGCTACCCCAGCTGAGGTGCCCCCAGAGAAACCCAGACTAAAGCAGAGGCTCCAGTGACCTACAGGTAATGAAAATAAAGCCAAGAGAGGTTGAGCAGCTTGTCCAAAATCACACAGTGGATCCAAAATTCAAACCCAGTTCTCTGACATTTTATGACCTCCCAGATCTAATGAGGTTATCTTGTAGCCAGTGGTTTCACCCACATGAATGTTATCTTTCCCCGTTTGATCTAGGTATAAAAAGGAGAGGACAAAAAAGGAAGTTCACATCCTCTTTCTCCTCTAAGCCCAAGAACGTTAGCTCAGAAGTTAATTATTATATCTTGGATGCAACCCTGGGAAGAGCAACCCCCATCTGGACCCTGGGTCTGTGAGAGAATGCTGTCCAAGTTCCAAAATAGTGATTTCACACTTGGGTTCTGAGCTGCAGTCCTTCTGGAGTTGGGCAGCATCTATGTGTGCGAACACACGTGGTTTCTCATGTTCTGAGTTTTCCTGTGTTTATATCTAATCTCGATATTCTGATTCAGATGTCTAATGTGAGTGGCATGTTACAAACATTCACACTTACCCACAGGTAGGGCTTTCAGGACCACTGCATCTAGCCACACAGGCTGTGTGCTCAACTCCAGAGCACCATTCACATGGTTACTCTGGACTTGTGCAGCATGGTGGCTCTGATCCTTATTACAGATGTCAGTACTGATCCTGAGTTAGCCAGCTGGTAATATGCCATACTCCCCATCTGGCCCCAGATATCCAGTGCCTTGTAGCTATATATCCATGTTGCTCAGATATTTCCTGAGAGGATCATAAACTAAGAACTGAATGGTTATTAAAGAGTAGAGGCCCGATGCACAAAAATTCGTGCAAGAGTAGGCCTTCCTTTCCTCGGCTGCCAGCACCAGCTTCCCTCCGGCACCTGAGACCCGGACTGGCTTCCCTCAGGCTGCCAAAGGCACCCAGGACCTGAGCTGGCTTCCCTCCATCCCCGGCTTCATCAGGAAGGACATCTAGTCTAATTAGCATATTACCCTTTTATTATTATACTAGAGGCCCAGTGCATGAATTCGTGCACGGGTGGAGTTCCTCGGCCTGGCTGGTAATCAGGCCAATTGGGGCCATCTCGCCCAGTCCTGATCAGGCCGGCTGGTCGGCCAAAGGGAAGGACCGCGGGAAGTTGGCTGGCCACAGGAGGTTGGCTGTGGGAGTGCACTGACCACCAGGGGGCAGCTCCTGTGTTGAGCATCTGCCCCCTGGTGGTCAGTGCATGTCATAGCTACCAGTTGACCAGTCGCTCAGTCATTCGGTCACTTAGGTTTTTATATATATAGATATATATATATAGCCCAAGTCATAGCTCTCTGGTTCAGTGTTTCTCTGGTAACAGTGCCACCCCAAGTAATGTTTTCTACCACTTTCTTTATTATGACCCACTACAAAACAATAATGGGGGGAATTTTTAAAGAAATTTTCTTCGTGTCCTAACATCCTCCTCCCAGAGAGAGACCCACAGTTATCTCTAAAACCAACAACTGTGATGGAAGGTCTGCTGTGTGTATGTCACACAGTGTGTTAAATGCTAGTGATGGCTCAGAAGTGGTCTTGGCCTTTCAGTGAGATAACAAACAATAGCCCAGCATGGTAGTCACTTGAAAAGAGTTGAATACATCTTATGGGAACGCAGAGCCCATGAAGTACAAGCTGGAGTTAAAGTCAGGAGAGGAGAGGAGGCTGTACCAGGCAGAGGGCACAGTGTAGGCAAACGTATGAAGTTGTGGAAGTTCCCAGTGGGCTTGGGCTCCCAACTACCTAGAACTGTACTGTTTAGTAGAGTAGCCACCAGACACGTGTGGTTACAAGTGCTTTAAATGTGGCTGTAAAACACTTTCTGGACCTTGAAGACTTAGAATTAAAAAGAAGAATGTAAAACCACTCAGTGATTTTAAATATTGATTACATGTTGAAATGATAATATTTTGGGTGTGATATTGTGCTTTGTAAGAAATTTGGTCATCTGAATGACCAAATATCTATTTTTCATTAGTATTCGGTCTACAGCCATGATTCTTGGCTCAAAGCTCTCAAAACCCTCAGAATTTCTGGAGTGAAAGAGCAATGCAAGCATCTTTTGTCATAATATTTGCTCTCTTGTCCTCAGTTCCTGAAGTCTCTTGAGCACTATACAGGTCAAATGGGTGTCATGTTACTCATAACAAGTCCCTTTCCACCACAACTGGGTTTATGTTAATGAGATTACTTTTGAAGAAAAAAAAACTAAGGATAGGGTTGGCTGCCAGGGTCACCAACTATTAAGAGAGGCTTGGAACTTTTAGTCCCACCTCCTGAGGGGGGAGGGGTTGGAGGTTGAATCAGTCACCAATAGCCAATGATTTAACCAATCATGCCTATGTACTGAAGCCTCCTTAGAAACCCAAAAGGACAGGGTTCAGAGAGCTTCTGGATTAGTGAACACATGGAGATTTAGGGAGAATGGTGTGCCAAGAGAGGGCATGGAGCTCTGCCCCTTCCCCAATACTTTGCCCTATGTATGTCTTCTATCTGGCTATTCTGAGTTATAGTCTTTTAGAATTAACCAGTACTCTAGTAAGTAAATGATTTCTCTGAGTTCTGTGAGCCACTCTAGCAAAATAATCAAATGCAAGGAAGGGATTGTGGAAACCTCTGATTTAGAACCTGTTTTGACAGAAGCATAGGTGACAATCTAGACTTGCAATTGGCATCTGAAATGTAGGGAGAGAGGGAGTCTCGTAGAACAGAGCCTTTAACTTGTGGGATCTAATGCTGTCTCCTGATAGATAGTGTCAGAATTGAGTTCAGTGGTGGGACACCCAACTGGTGTCTGAGGACACCCCCTCCACACACACACACATTAGAATTGGTGATCAGAACATTTATTGGGTTGAGTAAAACATATTTCAATTAATTTCATCTTTCTCCTTATACTTTAAAAATATGCCTATTAGAACAATTTAAATTTCTTATTTGACTTACATTATATTTCTATTAGTACTGGTCTAGAAAAACTGGGGCAGTACAGGGCAACACATTCAGATTTGAGCCTTTAGTTCACTGTGGGCTGACATGAGCCTTTAGACATGCCCGGTTTGACACACAACTCACAAGACTAGCCACTTCTGTTGTATGGCACTCACCCTCTTCACACTGCTATGTTCTCTGCTTGGCCCCCGAAGCATCTATGCTTTTGACCTTGCTATGAACACCTGTGTGGTTGCCACACACCCCAGAGTGGCAGCCAGAGCATTGAGTGTCCTAGCTTTTCTAGACCAGTGCTTTCTAGTTGAGATATAATGGGGGGGGGGGGGGAGTCCAGACTCTCATTCCTGGGCTGCCTGGGAAAATGTTAGACCATGCTGAAAACCCAATCTGAATCCCAATCAAGTAAGTTCTCAGGGGGCTATTTGAGGTTTCGAATTAAAGCTATTGCAAATCCAAGTCAGACATTTTCTTGCCCAAGGCTGTGTATTCAGCCATAGCTTAGAGATCAGGCACCCCCAGTGAGCCATTTATTTGCTTCTCATCACGACTAAGTTACAATGTGCTGTGCCCATTTCTAACCTCCCATCTGTTCTCCACTTTGGTGAATAGCAAGGGAACAGGTATCTGTTGCTGCCCCAAGCAGATCTTTCTTTTTGCAGATTCCTTCACTCAGTCCACACCACAAATAGTGCGTGGTTTGTATTATCATTTCCAATTTACATTTGAGCAAATCACCTGAAAGAGTTTGAATGGCCCACATGGCTTCTAAGTGGGGTTGCTGAGGTTTGGATTTGGGACTCTGGGCTCCAAAGCCTTCTTTCCATTGCCCAATCTGGCCTCTGTCTTATTGCGTTATCTGATTTCCCAAGCTCCAATCATGAAGCTCTGTGTTAGTTAAGAGAATACTGCAGCTGTAACAGATAAACTATAAAATCTCAGTGCTTTCATACATTTGAGGTTTCTTCTCATTTATGCAAAGCCAAAGCAAATGTTTGACAGGCAACCTTCTATGCAGTTATTCAGGGACCCAGGGTTCACCCATGTGTGTCTCTATCATGTTCAACACTGTGGGGTATCTCCATGACTGCCATGACAAGATAGAATGCAGTTGACATCCTGTTGGAGGATGTAGGGACAGACAATACCTCATGTGACAATTTCATTCCACTTCTAGGACAGAAACTCCAAATGACAATGTCTTAAAGAGAGGAGGCATATCCCTTCTCCCCTTCCTCCTTAACCCTGCTGCTCAGCACACAAATATGGTGGTAAGATACCTTGAGCCACATGGATGAAAGAAACACTCTTAAGGATTGCAGAATATAAGGAAATACCCCAGCCCTTGCTGGTTTGGCTCAGTGGATAGAGTGCTAGACTGCGGACTGGAACCGGGTCCCAGGTTTGATTCTGGCCAAGGGCACATGCTCAGGTTGTGGGCTCGAACCCCATTAGGGGGTATGTAGGAGGCAGCTGATCAATGATACTCTCTCATCTTTGATGTTTCTATCTCTCCATCTCCCTCTCTGAAATCAATAAAAATATTTTTAAAAGATGAAATGCATTAAGGAAAAAAAAAGAAAGAAAATATCCCGGTGCCTTAGTGACTGCACAGAGCACAGTCACCATGCCAGCCCTGCACTGCCCACCTCCAGACTGTATGTGAGAGAAATGGATTTACCCCTTGTTTAAGCTCTTGTTGTTTTGGGTACATGTGTCCTATACATAGGAGATCCCAATATTTTTGTCCACACAGGGCTCTGTTCTGCAAATAGTGGCTAGAAAAAGAGTTAGTCAGCCCAAAGCCCCAGCCCTCAACACAGAAACTTAGTTGGAGGTGGGGGACAGCAGAGAGAGCAACTCCTTTGGGTACATGATGACATTTTAAAATTGTGGCAAAACACACAAAACATAAAATTTACCATTTTAACTACTTTTAAGTGTACAGTTCAGTGGCATTAAGTACATTCACAATGTTGTGCAACCATCCGCACTATCCATCTCTAGAAAACGTTCATCTTTTCAAACCGAAACTCTGCATTCATTCAACATTAATTCCCCATTTCCCCTTCCCCCAGTTCCTGGAAACCACCATTCTACTTTCTGTCTCTATGGCTTTGGTGACTCTAAGTATGGCATATAAGGGAAATCATACATACAGTATTTGTCTTTTTGTGTCTGGCTTATTTCATGTAGCATAATGTCTTTACCTATTGTAGTATGTACCAGAAGTCCCTTCCTTTTGAGGCTGAATAATATTCCATTGTATGTATAGATACTACATTTTGTTTATTCATATTCATTCACCCATTGATGGACACTTGGGTTGTTTTCACCTTTTAGCCATTGTGAATAATGCTGCTATGATCATAGGTGTACAAATATCTCTTGTGGGGGGAAAAGATCTCTGTAGGAAGGGGACGATAATGTAGAAAAGGTACCCCCATATTTCAACGACATGGGCCTGGAGTGGCATGTAACTTTTCAGCTTACATTTCATTGGCAGGAGCTAGTAAAAAGGGTGTGCTAATCTACATATCTAG
>NW_006286675.1:3568740-3584147 GCF_000327345.1 Myotis davidii | reverse complement strand
CAGTCAACAAAATGACCGGTCGGCCAGTCACTATGATGCACACTGACCACCAGGGGTCAGATGCTCAATGCAGGAGCTGTCCCCTGGTGATCAGTGCACTCCCATAGCTGACCAACAGGCACCAGAGTCAGGGCTCCTGGCTGGCAAGCACCTCTGCGGCCGTGCGAGCCTCTCCTGATTGGGACTGACTGGGCGTGAGCATGACACCAAAGCTCAGGCTCCTTATATTACATTTAATTTCCAAAGGATTTTTTAAACCCCTCAAAGAAACGTTGGACTGCCGATTTCTGCCCAATCCCCGCAGGCCATGCCAAGGGACCTCATCAGTGCATGAATCTGTGTACTGGGCCTCTAGTTATCTATAAGAGATTACACTACAACTTAGTGGCTTAAAACAATATGCATTTACTACGTATGGTTTCTATGAGTTAGGAAATAAGAAGCAGCTTCACTAAGTACAAGCTCTGGCTCAGGGCTGCCTTCATCAGGAGACTTGACTGGGGCTAGAGGACCTGCTTCCAAGATGGTGCACTCACTTAGCTGTTGGCAAGAGGCCTCAGTTCTTTTCCATGTAGATCTTTCCATAGGGTTGCTTGAGTGTCCTCAGTACATATCAGCAAATTTTCCCCAAACTAAGGATCCAAGAGAGCAAGGTGAAAACTGCAATATCTTTTATGACCTATTATCAGATAGTATACACTATTATTTCTATAATATCCTATTGGTGACACAGGTCAATCCTATTCAGTGTAGGAGGAGACTATACAAGGGTATGGATAGCAGGTGAAGGGGTCATTGGAAGTCATCTTGAAGTCTGACTACCACTGAGGCCACCCAGATAAAAGGACATCTAGGAAATGTCCCTGGGTGGGCAGCCATTTTCCAGCAATAACTACATATACTAGTGGTGATATTTGGTGCACATCTTGGTCATCTTGGCCATAGACTGCTCTCCCAGAATCTCAGTGGTGTCTCTGACTACTTGTGTGAACGGGTCCTCAGTTTCTCCCTCTGTACAATGAGCATGTTCTTTCCCACAACCTAGAAACCAGTACTAATATATACTCTCTTGGCTCTAAGCCCAAGCCAAAGCCATAGGTGATACTTATTTGTACATACCCCAGTCTCAGAGAGGCACTACTAAGGGAGGGGCATCATCAAAAAGTATGAGTGGGAGCTGAATTAAAGGGCTAGGGGCCCAGGAAGCATGTTAAATAAGAACACTGGTTTTGGGGTCAGAACCTGGGTTAAACCTTGAAATTCTTTGTCCTTCGATGAGCAATTCATCTCTTGGAGTCCAGTTTCTTGTATAACAGGAAAAAACAACATTGACTTCATATGGTTATTAGAAGGATGCTAATCTAATTCAGTGTTTCCCAAGCTTGTATTTGCCCTATCTGTCTCCTTAATGCTTTTTCCATATTTATATGCCATCTGAAGTATTATCTGATATTTTATTTATATGTTATTACTAAGGATGTTATGTGATAACATCTTATTATAAATAATTCATATAATATAATGTACTCATTTAAAGTATATAATTCAATGTTTTAATATATTCACATAGTTGTGCAAGCATCATCACAATCAATTTTTGAACATACTAATTTTCATCACCCCAAAAAGAAACCCTGTACTCTTTAGTAATCACTCCCCATTTCCCCCCATCTAGCCCTAGGAAACCACATATCTAATTTCTATCCCTATGGATATGCCCATTAGGAACATTTCATATAAATGGAATCATAAACATGTGGTCTTTTTTCTGACTTCTTTTCAGTTAACCTAATGTTTTCAAGATTCCTCTATTATGTAGTACGTATCAGCAGTTCATTCCTTTTCATAGCTGAATAATATTCCATTGTATGGATATCCTGCATTTTACTTATCCATTCATTGATTGATTGAAATTAGGATTGTTTTCAGTTTTGGCTATTATCCTATATAATAAAAGCCCAGCGACCTAAATGGTGGAATGACCAGAACGACCAGAGACCAGAACACCATGGCCACTCGTCCCGACTGGCCCCACCCCCCAGGGAGTGATTAGGGGTGATCAGGCAGGCAGGTGAGTGGTTAGGGGCAATCAGGCAGGCAGGCGAGTGGTTAGGGGCAATCAGGCAGGCAGGTGAGCCCTGGATCGTGAGAGGGATGTCCAACTGCCAATTTAGACCTGATCCTGCAGGGCTTAAACTGGCAGTTGGACATTCCCTGAAAGGTCCTGGATTGCGAGAGGGTGCAGGCCAGCTGAGGGACCCCCTGGCCCCATGCACGAATTTCATGCACTGGGCCTCTAGTCTATAATAATAAAAGCATAATATGCTAATTAGACTGGACAGCCAAACAGCCTTCTGGACATCCTTCCAGATGACCTTCCAGATGAAGCCAAGGCTGTGAGGGCCAAGCCTCTTGCACGAATTTCATGCACCGGGTCTCTAGTGACTAATAAGATTCATGTAGGCTTTGCATGGACATATGTTTTCAATATATACTTAGGAGTGGAATTGCTGGGTCACATGTTAGCTCTATGTTTAACCCTTTGAGGAACTGTCAGACTATTGTGCAAAGCAGCTGCACCATTTTACATTCTCATTAATGGTGGATGAGTGTTCCAGTTTCTCCATCTGCTCATCAACATTTATTATCTTTTTTTTAGTAGACATTCTTATGTGGTTCATGCCAGTAGCACCTAGGAGCCAGTTAGGAATGCAGAATCTTTGGTCCCATCCAGACCTACTGAATCAGAATCTGCATTTTAACACTACCCCCAATGCACGTTAAAGTATTTTTTACATTAGACAGCAGAATGAATAATCCTAAAGTGACATTTCAGAAACCTGGACTAAGATATTACACTTGAATTTATTCATCCAAAACCCTTATTTGAGCAACTACTATGTGCAAAGCTCTGGTAAGTGCCAAGCAGGCAGGAATGAATAAGTCCCCATTTCCGCCACCAAGAAAGTCCAGGCTAGTCAGAGAGATAGATGAAAAACCAAAGGTCACAGACCTCCCATTGACTTTTTCTAATTGAATAAGTGCTTGCTTTATCAATTTCTCTAAAAACGAAATGCTAAGAATTCCATTGTGGGTGTTGTTGAATGTCTGCCCAACATGCTTTCCCTTTTGTCATCTTTCACATCCTTTGGGAAACTCCTCTCCTATTTATTTTTTTTTTAATTCAAAAATATTTATCACCTTGGTTTGGTTGGACATCATTCTGTGCACCAAAAGGTCGCTGGTTCGATTCCCGATGAGGGCACATGCCAGGGTTCTGGGCTTGGTCCCCAGTAGCGGGCATGCAGGAGACAGCCAGTTGATGTTTCTGTCTTACATGGTTGTTTTTCTCCCTCTCCCTTCTTCTCTGTCTAAAATCAATAAAAACATATTTTAAAAAGACCACATTTATATGCCAAGTCCTGTTCTAGACACTAGGGATACAGTGGTCAAGAAATCAGATGAGGCCCCTCTTTTCCAGGAAGCTTCTTTATATTCTAGTGAGGAAAGAGAAATAAGTAATATGAAAGAGTTATAAGTATTATGGAGAAAAAATAAAAAGGGCAACAGGGTCAGGGGAGAGGTCTCTTTTTGGTAGAGTTGTTAAGAGGTAGCTTTCTTGCCCAAAACCTGAGAAGGAGCCAGCCTTGTGGCAACTCAAAGAATGGTGTTTGTTTGGTTTTGGAGGCTGACACTCTAATTTGCTTTTCCTTTATATTGACCCTGTCAGTCCTGATCAAGAGAGAGGCTCACGCCGCCACAGCAGCCCTCACCAGCCATGAGCCCTGCATCTGGTGCCCAACAGCCAAATGGCGCTCCCACTGTGGGAGTGCACTAACCACCAGGGGGCAGCTCCTGCATTGAGCATCTTCCCCCTGGTGGTCAGTGCATGTCATAGTGACCAGCCAACTGGTCATTCGGTCATTTGGTCGTTCGGTTGCTTAGGCTTTTATATATATAGGCTAGAGGCCTGATGCACAAAATTCCTGCAAGGGACTCAGTCCCTGCAGCCACAGCAGCTGCCTCTGCCTGAGCCCACTCCCCACCACCCTCCCCCCCACTATGGCTTTGTCCAGATGGTTGTCTGGTCTAATTAGCATATTACATTTTTATTATTATAGACTAGAGGCCCGTTGCATGAAACAGCAGAGAAGTGAAGCCTCTTCAGCCTTCAGTCTTCACTCTCTGGCTGTGTATGCAAATTAACCGCCATCTTTGTTGGGTTAATTTGCATACTCTCCTGATTGTCTGGTAATTGTAGCAAAGGGACGGTCAATTTACATGTTTGTCTATTATTAGGTAAGATGTTTTAGCACTGGGTAATCACTTTACAAGAGATGGTGGCCTATAGGGGAGAAAACATGAGATTTAAAGAATACCAGACCTGCCACTTCCTAGCTTCCTGATGCTGGGTAATCCAGTTCAGTCCACCGTGGAGAGCTTTGCTTTCCTCTTTAAGAGAGGACTCGATGCCCAACTTAAAGGGTCGAGTGTGATCAGCAAGCCACCTCCAGTTGTCAACTCCTCAGTGTTTGCTTCAGCTGGAGAGAACCCCTTTGCTGAGGTCATGTCCTTCCCAGGGCAGTCTGCATCTAGCATGTAAACGAGGTGGGGGTATAAAAGTCCAGTAATTTTAGCCAGTTCAGGATGCACTGATCATAAGGCTAGGACCAGAACTAACCCTGATTGAATAAGGCTTCATCAGGTTTTCATCAGACTTCCACTTCTTCCTCTACCCAAACCTGCTTTCTCCTTCTTCCTTCGCAGGTATTGAACCCTAACAAACTCCATATGACCATCTACTTTTGTAGCACCCAACCTCCATTATTGGGTGCCAGGACTGGTCTGAGTAAGCAAGTGGAAAGATGTGCTTTTGGAGCTCAATTTTTCACGGCCTGGATGGCAAGAGGGCCGAATCACCAGCGGCTAACTGGGCAGAGACAGTGCAATTATTAAAACTGCCATGAGTGGGGAATTGGGAGGGTGGACCTGTGGAAGGAAATGCACTAGCAGGCATGGTGCCTCCGATATTTGACATGAAGGGAGAACTCAGTGGGATAAATGAGATTAATGGCTGTGGTAAGCATCGCTGGTGCTCTGTACCAAGGGTCTGCAAACTTTTTCCTCAAAGGGTCAGATAGAAAATATTTTAGACTTTGCAGCCCACACAGTCCTCTGCAATAACTCAGCTCTGCTTTTGTATCGCAAAGCAGCTATAGACAATATGTAAACAGATAAAGCTTTAGAAAAACAGCCCATGAGTCAGATTTGACCCGTGGCCTATAGTTTGCTTATTCTTGATCCATAGAAAAATAATGAACAGCTAAGAGTAACAGACACTTGAAAGCTAGAGTTTCTTTTTTGGTGCTTCCAAAAAAGCTTTCATTTTTTTTTTTTTTTCTAGCAGAAGAATGAAGAAAACTGAGGACCAAAATCAGTCCCCCAGGACATAATAGAGTTAATTTTAAAGACAGTTAAATGGCTAACCAAGGCAGGTCTGCTCTGCTAAGATTATCACCCTACAGCCAGTGGTTTCCAGGGGAACAAAGTCATTTATGCTGTCTATCCATGCTGTCTATCCATGCTGTCCCTCTTCCCTGGAACGTTCTTCTCCACTGTTCCTCTCATAGCAGCCTCCTCCTCACCCTCTAGCTCTCAGCTAAATTCCTCTACCCCCCAGGACCTCCCAGGCTGACCAAATCCTCTTTGCAGCACTCTGTTGGTTTCCATTCCACACAGGAAGTCAACCTTTTCTCTGAAGTGTGACCTACAAAAGTGTACAAGTCTTAATTATACAGCTGGGTAAATTTTCACAGGGTGAACCCTTCATAACCCAGATCAAGTAACAGCCCCCACCCCCACCCCTAGTCACTACCACTCCTAAGAGGACTACTACCCTGACTGCCAACACTGTAGATCACTCTTCTCTGCTTGTGAACTTCACAGAAATGGAAGCCTATTTATATATACTCTTGCATGTCTGGCTGAATCTTTTACTCAGTATTACTGGATGGGCTTCAACATGTGGTTATAGTTTGTTCTTATGGAGTGAATATGCTACAACTTATTTGGTCTGCAGTTGATATACATTTGAGCTGTTTCCACTTTAGGCTATTAGGAATAGTCTGCTGTGAACATATTATGTCTTTTGATGAATGTATGCACATATCCCTATTGGGTATATTCCTAAGAAGCAGAAACCCTATGTTTGGTTTAGGCAGACCCTGCCAAAGAGTTTTCAAAATGGTTATACAGTTAACACTTTTACCAGCAATGTGTGAGAGTCCTTTCATTCCACATTCATGTCAACACTTAGTATTTTTTTATCTTTTAAATTATAGCCATTCTATTGGGTGTGTAATGGTATTATATTGGGTTTTTAATGTACATTTTTACATTTCTTTGTTGAGTAATGATGTTTAGCACTTTTCACATGTCTATTGACCATTTTGATATTCTCCTTTGTGAAATGCCTGTTCAGGTGGTTTGCCCATTTCCCGCCCTTTATTTACTTGTAGGTATTTCTATTTAAGTTATGGATTATTAGTCTTGTCATATATATATGTATTGCAAATATCTTTTCCCATTATTTGACTTTCCTTTTTAGTATCTCAACTTTATTTTTTTAAGTTCTTTGTTTAGCACTTTTCACATGTCTATTGACCATTTTGATATTCTCCTTTGTGAAATGCCTGTTCAGGTGGTTTGCCCATTTCCCGCCCTTTATTTACTTGTAGGTATTTCTATTTAAGTTATGGATTATTAGTCTTGTCATATATATATGTATTGCAAATATCTTTTCCCATTATTTGACTTTCCTTTTTAGTATCTCAACTTTATTTTTTTAAGTTCTTTTTATTTATTTATTTATTTATTTATTAGTATCTCAACTTTAATGTAGTGTGCTTTTGTTTTCAGTTTAAGAGTTATTTGCATACTTAGGGACATATAAATATTTTCTCCTGTTTTCTCCTAAATGATACATTGTTTTGCCTTTCATATTTAGATCTATGCTCCATCTGGAATTTATTTTTGTGTATGATATGGGCTCAGAGGCAGAGTTCTTTTTTCCTATATAGTTATCACATTGCTCTGGCAATTTACTTAATAGATAAAAGGCTATCTAGGATATATATTTATCCTTAAGTGATCTTTGGTAATTTGTGATTTTTAAGGAATTTGTTTATTTAATTCAAATTGTTGAATTTATTAATATAGATTTATACATAATATTCTCTGTTAACCTTTACTGTGTGTAGTATCTGTAGTCATGTTACCTCTCTATTCCTGATATTGAAAATTTGTGTCATTTCTCTTTTTTCCCTGATTAGTTTGACTAGTGGTTTATTAATATTTTCTCCCATAACCAGTCTTTGATTTTATTATTTTTCTGTTTCTATTTCATTCATTTTTATTTTTTCTGCTTATTTTAGGTATAAGGTTCTGTTGTTGTTTTAGTTTCTTAGAATAAATTTGAATAGAATATAAGTTAGAAACCTAGGTTATTAATTTGAAACTCTTCTAATATAAGCATGTATTACTATAAGTTTCTCTTTAAGCATAGTTTTACCTGAATCCCACAAATTTTGATATATTGTGTTTTTATTTTCATTCAGTTCAAAATACTTTGTAATTTCCCTTGTAATTTCTTCTTTCACCCATAAGTTAATTAAGAGTGTGTTGCTTAGTTTCCTATATTGAATGAGTTTTTAAATATTTCTGTTACTGATTTCTGACTTTCATTGTAGTTCAGGAACATAATTTATATTATTTAAATCCTTTTAAATTTATTGCTTTTATGTTGGTCCTGTGTCTAGTGACTTTGACAGCTTTACTTATTAATTTTAATTGTTTGCTTTGCTTATAAAGTTGTGAGCTAGATAATGGGCATTCTTACCCTATTTCCAAGCACAGGAGTAAAGAATGCAATAACTATGATGCTAGCTGTGCATCACTTCTACATTCTCATTACCTAGTTAAAGAACTTCCTTTCTATTTATAATGCTAAGATATTTTTAACATGAATAAGTGTTGGTTTTATCAAATATTTTTTATAAATCTTTGAGTTACGATTTTTCTGTTATTGTGGTGAAGTGTATTGACTGATACTTGAGTCTTAAACAATTCTGTCATTTTTCAAATAAACCTCACTCAGTCATGATATATTATCCCTTTAAAAATATATCACTGTATTTAATTTGCTATTATTTTGTATAGGAATTTTCAGATCTCTATTCATGAACAATATTGGCCTACAGTATTTTTTCTGATGACATCCTTGTTTGATTTTGGTACCAGGGTTATGTTGGTTTCAAAATAATATGTTAGGCAATGTTCCCTTTTTATTTTGGGGACATGATGATGTAAAATTGGTATTTTTAATGTGTAGAAGTTGTCTCTTTAAAAAAAGAATATAGGACTACTTATTTTTGTTTTGATGTTGGCAAGTTATGTTTTTCAAGGAATGATGGCATAAGAGTTCCCCTTTCAGCACAGCAGCATGCACATTAGCTGTTAGCTCATATAAGGCAGAGAGTATCTGATTTAGCATATCAACCCACACACTGTGGCCAATGGGCAAGGCCGGGAAGGCATCCTACACTTTTGGAGAAAAAAATTATGGTGGTATATGGCAACACTTTCCATGTTGTTAAGTGCGTTTTAAAAGATAGTTGGTTTTTAGCAAGATGGGAACATATTTTGGAATGCCTGAGGTACTCTTTTGCTAAGCCTATCTGCCGTGCAAAGATGAGGTGGAAACTATAGGTTGCTAGGCGTTTCCCTGGGTCCAAGGAAAACTGTGGTACATATTTGCATTACCAGGTTCAGAGTAGTTAGAAGTTGAGCTGCTCTAGGTGGTGAAGACACCTCACTGGAAATCACTTTCTGTAATCACCCAAGATACTCAGACCAAGAGCTTGCTGGAAGCTGAGACCAGGAAAAATAGTACATGAATCAGAAATATGAAAAATCCTACAGAACCTTGGTATGAGGCTAGATGTAGCAGCAAGGTCAGGGTCAGAAATGAAGTGAGGGCCAGGCAGGGCCACAAGGCCCTGAGCTAAAGTCACCTCCTACTTGAGGGCACTCTGGACTCTGAATACTGGTAGCAGCTTGCCTGTGCCTCCCATCTTAGGGACCAGAGGCTGCCCTGGGTTCCCACGGTCGGTTACCAAGCAAGCCACCATCTCTGGCTGGAGTGGGGCAGATATTGGGGCATTAATTTACCCACTTGCTCATCGTGGGTCACAACTGAGGTATCAGGGCACTGATGACTTCCAGCCTGGTGGACACAAGGCTTCCCTCCCTGCCCTTTCACCCATCTCTTTCCTCTTTTCTTCATAACTTCACGTTTTCTCTCCTGTCTCATTACTCCTGATTTTTCTCTCTTTTCCTTCTTTTTCCTTTCTCTCTACTTTTTCCTCACTTGTGTCCACCCTTCTTTTGTCTCCACCTTTAACACAGGTTTCTCCCACCCCTTCCTCCAGGCTCTTTTCTTGGAGGTGGTTGTCAGGATACTAGACAAAAACAGTGATAGAAATGCAAACTAGGTGTTGTTGGAGCAGAAAAAAGAATGAAAATAAATTCAGATTAATAAGGTGTCAAGCCACGGATCTTTTAGGCAGAGCCAGCCTTTCCTATCTGGGAAGGAAGGATCAACAGCTTTCTGGCCCTATAAGGGACTTAATGCTAGTGGGTGTGGTTCTCCCCTTGGGACAGAGAAGGGGCACGCACTTCTGGTGTTGTGTGCCTAGAACTTGGGAAAGAAAAAAGAAATTGGGATAGTTTTACCCAGAATTAGGGGGGAGAAAGGCCAATGTCCTTTTAGAGCCAAAGGTTCCACTTCAAAGTGGAAGTCCCAGCATGTGATAAGGTTATCTTAAAAGCCTATTAATTTGAACCTTTGGAGCATTTGGTATTATGTCCCCGAGACAAACAACAGACCAGAAATCACTGGAAAACCAAACTCACTGCCCTTGCCAAGGGACCAGTGGCACAGGCCTACAATTATGGAAATGCCCATTGGGGCAGGTAGTGATTACTGCAGATTTTGGGCAATAGACTCTGTGTGTGTAACTAAGATCACACACACACACACACACACACACACACACACACACACACACACAGTAGATCTATAGCAAAACAATATCAAATATTATTCAACTACTACAAAAAAAGTTTTGATATTGGATTTAGAATAAGATCAGGAAAATTCCATGTTGCAACTTTCCTTGTGTTAAAGTTCAGTTGGTTTCTAACATTGACACTGGTCCTTGGGGTAACATGAAGAAGATACAGCGGCTTTCTGGGCCTCCTTGGTCCCCAGCTCAACTTCTTGCTTTTCTGTGTGATGACTTAAAATGGATTATTTTAAAAGTCTTTAACTATTCATTTGCTCTTATCAGATAGAACTAGGTAATTACCCTTTTCAAACAATTTCAATTTGAGGACTTCCTATGCTAGTAATCTCTCCTACTTCATTCCCTTCTCCTCCCCGCTCCCTCCCACCCCCATTCAAATAGAACTTTTCTTTCCACCTGAGGACAAAGCCAAATTCTCCTTTATGTTAATTCAAGAAGGTCTCTTAAGACCTAGAATGACATACCCAATTTCCTCATATCACATTCTTCAGGACTCTTTTCTTTTTTAATCTGGAAAAGGATCCCAAGCATCTATTTCCTTACCTTCTTCTTTCCTCCCACTTTTCAAGTTCAGGCTCACTATCTTGAAATGCAAAAACAAATTACTTATTAAGACTCTATTAGCAACCCTTGCCCCCCAAGCCTAACATTTTGTATTTTTCTTCCTCTGAATATTTAAAGACCATTTTAAAAAACATTTGACTAACTGGATTTTTAACCAAAGTTTGAACAGTGACGGATTCTTGAGAACAGAATTGCTCAGAAGCCAATGTGCAGTGCAAAACGGCTCTTCTTCTGAGCCAGCTCATTTATTTGCTTGGGACAGTGAATGCTCTAATTACAACATATTTTGTTTCCTTTGTAATACTGGAATTTCTTAAGTGTCTTTGGACACTTTCCCACCCCTCAAATATTAGTCATGCCGCTTAATGCTCAAACAAATCCTGAAGTCGACACTCTTAAACAAATTCTTTCCTATTTGCATGGAAATTGGATTTTAAAAACATCAAAATGAAAACAAGTTTCATAGCCCGTGTCCATAAAATGCCTCTCCATCAGTAAGTGGACTGTAAATTTCGCTTCCAAACAGTAGCCTTCAGTTCCATTAGTTTATGATGCTTGAGAAGCTAAGCGGGAATTGCAAGCTGGCCCACTTCACTCTTGAGGAGAACGTCTCCCTGGGTGCCAGCTTCACTGTGTTTGGCTTTGCTTCTGTCTGAACTGAAGCACATTTGGGTCTTTTACCTTGGTGTTTTTATTACACATAAACAAAGTAAATCTATGTTTGATCTCAAGTCCATAAGATTAGTTTGATTTTTAAATATCAGTAGGTAAATAAAGCCCAACCATCTTTGGCTATTGATAGAAAAACTAACTGCTTCCAGTGTGGGCATTAGGAATGATCATCTCTCACAATTTTACCCTATTTTTTTTGTTTGTTTTTGTTTTTTTTAAAATATATTTTATTGATTTTTTTTTACAGAGAGGAAGGGAGAGAGATAGAGAGTTAGAAACATCGATGAGAGAGACATCAATGAGCTGCCTCCTGCACATCTCCCACTGGGGATGTGCCCGCAACCCAGGTACATGCCCTTGACCGGAATCGAACCTGGGACCTTTCAGTCCGCAGGCTGACGCTCTATCCGCTGAGCCAAACCGGTTTTGGCCCTATTGTTTTAAATTAACTAAGTAGTTAGCAATTTACTGAGCACCTAGTATGTACCAGATGCTGGTGTATAGAGACAAATATGATAGTGCTCATGCTGGTGGAGAGAGAGACTTGTGAAGAGATTTTAATAGAAAACAGTGCATAATATAACCAAAGCATAGAGAATATCAGGCCTGTGGGAAAGTGGATAACTTTCCAGGGAAGTGAGGGAAGGCATCACAGAAGAGATACCATTTGAAATCTGCTTTGGATAAGGAGCAGTATCCTAGCCGGAAGTTGAGCATAGGGTATATGGAAAGGGAGTTTGAGTCAGACATGGGAAGGTCTCCAAATGCCAACCAAGAAGCCTGGCCTCTATCCTCTTCACATTCATTGGGAAACATTTATTGATTCATTGGTTTATTCAGCTATCTGAGCAGTTGGTCCCTGGAGGCAGGGATAGAGTGGTTTGCTGGGATCTTCTTTAGCACCTCCAGTCCACCAGGCACCTTTCTCTGAGCCTTTTTATGCCCTGAGAGGCTGGCCCATGACCTCTGGGCTCTGGTTAGAAGTGACAAATTAGAGGTACTATCAAGAGCCCAGAGGGCAAAGGGGGGAGGGGTATTTACAGCCCTGTTCCCTCCCTGTGGAGTTACAGTGCCTGAATCTCCTAGGCCACAGCTTCGGTCAGTCCACCCTCTCCAGATAGCTCTCTCAGGGTCAAGAAAACTTCTCCCTCTCCTTAGTCTCAGGCCTGTGCTGGTGATGACCTTTCACTGATACTCATCCTGAGCTTTGCACCATAGTTGTCGCTCTCCTTAAACTCTGCCTGCACTGTTTTCAGTCTCTTTATTAAATTTTCTTCAATTACCCTGCTTGGGGTATGTGCCATCTGTCTCCTCCCAGGATAGTGACTCATAAAAATGGCAAATGAGGTCCCAACTCTCATGCAGCTCATCATCTAGTACTCTTGAACTTGTGTAAGCAGGAGAAGACTGGTTTAGATATTTATGTTTTGGGAACATCATTGGATTGAGGAGAAAGATTTAAAAGGAGGGGAAGGGTGCTGAGGGAAGGGGCTGTTACTGTTATCCAGGTAACAGATGCAGGTGCCCCACATCAAGGAGGGGACAGGGAGGGATGGGCAGAGGGAAAGGGGTGGGGGTGAAAGCATGATTTGAAAAACCATGAAGTTTTGGCAGGATCTGGTGAGTAAGAAGAAATAGTCAAGGGTAGTGCTTATGTCCTGGCTGGGGTAACTGGGTGGATATTCCAACCCTGACCTGGGGAACCCAGGAGAAAGAGTTAATAGACAAGGAGAGAAGATGAGGGCTTTGGCATTAAACACATTATGTGTATATTGCCAGTGGGACAGCCAAGTGATTATGTCTGGCCAGCTATTAGATATATAGGTTTGTAGGAGAGGTCAAGGTGATAAATATGGATCTGGGCATTCCTTGGAGTCTGGGTGGGCATGAAGTCAAGGAAGTGTTTAAGACAGACAAGAAAGAACATGCTGAGTGAGCACCCCAGAGGGCCCCTGAGAGACCCTGTGGAGCTATGATTTGTAGAGAGCAGCTCAGCACTGATGCAAGGGCCTGAAGCTCCCTCTGTCAGTGATGGGTCCCAGCATCTCAGCCCCAAGGTGGCAGTTGGGGCCTTACACCACGTGCATGTCTAGGAAATGCCATTGAAGCTTCCCTTGATGATTCAGGTTTGCCAAGCTTCCCAGGCTCCTGTTCCCCTGAATGTGGAGGAAGAGATAGGACAATGTGAGCCTGGATTAACCCCAGACATAGTCTGAAAGTGGGATTTTTAGAAATCACTGGTATGTTTTGGTAATGTGGCTGAGGTCACCCCTCTGGTCTGTAATGGCACTGGGGTTGGAGCTGAGGTCTGCTCCCAAACCATTATCCCTGTATTAAAGAGCAGAGGAGAACAGGGTAGAGGCTGGCTGGAAAGGCCAGATGGAAGAAGGGCAGAGGGCATCCAGGTGGAGGTAACTGCTGGAGCAGAAGCAAAAGGGAAATTTGCCCACTGAGAGATGGCAAGTGATGTGTCTAGAAAGGAAGGTTTAGCCCAAGGAGGCAGGGCCTCGTGTGCCATCTGAGGTGGATCTTTGTGCTTAGTCACTGAAGCGGCATGGGGGGAGTAATGCAGCCTCCTTTGTGCTTTCGAAGAGTCACTCTTATATAGAGCTCCTCCCTGGGCAGGAGGCGTGGCCTTTCCACCCACATGCTGCAGTCCTTTTCAGACTTCACACAACCTGTATTCCTCACTCTGAAGGCACAGAACCACCATGCAGAGAGTGAGTAGGTTCATCGAAGAGGTCAGGCTTTGCATCTCTCATCTCTGGTCCCCCCAAAGCTCCCACCTCAGCTGGTGGGAATAATAAATACAGGAGTGCTCTGGGATCTATGACAGTACTCCCCAGATATGGCGAGTGGTCAAGAGAGGCTGGTGTCTGCCTCCTCCCACCCCCAGGCATCCTCAGACCCAGGAGCAGGATCCCTGATTAGGGTGTCCAGGGTCATGAGCCACAGAAGGCTTCATCTATGTTTCACCCCCCGGCTCTTGCCTCTCATTTTGGTCCAAAAGTACCTGCTGTTCTTTGGGAGGGAGGCCTTGTGGATTAAAGGGTTTGAGTGGCCCAGGTAGTACCCAGGGGAGGGAAAGCAGAGCCTGTTCTGAGTTTAATATGAGGGAAACTTTGCAGCCCAGCCTCCTGGAAGATGCTGTGACCCAGCAAAGGTGTACCTGTGGTGGGCGCTCTCAGTCAGCTGGAGTCTCAGGGAGCTGCACATGAAACTCCACCTCATAGAGCGATGAGTGGGATTGAAAGGTGGTTTAGGCTGATTTGTTTCCCCCCAAATTCATATGCTGAAGTCCCAGTCACTCAGTACCTCAGAAGGCAACTTTATTTGGAGATGAGGCTTTGTAGGGGTGTGTGTGTGTGTGTGTGTGTGTGTGTGTGTGTGTGTGAGAGAGCTTTATTGTTTTCTGAGAGGAAGGGAGAGGGAACGAGAGATAGGAACATCAATGATGAGAGAGAATCATTTATTAGCTGCCTCCTGCACACCCCCTACTGGGGATTGAGCCTGTGCTTTGACTGGGAATAGAACCATGACCTCCTGGTTCATAAGTCAATGCTCAGCCACTGAGATAAGGTTTTCTGGCTCCTCCTGCATTTTACGATTCACAGAGCTCCCTGTGTACCTGGGCTCTGGTAAGCGAGACGTTGGCAATACCATAGGTGACCAGACTCCAGCCCTTGCCTGGTTGCCCTCTGATCCCAATGGCCACGTACTTATCCACTACGATGCTTTGCAGCTCATGGCCCCTTGGAGGTTCCCTCAGCACAGGTGTGAGCTGTTGGAGGTGCTGTGAGGTCATTGCTCAGTTCTGTCTCCACCTGGCACAGGTGGGGCCCGCATAGCCTGACATTACACGTGGGCACTACACGTGGGCTAGGCAGGGTATGTGAAGTCACTTCAGGCCACCTGAGTGGCCCTGACCCTGGCATTTCAGGGAGAGCCTGGCACAGGAGATGGAAATGAGGGGATTACATGGGGGTGCATTTAAGGCAAAACCTACAAGGGCCCAAGGAGCCGGCA
>NW_006286675.1:3538462-3568038 GCF_000327345.1 Myotis davidii | reverse complement strand
TGGTGTCCTTATAAGAAGAGAAAGCTATACCAGCAGTGCCCACATAGAGGGACACACATGTGAAAAGGGCATAGGAGAGGCCTCAGAGAAAAACCAACCCTGCAGATGCCTTGATCTTGAACTTCAGCCTCTAGAAGTGTGAGACATACATTTTTGTTGTTTAAGCCACTCAGTCTGTGGCACTTTATTATGGCAACCGAGCAGACTAGCATAGAAGGCAAGGTAATAGGATGGAAAAGGCCTAGGGCGGGGTGGTGAGGCAGGCTAGACGAGGTCAATGGGGGGAATAAAGGGGACATAAGTAATACTTTCAATGTAAATATATTTTTTTAAGAAAGAAGGCAAGATGATAATAAAATTAGTGAGTTATGGTGTATCAGAATCATGCTGTTATATCTACTACAACCATTCACTCCCTGCATCTGCTTTTCACCTCCTAAATATAGAAGTTGCTTGAAGGATGAGAACATTCCCTATGCCTTAATACCCTGACATATTCAAATAAATAAATAATTTAGACAAGAAAAGTAATTAGTTAACATATGTGGCTGATTAGGAAGAAGACTGGACCTAGACTGTGGACAGTTACAATGTGAGGTGCAGGTGCCCTGTGCCTTATGTATAATCTCTCTCAATTCCAAGAACAGCCATTTGCCATGCTTCTATGAACCCCTGGGCTGCAGGCAAGGCAGGTAACTTGCCCCAAGTCACAGTCATAGTACCAGAGCTGGTATCAAACCCAGACCCGGCCAAGTCTAGAATCATGGTTATTTCCATTTCCTCTGTACTTAAGTCCCTAGGGGATTAAAAAAAGAAGACAGGGGCCCTGTATCCCCCTCCCCCAATCTCACATTCAGGCCAACAAAACAAGTTATACACAAATGAAAAAGTGATGAGCAGTCAGTCCCAGGTGATACACCTACTCACTATGACCTGGAACTACTGGACTCTGCTCTCACAAACACCCACATACTTGCCAGGTGGAACTGGGCTTCACAGAGAGGCCCACAGTAAAGATTTTGGCCCTGGGGGTTTTACTTGCAGGCATCATCCCAACACTTGCAGTTTTCTTGGTTCACAACACCCAGCCCAGTTTTCCCTAACAACTGATGAACTGTGGCTGTGGCCCTGCATCCTCAGCTAAATATTCCTGGACCCTTGACCTTGGGCTCTGACCTCCCCGTCTGTCCTGGTTGCAAACTGAGCACTCCTTTCCACACCCATTCTGACTGGTGCTTGCAAGTTCCTAGCTCACCAGTTCTTAGATCTGATTCCAGGTGGTGATAAGAAGCAGAAGTCATTCTGGGCAGGTAATGATCAAGTGTAAGAGGAAGAAACACACATGGGAAACAGCCTTTTAGACATAAAGCAAAAAGACCTGCCACGTCAAACAATCTCAGTAATGGCTTTGGCATTTTGATCGGCTGCGCAATTCTCTTCTCCTTTCCGAAAATCCATGTACACCCTCATTGTGACTCACTGACTGGCTTGTAAGAAGGCATCAATACACACATCATCCGTCAAAATGCACACAAAACAAAGAGCATAGAGGAATTTGAGTTACTCTGAGTGGAGTAAGCTCCGATGAATGGAAGCAAAAATATACAAAAGACCAGTGTGGAAAAGAGGGGTGAGGGAGCAAGACCACCCAGTATCAGGTGACAGACTCCCACTTCTCACACCCACCTCTTCTCCATGAGTTCATCTATGAGTGCAAAGGCAGCAAGCTGATTTAACTTCATTCGGCAACTCTCATTGAGAAGGATGTGGAGACTTCCAGGGACCTTTTTGTTATAGATTAGTTATGTCTGCCAGAGCTACTGGCTGCAGACTCGTGGGGTGTAGCCCACCGATTTGACATCCCAATTAAGCCACATTCATTGCCTGCTAGATTTAAAATATGACTTCAACCTGAGTTCTTCTGCTCCCCACCCATATAAAGATGCCCCCACTGCCATAGATGCTGCAACCAACCCCATGTGTGGTATGCCCCCTGTCTCCTGATGATTACCCCCAGGACTCTCCCTTCTGGATGAGCTAATTCATCCAGTCTTCACTTCTACCTGACCCTACCTTCCTGCTTGAGAGGAATAAACAAGCAAATATATAGATCATTTGGCATTGTCAGCACATAGTAGGTACCATAAATTAATCTTATTTCATCACAATAGTCAGTCTTCCTTAATAAATGATAACTGAGTGCCTATTATGTGTCAGGAATTTTCTATAGCTTCTCCTATTTAATCCTCCTGACTGCCATAGAAGGTAGGTACTACTATCATTGTTCCCATTTTACAGATGAGGAAACTGAGGCTCAAGATGTGAAATCACCTGGTCAAAGTTAAATAAACTGTAGGTGATGAACCAGAGATTCCATCCCAGTCATGTCTAGTTGAAAGCTCAGTCCCTTTTCAATGTTTGCCATGCAGGCTCTCTCTAAGTTGATCCCCCACCCACAGTCAGAGCATTTCTTCCCTCTTAGCCTCCTATACACTGCCTAAGGATCTACAGCAGGGGTCCTCAAACTTTTTAACACGGGCCGTAGTTTGAGGACCCCTGATCTACAGTACTCACAGTGCTGGGTGTCAGTCTGGTGGGAATAATAAATACAGGAGGTACCTCCATGAGCATGGAGGTTCCTTCTTGGTGTTTTTGTACAGTTTCAATAGGACAAAGTCAAGAGCTTGTGCCTAGCATCCATTCCTACTCCCCAAAACTCTCCAAAAACTCTGGCCACAAATCTGAGACCTCAAGAGTAGGCTGGTAGATGCTGGCTCCCAGCTGCCTTTGCATTTCCAGCAGAGAAATTACACTTGATTACCTTTCAGTGCATTTACTTGAGCATTCATTCTGGCTGATGTCTTCCATGGAACCTTTTGAAGCAGGGGGAAAGACTTTAAGAGGTGTAATTACAAGAGCTATATTCATGGGCTGAATTGGCTCTGTGGGGGCACTGCTCCCTTCATAGGCAGCTGCCCTGGCCACCTGGTCGCCAGCCCACATGGATACAGCTTGGCTGCCCTACTGTGCTGCAGGTGAATTTCTGTGTGCTCTCAGCTTCCTCCTCCGCTTTGCCCCTCCCCTGTTGATGAACGTGAGTGAGGCAGTCTGGACATGGACTTGGAAAGGGCAGAGGAGGGGGAAGAGAGTGGGAATGGACACGTCCTGCAGAAGGTGAGCCTTGGGGCAGTGGCTGGTGCACCTCAGGCACCTTCCGTGCCTTAGTCCCCCATCTCAGAGAATACAGTTATGTCTCTCCATCCCCACACGGTGGAGTCATACCTGGCCTTTTGCTGCCCCCACCACCACACACCCATAGACTCACCCCAATTTCCAAGCCAATCCTGACCAATGCAAGAAATGCACCAGTGGCCCTGGCACCAACATCCAGTTGTGCCCCACAATTCTGAGCCCCAGGATAATATCCAAGGAACAGGTGCTGTGGATTCACCACCTGGACCCCATCTGTGTGCTGACAGCGCCTCCTTTGGAGACCTGGTGGGTAAAACTCCTGTTGGGATAGCTCTGAAGCATGTTCTGCGCTGTCCCCTGGAGGTCCCCTGCAAGCCAGGCTGTAGCTGCCTACAGAGATAGTGTGATTTATGACAGCCACCCCCTTCCCTACTGGTATTTCCTAGGATCACATGCCAAATAAATTATTTTTGCTTAAACACTTGCCTCCAGTCTGCTTCTGGGAGAACCAAACCAAGACATTTCACACACCATTCCCAGCCTCGTCTCCTGCCCCCAGATTGGGTGAGCTCTCCAGAAGACACATACTGGTTCAGCCCAGCAGGCTCAGCCTTCCTCTCTCCCCACATTTCCTTTACTAACTTTGTACTCCTCCCACTACCACCTTCAGGACTAGGGTCTGGCTGTCAGCTGGAGTCTTGCCCATTGGGACCTTAAATATTTGCCATGATATGGGTTTCCTCTACTCTGCTCCATCTGTCCCAGTGGCAAAAATCTCCAACATCTGCTAGGACCCTTGAAGCTGCTTACATCATGTGGCTGGTGCAGTCACAATTTCAGAGTCAGGTCTTCATTCTTTCCTTCCCATGAGTTGAAGGACCTGGCTCAGACAGGAGGAGAATAAGTTCCCTAGGCAGAGACAGGACAGCTCAATACAAAGACCTGAAGTGCAGAAGGCAGACAGATATGTGTTCAGATCTCAGCACAAGTTGCTCTGCCTTGTGCGAGTTCATCTTTGAGATTCAGCATCTTTATCCTTAAATGACAGGTGGTGGATATGGTTTGTTCTCCCTCTTCCAGAGTACAGAGTTAGATCATGGCTGTCCAGCCAGGAATGGCATTTCTCAGCACTCTGCTCACTCAGCGACTAGTTCTCACCAGTAGAATATAAGTGGAATGTAAGTGTGTCACTTCTGGGTCAGTGCGGTTAAGGAGCAGATAGTGTATCTTCATCATCTCTTTAAATTTCCTCCTAGATGCGGAGAACTCCAGAGTCTAAGCCTGGGTCTCTGAATCACCATATGGAGGACAGCTGCGTGCCAACCAGAAACACCAGCATTGGGGCATGTGAGCAAAAAATATTTGCTAAACTACTAAATTGTGGGGGTTTATTTGTAACTAGAGGTGCCGTGCATGAATTCATTCATGGGTGGGGTCCCTCGGGGTGGCCTGCAGGGATCAGGCCCCAGCTCACGCCCCCAGACTCGCAGCGCCAGCTCGTACCACCCCCAGCCTCACAGCCCCACATCCCCACCTGGCACCCTGCCGTGGCCTGGCACTGCCCCCTCACCTGCTCCACCATCCTGCCTGTGGGCCCCTGCCCAGCTCCCTCAGTGTCTGGAAGCCGGGTGGCAGCCCCGCCCCCTGCCGCCACTGCTGATCACAGTCTGTGGGGCAATTGGCAGGGTTATCGGGCCCCGTCCCACCTGCCTTGGTCTGGTGCCACCCGTTCACCTGCTCCACCATCCCACCGCTGTCCCACTCTTATTGGGGCCCATTGGGGCCCATCGGGCCGGCAGTGCCTCCACTCCCGCCCACTGCCAGAGCTACGTGGCCAATGCCCACAATGTTCTGCACCACCCCCTGGTGGTCAGCACACATCAGTGAGAAGTCAACTCCCCGTCAAACTCTCAGTCGAACAGTTTGCATATTAGGCTTTTATTATATAGGATAGCAACTGGCATGACCCTAACCAATACATAATGTTATGTCCATGTTGTCACAACCTAAGAGATAATACTGATAGCCGCTGTTTAAGGAGCAATTTTTGTGCCAGACACTATTCTTAATATGCACTATTATTGAATCCTCAAAGCAGCCACATTATCCACATTTTTTAGCTGGGGAAACCCTTGCCCAGAGAGGTAAAATTATATAGCCAAGGCCACACAGCTAAGCAATGCTAGATCTGGGCTCTTAACCATCAGGCAAAACTGCCTCCTTCATATGCACAACATTGGCACAGCGCCTGCCACAAAGTGAGTGCTTCCTAAATGGGCATCATCTTGGTTAATCAGGACAGGGCCACTGTTCTGGGGGCAGATGAAATAGACCAGGGAACCCCCTCTAGTGGGGGCAAAGGCTAGGCTTTTAGGGTCATGGAGCCCTTAACCAGGGTCACATGAAATGCTGACCTTTCATTGCTCCCCAGACATGCACCTGAGTGATTCCTCAATTGGACCCTTGGTGGCGGGTAGCATGAAGATAAACCTAGATTTCCTGGGGCAAAAACATCCCCTGGGAGCCCTTTCCTGGAACTAGCAGGCCCTCAAGGGACTGGACAAGCAACATCCCTGCTCCCCTCGGAGAGGCCTGCCCAAGGCCCCCTGGGATGGCTGCTTGTCCCTTGGCCTCAGTCCAGCCTCCAGCAGGACTATTTCTGGCCAGGCGGGTAATAGATTTCTGTCTCCTTTTTGAGGGCCTTTTGTGTGCCCTCCAACCCAGAGCCAAATGCCCACCCTCTAAAAAAAAAGAAGCCGTGTTTTTCCAGTCCCTGCATGAGACTTGTGGAGCAGGAAGACCTGGGGGAGAGCTGGCCCAAGGTTTTATTTATGTTAATTGCCCACCCCTCTTCCTGGCCCCTCACTTCACAAAGCTCCCTTGTGGGACACCAGTGAAGCATCTAATGTGTAGTGTATATCGAGGCAAGGGTGCCTGCCCTGCATTTCCTGGCTTGTGATTTATGAGGTGAGGCTGGGCTTGCCTCCCTCTCTGCTTCCCACCCCTGCCTGGTCTAGGAGATACAGCCTAGAATTCTCTCTGATGAGGTCCAGGATCAGACACCCTGCCACGCCACTCCGGGAGCCTACTGTGCCTCTGCCTGCCCGTCAGAGGTTCCACAAAGCCATGATTTCCACTTCATACACAGGGAACTGAGGCACAAATTAGGTAGATGTAGTTGCTAATTAAGAGAGCTTGGACCACCAGAAATTGTCTTCACTAGAGCCCAGTGTTTTCCACACGGCTCTCCTCACGGAAATCTCTGGGAAGTGTTTAAAAATAGTAATTTAGTCATATTGGGACCTGTGGTCCCAGAAGGTCAGCTTTAATAGGCATCAGAGACTTGCTCAGGGATTATGTGGAAACACTCTAAGGCCCCAGCCCCAACTTGAACCTGGACCCCATCTTGAATCTCCAGGGATGGGGCCTGGGTGTTTTGCCTTCAGTGAGTCTGAGAAACTCCCAAATAGGAAACCTGAAAGGGACTATAAAATCCATGGAGTCCAGACTTCCTATTTTCCAGATGAAAATATTGAGGCTTGGAGGAAAATAGGATCTTGACAAAGGTAACACATCAAGGGTGGTTTGGTCTTTCTCTGGGTGTCTGGAGGAGGTAAGAGGAAGAGCTTCACCAACTTAGGTGTGGATGGACTTGAATAGTGAGACCTCTTGGAGGCCGGTGCTGGCACCTGATCCCAGGCATTCTGTCCCCCCATCACGCGGTCTCAGGAAAGCCTCCACTTTCTCGAGGTGTGACAGAGCTGCCCTGCTCTCCAACTTTATCAGGACTTGGCATCCACAGAGTTGTTCTGAAGACCCCCCTGCCAGGAGGTCTGGGCTGTTCTAGAAGAGGAAGCCACAGCCATAACTTAGCCTGTGTGGACATGGTCCCAGTCGGCCTTTTCCCATAACCCACCCCAACAGCCTGTGGGCCTCTGGGACACCTGTCCCCAGGCCCGCAGGCAGACTGCTTTGACAGTGGCTATATGTGTGTTTGTGCAAATTAAACAGAAATAGGTGGGCAGAAAGGAAACAATTTATAATTCATGAACGATGGTACCTGATTTAGAATTTCCTTTCAAGTTTGAGAATTTTGGTCCAATGTGAACAGGCAGCAATGACCTAACAGAGGAACATGGACTCAAAGCCAGATGTCTTACATCCAGTGCTGGCACGTGGCTGTGTGCCCCGTGAATGCTATCCACCCTCTCCCAGCCCGGGGTCCTTATCTGCAGTGTGGGTCATCATCTGTCCTGCACAGCTTGTGGGGACTGTGACGTGAGATAGGTAGGTAAAAGTTCCTGGAACAACCAGGTACTGGGTAAATGATTGTTAAATAGGAGCCTAAGGAGGACACACAAACAATTCACAGAGTGAGCCCTCTCACCTGTCCACGTGGAGATTCTGCACACCAAGCACATTCTTTTCTGAGAGGTATATGTTAACAGACTTCATTGTTCCTGCAGTGCTTCCAAAAAGAGTGAGAATGTAGTTGGGTAAATATTTTTCAGGAAAGTCATATCTTTTGATACTTTTTCTGCCCTCAGACACATGAAAATGGATGGAATTAACACAGAAATATCTTCTCAAATGGTTTTCCCTTCATTTTTATTCAAGTATTACAGAAAAAAATGCACAAATTGTGTTAGCTTCATGGTTTTACTAGCTGACGGCACCCATGAAACCAGCACTCAGATCGAGAACTGTTTAGTGCCAGCATTGCAGCAGCTCCTGCTGTGCACTTCCCAGCTGCTTCCTACCCTTAGTTTGCACAACCACTGTCCTGAGTTCTACCCATCTGTCTTGGAACTTTATAGGAACAGATTTGTATCTGTGTCTGGCTTCTTTCCTTCATTGTTGCATTGGTGAGATCCATTGATCCTCTTCCAACATCTGAATGTTCTAGGTCAGTGGTAGGCAAACTCATTAGTCAACAGAGCCAAATATCAACAGTACAACGATTGAAATTTCTTTTGAGAGTCAAATTTTTTAAACTTAAACTATATAGGTAGGTACATTATTATTAACTTAATTAGGGTACTCCTAAGGCTTAGGAAGAGCCACACTCAAGGGGCCAAAGAGCCGCATGCGGCTCCGCAGCCGCAGCTTGGCGCACACATAGAGTGCGATTGAAACTTCGTGGCCCATGCGCAGAAGTCGGTATTTTGTGGAAGAGCCACACTCAAGGGGCCAAAGAGCCGCATGTTGCTCGCGAGCCGCAGTTTGCCGACCACGGTTCTAGGTAATCCACATCCTTGAAAACTCCTGTATTGTCTGTCTTGCATTTTAGTGATTCTGGTGGGTGTGTAGAGGGATTTCACTGTGGCATCAATTTACCTTTCCCTGATCAGTAATAAGGTTGAGTCTCCTAACATATACTTATTGGCCATTTGGACATTCTCTTGGTAAAGTACATCTTCAAGTCTTTTATCCAGGCCTCTATTGGGCTACCTGTCATCTTACTGATGTGTAGGTGCTTTTTATAAATTCTGGATACTCTTTATTTTTTTTAGGGCCTTTTAGAAGACTTCCCCACTCACCTAGATATTTCACCCTGAGTTCTGTGGTTGCTCTGGTGTTGATGGGAACCTGTTGAGTACAAGCATTCGATAGACTCACTCTTCCCCAGCTCTCAGTAACAGCCTAATGCTGCATGTTGCCCTGCAGAGGGCAGGACAGCTCCTCTGCACCCGGAGAAGCTGGAGAGGTTTATCTCTGGCCTTCTCCCTCCTCCACCTGTTTCTGTGCCTCTTCTTTACTTTTCGGTACCTACCACCTAGGTTTCGTCCCTATAGGCCTTGCTCTCATCTGGAAAAAAATCACTTTTAAGTTGTCTACTGACTAGGAGGCTCCATTCCCTCTGGTTTCTGGATGAGGGGTGGGAGGGGTGGAGTTCGACCTTATAAAGTGTATAGGTCCATCCCATCACCTGTCAATGTGCCTGGGAATCCACCATTAAAGCTTTAATTCAAAATGACAGCAGCTAGTTACATCATAAGGTAACTATTTCAGTATTTTGACAATAGGTTTATGTGCTCCAGAACATACCAGCTGGATATCAGCCACACTCATTGCTAAGTCCTGGCCAGGTCTGTGGTGGCAGGTTTATTCCTTTCTTAGCCTCACCCTTGGCTGGTTCCAGAAGAAACAGCTCCCAGAGACTCCTCTAGCTTAATTCCATCCCATATCACTATCCTTTAGATCCTCAAACCTGATGCTAATCACACATTCCTATTCACAAGTCAGTAGCTGCATGGATTCCACTTTGCTATGCTCCATAGTAGAGCATTTTGGGAGGCCATAAACATATAGCTTTAATTATGGAATTATAGGCACCATGAGAGGTGATTAAGGGAGATTTTTTCATAGGAGGTCAATCCAGCTAGCTTAAGTGAACCATTTAAAGGCTGTTCTTGGCCATCCTTCCAGAGGGTGGATATACATTACTCTGTGCTGCCTGTCTCCAGAGCCGTAAACTGAAAGGTCTTGTGGAAGTTATTGCCTTGACATTTTGACTGAGCCATTCCCTCCAGGTGGGTGACCCAGAGCCTATTTGTGTTGGGCAGAGACCAAAAATAACATCCACTAGTTTTTAAAGCCATGTCCCCCAAAGCATTCTCTTCTGCACGTTCAAGTTCTAACGAAATATTTTAAAAAGGTTAGGCATCTCCTCTGGGAAAGGCATTTTGTTTTCTTGCTTGAGCAAAGAATGTGCTTAAAGCCCCTAATTGACCCTGCCAGCCTGGGCAGAAGGACAATTTCATCCATGAGGGTCAATATGAGGGTAACACTTGAAACACTTTTAGAGCAGTTATTTTTTTTTAATGAAATATATGCTCAAGAGCAAAAATTCAAGTAATATAGAACATCTGAATACTCAGCCTAAATTTTCAGCATCTGGTGGAAGAACAAGCATGTGACCAGCATCATTTCCATGGGTGCGCCAGTCAGCAATAGATATGTTATGCTGTGGTAACAAGAAACCCCAGGATCTCTGTGGCTTACAACCACGAAGGTTTATTTCTTACTCAAATTACTTGTCCACTACCAACTTCTGCACATGGGCCACGAAGTTTCCATTGCACTGTATGTGCGCGCCCGCACGTGGTATTTTGTGGAAGAGCCACACTCAAGGGGCCAAAGAGCCGCATGTGGCTTGCGAGCCGCAGTTTGCTGACCACTGCCATAGACCAATGACCTGAGCATCTCTTGGATGTGGGTATTTCTTGAAGCTCCCCTGGCAATTCCAATTGCAGCCAAGTTTGGGAACCATTTCTATGGGGATGATAAATCTGAGGAATTGGCTTTGCATAGGCTCCATCCAGCAGCCAATACCCAGAAGGGGCGAGGGTTGATTTGTAGCAGTTTCTTGCATATATTGAACAGACTAACTATAGCCAGAATGTTCAGTATAGTCTAGATCAGCCGTGGGCAAACTACGGCCCGCGGGCCGGATCCGGCCCGTTTGAAATGAATAAAACTAAAAAAAAAAAAGACCGTACCCTTTTATGTAATGATGTTTACTTTGAATTTATATTAGTTCACACAAACACTCCATCCATGCTTTTGTTCCGGCCCTCCGGTCCAGTTTAAGAACCCATTGTGGCCCTCGAGTCAAAAAGTTTGCCTACCCCTCGTCTAGATGAAACAGAGGAATGTAATGAACCAAAAGAACCAAGGTTCTGATGTTGGCAGAGACCTCCTACTTTATAAATGGTAGCACTGCTGACTTTATCTCTCTTTGTGGACTTAGCTATGCCAGAGGCCTGAGACCCCACCCCTGGGGCTTACACTGGAACACCACCAAGTGTGTCTGTGATCTCCACACAAAACAGGAACATTTCTATGGTCTGCCTTTTAAAGGTTTCTTATCATAAACCTTTTCATAAAGGGCATCTAGGCACTGGTGTTCCATGGACCCCTTCGCCCCATAAAATAAGCTCTAACTAAGGTGTGTAAGGTGAACTTACAGACCCACTTAAAGGAGACACTCTTCTACCTCCTGAATCATGGCCCTTCCTCCTCTGAAGGAATGATGAAATGTGCTACCCCTAGGGCAGTGATGGCAAACCTTTTGAGCTCCGCGTGTCAGCATTTTGAAAAACCCTAACTTAACACTGGTTCCGTGTCACATATAGAAATTTTTTGATATTTGCAACCATACTAAAACAAAGACTTATATTTTTGATATTTATTTTATATATTTAAATGCCATTTAACAAAGAAAAATCAACCAAAAAAGTGAGTTCGCCTGTCACCTTTGACACGCATTTCATAGGTT
Organism: Myotis davidii; assembly: GCF_000327345.1. Classification (NCBI taxonomy): domain Eukaryota; kingdom Metazoa; phylum Chordata; class Mammalia; order Chiroptera; family Vespertilionidae; genus Myotis; species Myotis davidii. Next base: position 3,556,565 of record NW_006286675.1, on the reverse strand, counting down.
CGCCATCACTGCCGTAGGGGCTGATGTGGGTAATTACATACCTCTCTGGTTAGAAGGAGCTTTACACTGAGCTGCTATTGCCAGGACCTTCCTGTTGAAGAGAAGAGTTTTAAGTGTTAATGACATCTTCGCTCCCAACTGGGTATTCTCCCCAATGCATGCAGAAACCCTGAAAAACAGAGAATGAGCCTCTGAAACATTTTGTGCTCAGATTCCTCTCATCAGTGTTCTTTAGAAATGAATCATGAAGGAGTGACACAGGGGCTAGTGTAGAAACTGCCAGAGCCATAGTCTGTATTTGTCCCTGAGTGGGGTGATTGAGTATGTGCCCACTGCATCCCTAGGTGACTCACGGAGCCAGAACACCACGGTCAGAGTCACACTCTTGCATCTTGGACATCCCCCTATTGATCATTGCATGCACAGTATGGTAAGGAAATCCACTCCATCTCTCTCCCCAACCATCCTGAGGTTCTCCAAGTCAGAGCTAATGTTTACTCACCTCTGCATCCACATGATCCAACACAGTGCCTGGCACATAGTCACTCAATAAATGTTGTACAATAGCGTGCAAAAATATCTTTCATCTTAAAGGACCCCTAATGGTCTCAAGGCTGAAGTTGTCCATGTCTGTTTTACAGGGCTAAAGTCAGATAAACCCCAGGGGAGTGGGAAGAGCATTTAGATTCCTTTGACATCCATACTGGGGACTATCAGCACAGCCTTGGAGATTAAGAGCTTTACTGTGACTGCGAAGGAAATGGAAAATTAAGAGCTGTGTTTTGGGTGATGGAATAGAATTGGTTCTCTTTATGACTCCCAGTGAAAGAGAGAAACATTTCCATCATCTCAATTTATAAAAAGCAATCTTAAGGCCAAGAAGAGATAAGTGGAGTAATTTCAGAAACCCTCAATTTAGGCACTTTCTTAAATCCCACAAGTCTGAAATTGCTGCACATGAACTTTTCTGCAAGCATCGCATCTCCCAGGGCCAGCTTATCCTCAGAGAACTAATTGAGCAGGTTAAGGGTGCTGTAGACTGGGGCCTGGGACAGGAACAGGAAGGGAAGGTGCGAGCTGAGTGTGGTAGAGACTTTGAATGGCAGACCAAGAGTCTGGGCTTTATCTCCTAGGCTAAGATTTTAGTGTATTTGAAGATTATGTGGGATGGTATTGAAAACACATCTGCCTGCACTTTTCTCCTATTCTTCATGAAATTCTTCTTCGGCAGGGAGCCACTCAGACAAGTAAACCTGAGCAGGTAAATGACATCACAGTGTAGGAAGCCCAGCCACCTGGGTTTCCAGGCCCAGCAGCAGACTGTCATCTGTGTCCTCCAACCTCTCACCTTGACCCCTTTCGTGCACACCTGCCTGACTTCCACCTGCTAGCCCTGCATTCCTTTCTTGAGGGCTCTCTCTGGTCCCAGAGCCACTCTGCCCTCACCAACAGTAGGCCAGAAATGCCAGGGAGAATTAACATCTCCTGGAGCAGCTTGGGAATGCTGATGGGAAGGATGTATAAACTCCCAGTTCCCTCATCCATAGAGAAAGAGAGCTTAGAGATGCATGTTCTATGCTGTCTCCCAGAGGTCCCCAGCAGGGCTGAGCTCCAGCTGCCCATAGGGGCCACTGTTAATGAAACGCCCTCTATCAGTTTCCTTCCCTTCCCTTCCCTGTCTCACTTCCCACCCTGCCCCCAGAGATCACCTCCCAGCTGTTTCCAGAGATCACCTCCCAACCATCTGCCCTCAGACCCTTTTCTCAGGCTTTCTGGGAGAATCTAAACCATGGCTGTCAGTGAGAGCTGTGTGACCTTGGATAAGTAGCTTAAACCCTGGGAGTCCCAGTTTCCTTCTTGGTGAAATGGGGATAATGTTATCTAAGCTATAGGGCAGGGGTCACAAACAGGAGGTCTAAGGACTAGATGTGACTTGCAAGTAGGTTTTGTCTGGTCTCTAAGGGGTTTTTAAATAATTTACTATGGAGTTCATGGATTGCATTCCAAAGAAAATATATAATCTTCTATAATAATAAAAGTGTAACATACTAATTAGACTGGACAGCTGAACGACCTTCTGGACGTCATTCCAGACATCCTGGATGAAGCCGTGGAGGCAGGGGTGAGGCAGAGGCAGTTAGGGGCAATCAGGCAGGCAGGTGAGTGGTTAGGGTGATGAGGCAGGCAGGCAGAGTGGTTGGGACAATCAGATAGGCAGGCAGGCAAGCAGTTAGGAGCCAGCGGTCCTGTATTGTGAGAGGGTGCAGGCCGGGCTGAAGGACCCCATTCCCCCTCCCTCCCCCCCCCCCCCGTGCACAAATTTCATGCACTGGGCCTCTAGTGTTACTATAGAGCATAGAGAATCATGTAAAAACATCTGTGTACCCCCCTCCCAGCTTGTGAAATAGACCAACCCCAAGACTGCCCAGCCTGTCTCCCCTACCCCTATGGGTCAATACTATGCTGAATTTTGTGTTTCTCATCTCCATACTTTATCCACAGGTTGACTTTAGATATAAATGATACAGTATTTCATTTTGCATTTTTACAAATTGAGAAGTTTCCAATCAAAGTCCATATTTTCAGTTATCTTCAGAAACAATCAGAAGAGCCTGGCTGCTGTGGCTCAGTCAGGGCACATGCCTTAGCTGCAGGCTCAATCCCCAGCAGGGGGTGTGCAAGAGACAGCTTACCAATGATTCTCTCTCATCATTGATGTTTCTCTCTCTCTCTCCCTCTCCCTTCCTCTCTGAAATCAATAAAAATATATTTTAAAAAGCACAGCAATCAGAACATCTGGACTCACACTTTCACATGTGTTTGGGAACCTAGTAGGTGGGGCCAGGATCCCCATGTGCCCACAGTGCCCACCACCCACTGCTGTCCTGCCCTGGGCTGCATCATTCCTTCGTGTTACCTGCTTGTTGTTCCCTGCAGACATCAGAGCTGGTAGATTCTTATTGGAAGAGCCTTTCCAGTGAGATATCCCATGGGAGCCCTCTGCAGAGAGCCTGACACAGAATTAGTGCTAAACGAAGAGACTCCTTATCACTGTCAATATCAGTGACATCCAAGGAGGCAGCAGCCTCAGCACCCTTGTCTTTAGGATGATGAGGTGACATGATGAGGCCAAGGCCACCCATGTGGACAGAGTCAGGATCAAGATTCCACCAAGCACCAGGCTTGGGACAGAGCATCTGCAAGGCTACTGGGCCTCAACTCTTGGGGGCAAGTAGTCCATGGTGACCTCCTTCAGGCCTCATGTGGGCATCAGCTGAGTTCTGCCAAGACTGCCTCTAACCTAGACCCACCTGCCTCTTACGTAGGCCCCACTAAGAAACCAAAGGCTGGGGCAGATGGGGAGAACTTTGGCCAAACAGTTCCTATCTTGGCTTCCCAGATGAGAGAGAAAGGGATTCACCAGAACTCCGCCTTCCAGAGCAGATCCGCCATCTCGCCAGGCACCGAGGTGGACATTGGGGCCTGTGAATCGTCGCCAGCGGATGGAGCTTTGTTTGCCTCACTGAGTCCTGACCAGGGGCCGGCCAGAGAGAGGGCTCTTTCCTGAGGGGCTGGACTTTCCCACAGGAACAAAGTTGGGCTTGTTAGTCGGGCATGAATCTTGGCGTGGGGCGGCTCGGGCCAGGCTCTGCGCTGCCAGGCGGCAGCTCAGCGATATCAGGCAAATTCCGCCTTCCGCACAGCTGGGGCTGACAGCAGGAAGCCCCAGGGAGGCTCCAAACAAAGGCAGAAAAATGGGCCACGTTTATTCATTCACTGACCAGCCCAGGCCTGGCTGGCCCATGGGCCCTGTCTCCATGGTGATGGGCAGCCTTTGGAGCTCTGGGTTGGCTCCTCCGTGACCAGTGCCTCTTCGTTCCCGTACACCCGACACATAGGCACACAGAACCCTGTGGCTGCCTCGGCACAGCTTAGCTCCATGTTGTCTTGGGGGACATGGGCTAAGCCGAGGAAGAACCAAGGGCTTGTAAGAAGTCAGGAGTGAGCTATGTTGAGTTCTGAAAGCCAGATACAAGGCCAGTCTTTGGAAAGTGGGGTAAAGGTGATGGGTGCAAGTCCATACACTAGTAAGCACCTACTGTGCGCTGGGCCAGGGGAGCGCACATCAAGTCAATTCAGCTTGTCCTCTCCAGTCTTATTCTAATACAGCATGCAAAAGTAGAGGTCTGCTCAAACCCAGTGAGTGAGATACCACTTCAGCCTGGAAAGGAATATCAAATAGGGAGCTTCCCAGAAGAACCGACATTCACTTTGGGTCTTGAGGGATGGATGCACAGGAGTTTGCCAAATAGAGAGGAAAAGGGCATTCCAGGTGAAAGAAACAGGTTGAACAAAGGCTCTGAGGCCTAAAAGTACATGGTGTGATTAAGAGTAATTGTAAGTTTCTACTCAATTACTAAAGTGAGCTGGGATGTAGCTGGAATGAGGCAGGGATGGGAGTGGGATGACCATGTGATATGACACAGAGAAGCAGGGCCATCACTCCCTAGTCACGGCCCAGAAGACCTCTGGGACTTGCTTTGAGTTGTGAATTTTTGAGGGGACACAAATTAATGTATATCCAGTACTTTGCAGTGTTCAGAGCCCTTTCAGATACACATGCTATCTTATTTAGTACTATAACCACCTTACAGGAGGGAACCTACAGATGAGGAAACAGAGGCCCAGGGAGGTGCCAGGGGTCTTTGAGCCAGGAAGTGGCCCAGCTGGACTGGGAGGCAGGGGCCCGAGTCTGACATTCATTCTCTGCCCACTCTTCTTCTCCTCCCTCTACAGCAGGGATGGGGAACCTTTTTTCTGCCAAGGGCCATTGGATATTTATAACATCATTCACTTAATAAAAATTTATGTTGCTATAAAAAAAAAAAGCTCCTAGATTTATTGAATTTCAAGTCCCACCTGCGATTGCTTTGGAGGGCCAGACCCAATGATTTCGAGGGCCTTATATGGCCTGCAGGCTAGACATTCCCTATAGAAAGATTGTGAAGGCACACCCCCCAGGAGAGGCCTTTGGAGCCCAGTAATATCGGTGCCACCTGACTCTCAGGAGTCCTGAGATCTGAGAAAGGGCTGGGACCCGACAGATGATAAGTGATCATGAGCACCACCTGGTCAGTACTCTGAAGTTCTAGCACAATTTCCAAGAAAGGAACCACAAATCTCCTTTCGGCACCATTCCTAGCTGGTACCAGAAGGAGCTAGAAACCCCTGGGCAGGGATAGGTCTAAATCCTAGAACAACTTGGAATCTGGAATATTGGGGACATGCCAGGGCCTGGTGACAGGGATGAGAGAGGCCATCAGTGATTGATGACCAGAGAATACTTCCTGTCTTTGGCAGGCCTGCTCCGTGTCTTTGGTGCAGGGTCTCCTGGTTTGAGCCAGTGGGCTGGGTATGCAGGGGTTAACTTGGGACCCAAAGGCTGTCAGGAGAGGGAGTGCCGTGAGACCCTGGGACCCGGCCAGGTTATCCTGTAATGGAGTCATTCAGTTTTCACAAGAAACCCGAGGGAGAATCGTGGTCTCCATTTTACAGGTGAAGACACTGAGTCTCAGAGAGGCAGAGGCTCACTGCATTGCACAGCTGGGGAGCAACAGAACTGTGCTCTTCCCACGCTCCAGAGCAACGCTCTTGCTGAAAGGGTTGCTCACCGTGACTGAGTTTCCTCGTGCTCTCGGCCCATCCTGACTGGATCTCTGGTTCCCTGAACTTCACTCAGAGGACAGGTCTCTTCTCCATTTCTGTGGCTCCTGGTGTTATGCCATTGGCTGTCTCTGTGAGTTGCCCTCAATGCGTCCAACCTTTGCCAGCTGCACCATGCCTCTAGTAAAGTTCCTTCTGCTCTTCAGACTTGGCTGGATGTTGTTGATCCTGAAACCTGCTCTGAGTCTGCTTCAACTGGTAATACTACCTGGAAAAAAAGGAGAAGGAGAAGAAAAAAAAAGGAAGGAGGGAGGAAGGAAGAAAAAAAAAGATATGAGAGATGAGCACCAAAAGCCTCCTACATACTGGCCTCTTCTCAGAGTGGTTTTGGCTTTGGACTAAAGAAGAAATGAAAATAATATCTTACAACTATTTAGGATGGAAATGGCAAATAGATAGGCTAGGAGGGGGTGCCTCCTATCTTGGCAGACATAGCTAAGTGCTCATAGCCCTCTTTCTGGCTCGGCGTGGCCTCAGCGACAGAACCCTTCTCAACAGTTACCCCTGGTCATTCGCTCTTTGCTCTCTGGAGGGCTTGCTCACAGTCTGGGCAGGTGTAACTGTCTTCCCTTCACAGACAAGGCGACTTTAGGCCGGAGTGACTTCCTCTGTAGCACTCGACAATTCCATAACAGAACCAGGATGAGAACTGAGGGATCTCCACTCGTACTCTATTCAGGTCCTGTTTAGAAGTCCCAGTGCAAATCAAGGCAGTGGCGTTTGAGTAGATTTCTCTTTAATTCCTTCCCACCCCTCGGAAACCCACTCAGTCCCAGCTTCCACTGCTTTGGCCAGGAAATGCATCCCCCGATGTGGTGATATGAAGCATCACTAAATCTGGTCATCCCCTGAAGCACCCAGCCTCAGCACTTCCCAGGGCATGCATGAACGCTGCTGCCACAAATTTGCTCTGACAGCGCTGACAAGGAGAGGCAAGCGATGTTTGTACCGCTCTACTGGGCCAGAGGGAGCTGTTGGGGGAAGCTCCCAGGCTGGTGGGCCGGGGCACCTTGAAAGCAATGAGGGCAACCTAGGGGGTGAGTTCAAGGCCCCCCAGCTGACTGCTGATTCTAGGTGCGGGCATAGATGACCCAGCTCCCTGACCTTGTATGTTAGTTTGGCTGCTGAACTGAGTGAAGCCTCGTTCTTTGAGCCAAGCCTCTACTGTATATTTTATCTCTTGTTTTCTTTGACCTTCCTCTGCATCTCCATACTCAGTGGGTGCCAACTGTCTACCACCTACCTGCCTGGATTCCTGCCCAAGGCTTGCTCCCAGGTGGCTGTGTTTTTCTACTCATTTGCTAGGACACCCACTGCTCACTTTCTCCTTGCTGTCTGCCTTGCAACTAAGTGAAAATGTCTCGCCAGTCCTCATTCCACCTGCCAGATTTGCCTTCTTCTCCATCACCTGCAGATAGGTACTTCCCAGACACACCTGCTCTGGTTCATTGGCATGGTGAGGCCCTCAACCCCTTCCTCTCCTGGGTACCATTAGCCTTCCAGACACAGATTCACCCAGTGGTCAGCAAACTGTGGTTCACGAGCCACATGAGGCTCTTTGGCCCCTTGAGTGTGGCTCTTCCACAAAATACCACATGTGGGCATGCATGTACAGTGCAATTGAAACTTCGTGGCCCATGTGCAGAAGTCAGTATTTTGTGGAAGAGCCACACTCAAGGGGCCAAAGAGCCGAATGTGGCTCGTGAGCCGCAGTTTGCCGACCACTGACCTAAACCTTTCTTAATCTAACTCTGTCCCAGAAATTGTCACCTTTGCTATAACAAATACCTATATTAGCTGCCAGGTAAAGTGAAAGTACTTGTGCATTTTCGTGTCTCAGGCACTGGAGAGTGTCCCTTTTTACTCTGTCTCCACTGAGCAAGTTTACTCGTAATTTTTTAAATCCTCACCCAAGAATATACCTCTCCCTTCCTCAGAGAGAGAGGAAGAGAGAGAGAGAGGGAGAGAGAGAGAGAGAGAGAGAGAGAGGCATCAATGTGAGAAAGAAACTTTGATCGGTGCCACCCATATGCACCTGGGCCAGGACTCAAACCCGCAACCATTTTGGTGTATGGGATGATGCTCCAACCAACTGAGCCACCCGGCCGGGGCTGCTTGTAATTTCATAGACTTGGCTCACCTTCTCCTTCCTCCACCTCAGCAATCAGACTAATGACACAAGTCATTATTTACCGAGCACCTGCTCTGTGCCAGGCACTGTGCTAGGGGTTTTTCCTACATGGCATCATGGCATCTTTACGATATTCTTGCAAGGGAGCCAGCATGCTCCCTAATTTTGAAGATGAGGAAACAGCTTCAAGGATGGAGATCACTTTGCCCCCAGATCACCAAACCTTTAAGTGGCATAACTGTGTCTAGAAGTCAGGACTGTCTCACTCCAGAAACCATGCCTACCTTGGCGTGCTGCCTTTCCAGCCAACGAGGGAGCTTAAGGACATCTACCATCCAGAATAGTTGGAATTTTGTTGGAATGCAGAAGAGAATCGTGCATGTCCTATCGCCAAAGAACTGATACTTTATTTGGGGAAACAAAACAGCTCTCATTGCCAGCCAATATTCATTGAGATTTCATAGCAAGGAAAATGGCAAAGAGGTTTCATTTCACCTGCCAATGCCATTCATTTGGTGATGTCTGTTTGAGTACTGTATGGGATAGGCATCTAAGGCAGCCACAGACCCAGTGGGGGGAAAGCTCAACAATCAATTATTAATGTCTGTTTGGAGCACAGGAGTGGGCAGTGAAGGTACATGTGGCACAAAGTTCATTACTCTGTGTCTACACAGTAGAAAATACGGTGATTTCTATTGAGTTCCTAATTGTGAAAAGCAGTATTAGGAGGAAGAAAGAAACTAGCGTGATTAGGAAAGACTTCCTGAAGGAGGTAAGATATGAGCTGTTTATGGTCACTGCACGCCTCACCCCGCTGGGATCTGAGGTATCATCTGGGCCAGGTTGAATATATTCAGATGTGACAAAAAGTTTGATTCTTCCCTCTGCCTTGGTTTCCCTTCTTTAAAATAGTTACTGCTGTAAAAATTAAGATTTGGAATGTCCTTTCTGTCTCCAGTGTTCCTAAACAATCCTGTCATAAGGGTGGAAGGCTTTTTTTTTCTCACCTCCTGACTTTCTGTGCATGAGTCCTTCCTTCTAGGAGCCAGAGTAGGAGCCCTTTGCCCTGGAATCACTGTGGCCAGAGCTGGGCATTGTATGGGTGTGTGCTGCCCCCGTGTGGCTAAGGTGAATATTGCACTAGTGTTGAAAGGGCTTCAGCCCCTTACAGTACTCGGGGAGACCCAGGTGCTGAAAAACTAATGCAGGGTGCGGAGGGGCTGCGTCTCTGAGTCTGAGGTCACTTGTGGGCTTGCTCCATCAGCTAATGGTTCTCCCAATGCGGGGTCTCCCATTACCTCATTGTCATCCCAAGATTTGGGAGAAGTAACTGAAATGTACTGGCACACGCCTGCTAACACCCTTACCTAGTCTGTCTGATTTGATCATCACTTGGACCCTGCCAGGTAGTTGGCATGATGGCTCAGAGAGATCAAAGTGACACAGCCAATTGAGCATGGGGAACTCCCTTGAGGAATTCCAGAGTATGGCAGGGAGGACACCCACCTTCCTCTGGTGGGGTTGAGAGGACTCTAGCTCTGGAAGGCTGGCAAGAAGTCAAGGAAGTTTGGAAAGGCCCCAGCACTCACATACACACCTTAATCTCTTCAGTTGTTCACCCAGCGCCTTCCATACCCTGCCAGTCCCTGCTGTGTGACCCAGGGGAAAGTTACTTAACCTCTCTGAGTCCTGACTCAGTGTTGCAAATAGGGATAATAATGTCCTTGTTTTTAGGGTTGTCATACACATAATTGACTGAATATAAGCTAAGCGCAGTGTTAGGAAGATAGCGCATGCTCATCAATTACTCCCCCAAGTCTGCAGCATCCACAAAGGCAGGGGTTATATCTGCTTTGTTCACTCCTATAACCCCAGCCATTTGGATGGGTCAGTTCCCACAGAAGAGCAAGCTCAGCTTCAATCATGGGGTCTTTGCAATTGGATGCCTGAGTCCCAGTACTGGTACTGACTCTTTGGTCTGGGTGGCCATGACAAGACTCAGTTTCCTCAACTGTAGGATGAGGATAACCATATGCTCTATGCAGTGATTCTCAACCTGTGGGTCGCAAACAATGAAAATACATCCTGCATTTCAGATATTTACATTACGATTCACAACAGTAGCAAAATTACAGTTATGAAGTAGCAACGAAAATACTTTTATGGTTGGGGGTCACCACAACATGAGGAACTGTATTAAAGGGTCGCGCATTTAGGAAGGTTGAACCACTGCATGGGATAGTGTAGATAAATGGGCAAATGTGAATAAAGAGCCTGATATGTAGCTAATGTCCAAATAAATGCTAGTGAGTAGTCTAAGATGGAGATTCAATATTAGCTGTGGATGCTGTGAGGAGGAGGAGTAATAGTCAATGGGTTGTTCAATTTTCCCCTTCAAGGCTGCACCAGCTGCAGCTCTAACCTGACCTCCTCTAAATTCATGTGTTGGGTAGAAGAAGGGCAGTGGTGGAGTGCCCTCCTGGTCCCCTAGAAACTACCACCAGCACAAGGTCACCAGCCCTCAGTAGTGATGGGTTCCCAGTGGAGGGGAGCAGGCTGCAGGCTTGCACTCGCCCCACCCTGGGACGCTCTGCCTGACCTGGGATGGGGACTCGGGGTTGGCACACAACGAAGAGCTCTTTCCTCTTCTTAAACAGATCAAATTGGTCTTGCAGATTAGTGCTGCAGTCGGAGCTGGCCTTAAAGGTATGAAGAGAAAGTGGCACAAGATAGAAGCCTTAGACTGCAACATGCATATGACTTACCTGAGGATCTTGCTGGAATGTAGATTCTGACCCAGTAGGGCTGGGGGCAGGGGGAGGAGGGGTAACTGAGGTTCTGCATTTGTAACAAGCTCCTAGGTCACACCAATGCTCTTGGTCCAAGGCCATATTTTGAGTATCGAGGTTTAAGGAAAAGCAGGCTGACTCATTTCACAGGTACAATGTGAGGCCTGGAGCAGCAGGCCTGGCGTCGGCCTGAGCTGTACCTGCATGGCTTTGACCCCTGGTGAAGGCATGAAGGGTACGTATTTATGACATGGGTCCACCAGGTGTTTTAGGGTGCTTTGAAATATCAGCTTTCAGGGTTTATTGATATAATGAGATCAGTGATTGGCATCTGGTCTCAGTGAGCCCATCAGAGAGCTCTGCCACAGGGTTGGACGCACAGAGTGTGGCCTGGTGGCCAGCGTGTTTGTGGAGCCCTGATCTCGACTTCAGCTTGAGCTTCTTGGTTCTAGTATCTCCTGTGTATGCTTTAGTGGTTCCTGATCTGAAAAAGCACATCCGATATGGCTGTGCCAGGTCAAGTCAGGAGCTCCCACTGGCCTCTGGGGGTCCCTTGCTATGAGGCAGCCTTGGCTGTGATGCATAGCCTTACTTTAATGCTATTACTATCTTCTGTTTTCCAGTTTTATGATTGACAGGTGAAATTGTGTATATTACAAAACATTGTGTGAAATTATTGTGAAATGTGAAGTGATTACCACAATTAAGCTAATTAACATATCCATCACCTCCCATAGTTACCATATGAATGTGTGTGTATGTGTGATGGGAACACTTGAGATCTTCTCTCTTAGCAAATTTCAAGTATACAACACATAATTATTAACTGCAGTCACCGTATTGTGCATTAGGTCATGCTGTTACTACATCTTTTTTCCTGCAATAGATCTTAGATGGGTAGGCCTTGCCATTTAGGGTCCTGTGAGTTTTTGTCTTTTTTTTTTTTTCCCAGTGGAATCCAGTCTAGTTGCCACCATTAGTACAAGAGGCCTGTACATACTGCCCCCTGTGGGTGGGGCACTGTGCTCAGCTTCGTGGAGAGAGAGGTGGTTAAAGCTCGACTCTGTTCTCTCAGGAGAGCTTTGATTCTCAGTCTTGGCAATACATGGGTATCCCTGGGGAGCTTTAAAAGTACTGGGCCTGGGCCCCATCCCTAGAGATTCTGACGTAATGATGGTCAGGGGTGACCTTGGCATTGGGTTTTTTAAAAGCTCTGCAAGTGGTTCTAATATGCAGCCTGTACAGCATGAATCACTCACATAGATCAGGCAGCAATAATATTAGAAGGGGAAAGTGCTGAGTGTGGGTTGAGAAGGGAACTAGGCCATCAATGCCAGGGTCATAGGAGAAAGGGCCCTTTACAAAGTCTTGTCCTGAGGTGCAGTTGGTGTTAAATTTCCCACCTATGATGGTTAATTTTATGTGTCAACTTGACTGTGTCAAGGGGTGCCCAGATGAAACCATTTTTTTGGGGGGGGGGTGCATCTGTGAGGGTGTTTCTGGAAGAGATCAGCATTTGAATCAGCGGGCTCAGTAAATTAGACTGCCTTCCCCAGTGTGAGTGGGCAACATCCCATCTGTTGAGGGCAAGAAGGAGGAATTTGCACCCCCCCTTTTTTTTCTTCCTCACAGCTTCAGCTGGGACATCTCATTTCATCTAATTTTTTCCTGCCTTGGAATGGGCTTTATACCATCAGCATCCCTGGTTCTCAGGCCTTTGGACTCAGACTGAATTATATCACTAGCTTCTCTGGTTCTCCAGCTTTCAGATGGCAGATCATGAGACTTCTCAGCGTCCATGTAGCAGAGCCAATTTCTCATAATCTTATATTCTCTCCCCCCTTTTTTCACACATTCTATCTACCTACCTACCTACCTATCTATGCTGGTTCTGTTTCTCCCTAGAATCCTGACTGATATGCCACTCAAAGTAGAGACCAGCATGGAAGTCCTGCATTTTGAGACACTAGTGGCATGCTGAATGAGGGCACAGGGAGAGAAGGCAACACTGAAACCCAAAGAAAGGCTGTCATCTGCAAGGACTTCTGACCCCATCACACTTGGGTGAGGGGACACTTGGGGACATACTTCTCATGACATACACCAGGAGTAAAACCCAATGCAGACACACAAGCGTGTCACTCAGAAGTGACTATAGTTGGTCTCTCTTCCAGGGTCTAAAGCAGCTCAGCTTCTCTGTCCCTGTGCAGGGCTCTGGGTTACAGGGGCTGTGTGTTTGTTATGACTCTGAGTGAGGCCTTTCCTCTCTCTAAGCTGTGCTGTGATTCTTGCTTCAGGGAGTTGGCATCAGGATCCCACTACCTTGTCTTGCTCTAGTCACCAGGCCTCACAACTCCGCCTACATTCACAGCCAATAAACCAGTCAGAGAAAGACAAATATCGTATGATCTCACTTATAGATGGAATCTAGTGAACAAAATAAACTGGCACCAATCTTTCAATATGCAGAAGGGGACTGGGAAGAGAGTTCTCTGCCTGGCGGCTGCATCTGCTGGGCACACGGAGCTCCTCTCAGCCTCATGCAGGCTCAGCGCTCTCCAGGGTCCTGACCTGGGCCTGAGTTTGGTTCTCTGTCCTGGATGCTGGCTTCTCAGACACAGGTTCCCCATAGCAGAATCCAGGGCTCCAGGGCAGTTTTACCACACCGCCCTGGAACAATTTAGAAATTTATTTTTAATCAGTTTTAAAACCAATTTTTAAAATTGGTTTTACCTTTTCCTGCCAATATTTTAAAATGACTTATTGAACAAATGTTTTCAATACAGATCTGGAACATTTTTGGTTTTTATTCTTGGGTTGCCTTCGTCCATCAAGTCACAACTTCCCCGCTCTTATTTCTCTCTTCTCCCTCTCTCCTTTCTTTTTCCTTTTTATTCTCTCTCTTTTCTCTCCCTTTTACTTCTTTCCTCAGACTGAGTGTCTCCTTCTCCCAGGGGTCAAGGAAGTACATTCTAATCATCTTCTTAAAAAATGATTGCCATTGACTTCACTTAATTCAGTGCTTGAGTTTGAACTTAAATAATTCTGAAGTTCTCCAGACTATGAAACCCTTAATTCTCCACAAGCGGCTGTGTTGCTAGAACATTTTCTTGACATTTGGGGATGACTTGACCCCACTTCCTATACCAGCCTCAAATCAAAGCAGAGAAACTTGGTTGCTGCATCCATTCACTCAACAAATATGTACTGAACCCTTGCTATGTGCTTGGCATTGCTCTAGATGCAGGAAATGCAACCTTGAAAAAGACAGATACATATCCCTGCCCTCAGGGAGCTGGCACGCTCATAGGGGAGATGATATGACTAAGCTGGTAGAATGAAGTCTTCCCATGGCTGTATGAGGCTGAGAAATCATACAGAAAAACATACACACCCTTCTTCAGAACCAATAATAAAATACTCCCAAATATCCAAGTGAACTCAAAGGGTGCTGGTCTTGGGTGCAGTTTCAGATTGCCATCCTGGTGGGTGGGAGAGACCAGGGCTGTGGGCCTCCTCATTAGAGGAAAGGGGGTGAACCCACAGGTTCCACAGGAGAAAAAGCAAGGAAATCCTTTACTTGCTCCAGGGGTCAGAGGATTGGGGAAAAGAAGGAGCTAGTATTTGGATACAGAGGGAGAAGATGTGAGGCCACTGGGGCTTTCAAGGGGTGAACTCTGAGCCAAATCACAGCTTTGAAGGTAGACCCGCTCTCCCCTTGAAATGCACATATTTCTAAAGCCCTAGACTGCCTAATAGGTCTAAAAAGTTTCCAGATATTCCTACTGCTGGCATTCATGGTCAATTCCAGAGCACACTCCATCACTATGTGTGCTATGAAACACAGCATAGGTTGTGAAATGCTATAAGCTTTGGGAGGGGAGGAGGGGACATTAGCCAAAGGGGATTAGATCCATATACTTCAATCCAGGAAAACCAATTTTGGAAACTTATCCTGTGAAAACATTTCAAAATAAAGAAAATGCTTTCCAGGGGAAAAACACATTTGAGGCGTGGAAATTAGAACTGGGAAAACCAGAAACAATATGAATGTCCTATCAGGGGGTTAAGCGAGCTGTGGTGTATTAGTTGGTGGGGTGTTCGATTTATTACTAAATCATAAACATAAAGCCCCAACAGATTACAAATGTCAGAAGTCCTCCAGGTCCACTGCTCTCCTTCGAGGTGAGGGAACTGAGTTCTGGCGAGCAGGAGTGATTCTGAGGTCGTGTGTAAGGCTAGACCCCGGCCAGGACCAGCCTCAGGGCCACCTTGCAGTCCAGCTTCCTCTCCACCATTCCAGAACTCAAAGGGAGGCTTATGCTTGATTCTGAAAATGAGTTTGAGTTTGAGAACATTAAGTGCCATGAATTTGAGAGCATTGAGTGCCTTTGAGTGACACTGAGATGTTGGTGTGTCTTCAAGGCCCTCCAGTGCCGATGATTCCAGTGCAAGCCTCAGTGGGGAGCTCCTGTGTCTTTTCTTTTTAAAAAAATATTTGTTGTTGTTTTTTTAATTGACTTTTGAGAGAGAGGAAGGAAGAGGGAGAGAGAGATAGAAACATCAGTGATGAGAGAGAATCATTGATTGGCTGCCTCCCACATGTCCCCTACTGGGGATCAAGCCTACATCCTAGGCATGCACACTGACCGGAATTAAACCATGACCTCCTGGCTCATGGGTTGACGCTCAACCACTGAACCACACCAGACGGGCCTGGGACTTTTTTCTCTCCCAGTTTTATTGAGGCATAATTAAATACAACTGTATATATATTTAAAGCATACAATGCTTTGATTTGATATACATTGTGAAATGATTACAAGTTAATTGACTCATCCATTGTCTCACAGTTACCTTTGTGTGTGTGAGAACGTGTAGGATCTATTCTCTTAGCAAACTCCAAGTATATACAGTACAGAATTAATCACTATAGTCACCAGCCTCCTGGTCTGTAATGTCTCTCTGATGGTGCTGAGCTCTCTTTTCACAAAAAGCAAAGGGGGTGAGGAAGTCCCAGCCCAGATGAGAGTCTCTCTGTCTAGAATTTAATTACATTATTTTGTTTTTATTTTATTTTTACAGTTACATCCTAATTAGGGGGAGTCACACGGATTTCTCATTTATATCATTGTTATAAGATTTATTTTTATATAACTTTATTTAAATGAAAAGGTGAGGTGCTTTAAAGAAAGCTATTGAGGAGTGTGAAGGGGGTCTACAAATGTAGCAGAAATTGGGAAGGGGAACCAGAATGGAGAAAACCTGGGAAGCACTGCCCTGAGCCACCTTGCATTTAGAACATTTGTCAGCCTGCGCAGGGAACGGGTAGGTGAGAGAGAAGAACTCAATATTGTACATGCACATTGGTGGCAATTATATAAAAAAGAATTATGCATTTGGTTTGTGGTGAAAGGAAAGATGATAAGCTAAATAGGCAAGGAAAGATTTTTGTTCTGTTTCATTTGTTTTAAAAATAGAGACTTGGACGTGTTGTCAGCTGAGGGGAAAGGTTCAGCACGGACGTGGACATTTATTCACTGATGTATTCATTCATCTATTTCATAGTAGGTATAAAGCACCTACTTCGTGCTAGAACTTTGCTAGTTGCTGGACACACCGTAGTGAACAAAAACAGAAAAAAAAAAACCTCTTTGCTTTCAGGGGTTTGTATTCTCCTGGGGGAAGACAGCAACAAATAATACAAAGGTAGCCCTAACCAGTTTGGCTCAGTGGATAGAGCGTCGGCCTGCAGACTGAAGGGTCCCGGGTTCGATTCCGGTCAAGGGCATGTACCTTGGTTTCGGGCACATCCCCAGTAGGGGGTGTGCAGGAGGCAGCTGATCAATGTTTCCCTCTCATCGATGTTTCTAACTCTCTATCTCTCTCCCTTCCTCTCTATAAAAAATCAATAAAATATATTTTTAAAAAATGATACAAAGGTATATTATGTGTCCAGCGGTAGAAAATGTCATGTGAAAAAAATCAGTCGGGGAAATGGAGATAGAGAGTGACGGGGAGGGGCGGAATGCTGTTCTTTAATGGGTGGTCAGAGAAAGCCTTGCTGATGAGGGATATTTGAATAAGTCCCAAATGAAGTGAGAGTGTGAGCTGGGGAGATCTGAACGAAGAGTGCTTTTGGTGAAACAGCGAGTGCGGTTGTGAGAAACAGCAAGTGTGGCTGGGGTGGAGTGAGTGAGGGGAGAGCAGCAAAATAGAAATCATGTGAGGCCGGATAGGACAGTATAAGGACTTTGGCTTTTACTCTGACTGAAATGGGATCTACTAGAGGATTTGAAGCAGAAAAATGTCAATTATTGACTGACCCTTTGTGTGAAGGACCTGGATATTGAGAAATGACTCGGGGGGCCGGGGGGATATGGATGAGGGGGCTATTGCAATCGTTCAGACCAGAGCTCTCAGTGACTCAGACCGAGGTGGTAGTTGTTGATTATAAACATCAAATAAATAGTAACTGAAAGGTAATTAATAGGATGATTCATTGTAAGGCAATGGGCTGCAGAAGCAGGTAGGGGTGAGACCAAGAAGACTGAGGTGCGAGAAGTGAGGAATTATCCTGGAAAGGGAGGTAGAATATTCTTTCCCCCGGGGATGATGGAGATGCACACTATTGAGCAGCAGACATATAGAGGAGGAGGTGAGGGAAAGTGAGAAAGCTCAGGGGTAGGGCCTGAGGTACTCCAGGAAACATGACCCAGAGTTTCCTGTAAATAATGACAGAAGAGGGAAGATCCCCAGGCAGAAGGACAGCAAGTACCTGTTCCCTGTTTGTCTTAAGCCCACAAGTTCAAATCTTTCCCTGCTGGGCTCACCACGATCTACTGAACCCCTAGCAATGGGTCTGGCTTAGAGTGGGTTCTCAGCCCATTTTTGAGGGAACTAATGTATAAAATGGATGGAGATGGACGGAAGGCTCGATGGAAATATAAATGGAAGGAAGGAGGAATGAAAGAATGGAAGGATAATATGCTAGAATAGGTGTCAGAACTTCTAGCTCAAAATTACTTTAAAATGAAAGAATGGACAAAATAGTAAAAAAAAGTTTTGAATGGTGCATTGGGGAATAACAGATTTGAATAGATGAAAATCAATTTATAAGTCAAAGTTTCCTTAGAGGATCAGAATTAGAGCAGAAGGAGCTGGTAATCTGCAGGGATGTTTTAATCAAGCTGCCTAGCCTGACAAATGCAGTTCTTCACCCACTATGGAATTGGGAAAACGGCACTGTTCTTGAAATTAGGAAATCTAGGTACTAGTGAAGCAGTTGTTCCCCTTAAGCAGGTACAGAGCGCAGTCTGACAGAGTTCAGTCCCCTGGGGGAATATAGGTTGGAGAGACAAGTTATCAGGCCCACAGCCAAGTAGAGCTGCACTCCAGGGTTGGGTAGAATCAAAGTTTTCAGCATAAATTCAGTCATATAACATACAACCTTTCTCTT
>NW_006286675.1:3497088-3538433 GCF_000327345.1 Myotis davidii | reverse complement strand
ACACCCTAACTTGATTCTTTTGTTTCTCATTCCTTCAAGATGTTCCTAGGAAACCAAGCCAATCTGGTGGGCTAATTCATACTAAAGTGTTGGTGGCCATTGGGAAATCAGCCATTCCACTACCTTACAGCAATTTGTCATTGGAACTAGGATCAATAGAGAGGAAATGGCTTGATCAACCTGGAATAGACAACAGGGTCATGGAGAGCTGTTTAGAGATGATATTTGAGCTGAGTCTGGAAGGTGTTAGAGAATGAAGGAGGAGAGGAGAATCACAGGAAGAAGGAACAGAGTGAGTGAAGGCATGGAAATACAGGGCTCTTCGAGCCATTCTAGATGCATGGTGCAGGGATGAGGCTTGGAGGACAATGAGGCTGGAAAGCTGAGCTGTATCAAGTCACATACGATGTTGTGTGCTTAGCTAAGGAATTTGGACCTGATCTTGTAAGCAGTGGGAAACTCCTGAAGAATTTGGAGCCAATCATCTTAGAGGCAGCAAATTATAGTGGTTAAGAGCATGAACTCTAAAGCCAGACTGTCTGGGTTCAAGTCTTGCCTCTGACACTCATTAGTTGTAACCTTGGGCAAGTTACTTCACTCCCTTGGCCTCTGTTCCCCATCTGTAAAACTGTACCTTTGTGAAGATAGTAGGTGTTATGTAAGACTAAGAACCATGCCTAGATATACTAAGTACTCTGTGTGTCTATGCTAGCAAAATCATCCTCCTCCTCCTCCTCCTCCTCCTCCCCCTCCTCCCCCTCTTCCTTCTCTTCCTCCTCTTCCTCCTCCTCCTCATCATCATCACTATTAGGTTTTTGAAAGATTCTTCTAATAGCTAATGTTTTGGGGTTGATAGCAACAGGGTTAGCCTCAGATAGGAAAACCAGATACAGTAACTCAGGGTGAGGGGGGTTGGAGTAGACTATGGCCTGAAGGCCAAATCCTGGTTTTGTAAATAAAGTTTTATTGGAATACAGTAACACCCCCTTATTGACATACCGGCTATTATGACTTTCACATAATTGAGTAGTTGCAACAGAGACTATCTAGCCCTCAAACCTGAAAATATTCACTATCTGGCTCTTAACAAGTGGAATTTGTTGACCCCTTAGCGGGGCACATGCTTCTATGCCCCTCCAGCTATCTTCAGGAGGGCCTGCCCACTCTTTCTAGGCTCAGAATACATCTGGCTCTGCACCTCCCAGCCATCATCCCGAACAGATGGGCAAAATGCTTAGATTCTCCTAACTCAATTTCCTCTACAATTAGTTTGTACGTCTTTATTGTTCGTTTGCAAATTAATTCTTGCATCTTCAAATCTGTAAAGGAAAGAAATATTGAGAGCAGCCCATGACCTCTCTGGCAGTTTTCAATTTTTCTCTCTTCATTTTTAGCTTTCATTACCCCCAGGATGGCATCTAATTATTTCTTGAATAATCACGTCTCCTGGGTTCTGAGGAAATTTGAGAAGTTTGCTCCCTATTATGTTTTCCAAATTAGTTTCTCTTCAATTTTGGTGCACTCTCTTTTGTCTTTTCATCTTGGTTCAGCCAAAAATAGTTTCTCAAATTGAGTGCTAAATTCTTCAGTATTTTGTTCACTTCAATTAACTTTCCTCAGGACTCTCTTTGGTTTTATAAATGAGGTCTCTGCTGGGCTGTCTTTTAATGCCAGCCTCGCCTCTTGGCCTCTTCAAACTCCATGAAGGCTGGGGGCTGGAGGGTGTGAGGGAAGGGTGGGGGAGGTGTAGAAAGAAGCAGAACATCTGGTGTGTCTAGACACTGATTCTTACAAGTTGATGGATATTGGGCAAGTTGACCTTTGTTTTCTTCATCTATAAAATGGGAGGAGGTGCCTACTGCATTGAAAAGCATATTGATGAGAGATAACAGTATTTTAGTGATGGGGAACAATCACTGAGAGAATAACACTCCTTCTTCACTGTTTCTCTGCCTCTAGAGAGTTACCCTCAATCAAGGCCACTCTCATGCTTGCAGTCCAATGACCAAGCCCTTAGCAACAGCTTCTCTCACAGGAGAAATTCAGGAAGCAATTGACAATACTTTATTAACATCATCATAATGTCATCTGTATAGCAAAATGCTTTTCAGTTTACAAGTTTCTTCCACACTCATTTTGTTACTTCACAGCCTCCTGGAACCCCATGGGCTAGTCTGAGCCAAGGCATCAACTCATTTGTTAAAGTCCTACAGAACTACAGGCGTACCTCATCTTATTATTCTTCACTTTATTGTGCTTCAGCGATGCTGTGGGTTTTGTTTTTTACAAATTGAAGGCAGGATCAGCACAAAGATTATGATTTGCTTTATTATGATACTCACTTTATTGGAGTGGTCTGGAACCCAACCTACAATATCTCTTAGGTATGCCTGTATTTATAAAGAACAACAAAAAATGAAAAGTGTGTATAAAACTGTTTTTTAAATATATCCCTATTGACTTCAGAGAGGAAGGGAGAAGAAGAGAGAGATAGAAACATCAGTGATGAGGGAGAATCATTGATTGGCTGCCTCCCCCACACCTCCCACTGGGGATCAAGCCCGCAATCTGGGCATGTGCCCCTGACTGGAATCGAACCTGGGACCCTTTAGTCCACAGGCTGGCACTCTATCCACTGAGCCAAACCAGCCAGGGCTAAAACTGTTTTCTAATAGAACTTCTAAAGATGATTTTTCTCAAGAAAGTGTCTTTTCTCCTAGATTTGTATCTATGAACCAAACATACTTACAGGACCAGGAAACCAGTGTATCATTGGGAGTTAGAAGCACAAGCCTTGGGCCAGGAGAACGAAGTTCAAACTTGGCATTGAGTTGGGTTAGGTTTATGACTCTGGACCAATTACCTCACCTCTCTGTGCCTCAGGTTTCTCACTTGCAAAGTGGGGAAAATGTTGGTTCCTAGGTCACAGGGCCATTATAAGGATTAATGAGATGGTGTGTGCCAAGCTCCTAGAATAGTGCTGGGCAGTAAGCACTATTAATAAAATAAGAATACAAATAAAATATGTACTATAAAATAGGAGAAGTAATGTACAATCCCCTCCCCCAACCCAAATTCTTTTGAGCAAACCCTGATTGGTAAGACCACATCAGTCAGAGAGTTGCTTCCAGCTGTTTTCACTTTTTTAGGGGGTTAATCCTCACCGAATGTATTCCATTGATTTTTAGAGAGAGTGGAGGGGAGAGGGAGAGATAGAGAGAGAAACATCCATGTGAGAGAGATACATTAATTGGCTGCCTCCCTGATCAGAGCAGGGGATGGAGCCTGCAACCCAGATCCATGCCCTTGACCAGAATCGAACCCGAGACACTTCAGTTTGCAGGCCGATGCTCTATCCACTGAGATAAACCGGCTAGAGCTGTTTTCACTTTTTAATAGAGCATCAGCACTTTCCTGTGGTTACCTCATCCTCACAAGTACCATTTAAAAAATATTTTTATTGATTTCAGCGAGAGGAAGGGAGAGGGAGAGAGAAACAGTTTTTATTAACTGATTCTCTCTCAGTCAATAATGAGAGAGAATCATCCATTGGCTGCTTCCTGAACTCCCCCTACTGGGGATCGAGCCCACAACCTGGGCATGTGCCCTGACCAGGAATTGAGCCATAACCTTCTGGTTCATGGATCGACGCTCAACCACTAAACCACACCGGTTGGGCTCAAGTATCATTTTTAATGGGTGACTGATACTCCATTGAGTCCCCTGCTCACAAGCCACTGTGGGTGTCGGGTCATTTTGCTGCTATAAAGGCTCCAGCTGTACTAGCCCTTCTTGGTGCCTGCAGGGCTTCCCTCCTGGAGTCTCAAGTTGATCTGCTAGTTGATGACTGAAGAATTGGGTATAAGGAAGACTTCTCAGGTGGGGAGGGAGAGTGGCAACTGTGAGTCATCACAGAATCCTAAAGGCCACTGAGTTCCCAGGAGCCGGGCCCAGGCTGGGGGACACTGCGGTTGAGCTAGGAGATGCAGTTGCTCAGCCTGGCTCCTGTGGTGGCACATAGCAGCACTGGGTGGCAGGCTTGTCCTGCTTTTAAGGACACCAGTGTCCCCACAATGCATTCCAGAGCAAGCATAGAGGAGGCTTTGCTGGTGGGATCACCTCCCCTCCTCTTCTCACGCCCTGTCCCTTCTCATGTCCTCCCCCACCTCTGTGATCACACTGTCTCGATTCCTAAGAAAGGCTTGGAATGGTAACCGTTCACCACAGGACAGGCACAGGGCTCACTCAGCATTTCATCTTCCCCACCAGCCACAGGTTCCATTAGTGGATCCATTTCACAGCAGAAGAGACTGAGGCACTTGCACACCTTGTTGAGAAACCCAGGTCTGGTTCTAGATCAAGTATCATTTTTAATGGGTGACTGATACTCCATTGAGTCCCCTGCTCACAAGCCACTGTGGGTGTCGGGTCATTTTGCTGCTATAAAGGCTCCAGCTGTACTAGCCCTTCTTGGTGCCTGCAGGGCTTCCCTCCTGGAGTCTCAAGTTGATCTGCTAGTTGATGACTGAAGAATTGGGTATAAGGAAGACTTCTCAGGTGGGGAGGGAGAGTGGCAACTGTGAGTCATCACAGAATCCTAAAGGCCACTGAGTTCCCAGGAGCCGGGCCCAGGCTGGGGGACACTGCGGTTGAGCTAGGAGATGCAGTTGCATGTCTGCCAGAATTTCCCTACTGGGTCACTCACCTTATTGACTAGTCTTGACTCTAAGTGACTGAAGATCATCAAGGATTAAATCTACTGCTGAAGGGCAGAGGTTTGCAATTCTTAAATATATTCAAAAGGACTGGCATTTGGTGTCATCATTTATTGGCCTGAATGCTCCTATCCACCAGGCTGTGCAATCTGTTAGACAGGAATCACATCAATTTACCTTTGGTCTCAAGCACCTGTACGAGGAGCTCAAATATCTGGTGTAGGAGCTGATGCTGCAGGTGCTTTTGGGAAGGGAGTTCTTAAAAGGGAGTCACAGCTGCTTCTTGAGATGAGCAGGTGCTCTCCTCTCAAAGGTCACTTTGGAAGTTGTGGGTCAGAGACTATGACGGGACTTTTCATATGTCCAAATTGCCTAGTGCTTACCATGCCCTTAAGTCTGGGATCACTGTCTCATCTCACAGATGAGGAAACTGAGGCAGATGTGTATATATACGAGGAGGTATGGAAAGAATGGGCAGCTTCCACCAGTGGCCAAGCTGTTGTGGGTCTGGCTACTTCTGCCCCCAGTTTCCTTGCATCTGGTACCAATCCAGTTCCAGTCAAGTCACTGATCTGTTTCATCTCAGTCTTTTCTTTGCCTCCCAGGACGATATCCAGGTCAGTGTCATCCTGGCAAACCCCGCATTGTTTCCTGTTGGTTCTAATTTTACTTGTCCCCATTGGGGTGCCTTACCATCACTTTCCAACTTTCATCTAGATACAGTTGTCCTGGCAATAGTTGCCCCATGAAACTTCTGACCCCACATTCGACTTGGAGTGGAGAAATCCCAACCACTCTCTCTTGCCTGCCTCTTGGGAGCAGTGTTGTGCCCAGAGTTGCCCTAACAGTTAAGATACCTATGATTTTGCTCTGTATACCTCTTGCTCCAGGATGTTTCTGAGCAGTAAGCATCTTTCTTCCTTGAGAGTTCTGCCATTTCCTCTGCTAGTCTGGCCAGAAGCTAACCGTCTAGCAGTGGGGTCTGCAACCCCCAGTCCTGGCCTTTGCTGACATCCTGTGTCACACACCAGCTCTACCCAAGTCCATCCCAGGTGGGTAGGGCCATGTCAGCAGTCAGGTCCATAAATCATGTGTGTGGGGCTTGAAAAGGTTGGGGTTAGCCCAACCTGACTAGCCCTGGCTGCCAGGCAGTTTCTAAGAGTCCCTCCTCATTCTAGGGGTCTAGAGTTTTGCTCCAAATCCTATCCTAAGGACTACCTAGGGCCCGGCTTTGGCCCTCAATCTTCCTCTAGGGGTGCCCCCTAGATCCTGTGTAATAGTCACCCCATGTTGTCTGACCCCCAAGTTTTGACCTCCCACCTGCACTCTATCACTGCAGGACTCTTCCTTCCTGGGAGCCACCTCATCTGCACTGAGCCCGACCTGAGCTAGCATCAGAGAACCACTCATGCATGGGCCTGGAGTCACACCAGACTTGGGTTCTTGGCCCAGGTGCCCCTTATTGCTATGTGACCTTGAGTAAGTCAATCTGCTCTCTTAGCTAAGCAATCATCACATTAAATAGAGGGCAGTAATTCCCACTTTGCAGATAGGAGGGAGGAGGATAAAAATGTAAAAACACCCAGCTAGTACACATAGTCTCCTCCATTTGTGGTAGCATTCATTCATTCATTCATTCCGATTTATTGAGTATCTCTCATGATGGGCAAAGGCCAAATATGGTCCTTGCTAGACAGACACATACCAAGTTTAGACTATGTGGATAATGACTAGTGCTATTAAAAAATAAGGCTATGGGGTAAAAGGTGGGGGTGTCTGGGAAGGTGACATTTGAACAGAGACCTGAATTGTATGAAGCACCAGCCATGAAGCAATCTGGAGACGAGGAATCACAGGTCCTGAGATCGGATCATGCCTGGGGTGCAGTTAGGAGATCAGCTTAACGGAGGGGAAGGGGGAGTTGGGTCAGTGAGGTTGGCTGGACTGAGAAGGAGTTTTTGTTCTCCTCCAGGTGCAGTGGGGGCAGTAGGAGTTGGAGATCAGGCTGTAACATGATCTGGTTTTCATTTTCCAAGGTTGCATTGAGTCCCTGTCACTGGCCTGTGTTGGGGCCATGGACAGCCCCACCCAGCCACTAGGATGATGGGTCTCTGCCAGCTGTGTACCTGGAAAGGGAAATCACCAGGTGGGAAGGGGGAGCCAGACAAGCTCCCAGTGGATCCTGGACCCTGTGACTGTCCTGGGAGGCCTATCCTGCCACTGGCCCAAGCTACCCTGGCTGGAGCGCCCCCCAGAACCCAGCAGCCAGGGAGATGGTGTAGGCAAAGAAGAAAGTGAAGACCCCAGTGCTCATGGTGGATAACAGGCAGGTTTCCAACTTGTGGATTTGATCCTTGGGTAACTTTGGTTTCAGTGAGGAGGCTGGTGAATGGGAAGAAAAAGGAGGAGGGAGGTGGAGGAGGTAGGTTAGGAGAGAGATGAGGAGGAGGAGGAGAAGGAAGGTGAAGAGGAGGACGTAAAGGAGAGAGATGAGAGGAGGAGGAAGAAGGTGGGAAAGAGAAATGTGAGGAGGAGGGTGGGAGGAGGGAGGTGAGGATGAGGAGGTGAGGAAGAGAGGGAGGAAGAGAGTGTCAGTGCACTTGCTTTGCTGGAACAATTTCAAATTCACGTGTGGGGGAAACTATGTCAGAACCCTTCTGGATCCATCAGTATTAAATGCCCATACATTTTAGGAGTTAGAAACCAAGTAATTTTAGAGAAAGAGGGGGAAAAAAGCTGTCCTAGTTCTGTAATTGGCTCCCAAGGCTCTGCTCAACAATTATTAAAATACTGGCATGAAACCGCCAAGAGAGACTGCTCCGGGCCCTACCATTTGCGTAAGACAAGCAGAGGCCTTTCATGGAGTGTCAGTTGTGGTACATTTCAAGGTCAGATAATTAACTTTATTAAGAGTCAGATTTGCGAGGGGAATAGGGACCAAGAGTTGGGTGTCCCAGCTTAACAGAATCTTGCTGAACAGAACTCGCAGCCTTGGGATCTGAGGGATCATTTCTTTGAACAGTGGTTCTTCAGGTGAAGTCCATGGGCCCTCCTCCTTCCCAAAGTGTACAAGAGGCTCCAGGAGATCCATGAGCCTCCTGAAACTGGAGGCAAAATTTTCCTAGGTCCGTGGTTCTTGCAGTGAGACCACTGCAGCAGCCTCCCCTGGGAATGTATTGGCAATGCAGATTCCAAGGCCTTTCCCCAGACCTACTGAGTCAGACACTCAGGGATTGGGGCCCAGTCATCTGTTTTAACTAGCCTCCAGGGGATTCCGATGCTCGCTCCAGTCCAATGCTGGCCAAAGCCTTGCTCTTCACCAGGACACAGCAGCTGAGAGTGGGCCTTGGGAGGCACCCTGACCTGGATTCAGATCCCAGTGCTGCTACTTAGTTGCTGTATGAGCTTGTGCAAGTCACTTAACCTCTCTAAGCTTCTGTTCCCCCATTTATAAAATGAGATAATAAAAACCTTGGGACATCGGGGGAACTTTAAATACAGCCATGACGACAGCTTTAGTCTTCATCAACAAGAGTCCTAATGAGATGTGATAATGTCTTTGAGGAGGGAATGGTATGAACAGAAGTGTGGATTAGAAAGACAATGCTATAAGATGACTTAAATACCTGAGTGGCTACAGGTAGTACCGCCAGTGATTAGGGTCATGGCTATAGTGGCAGCAGTGAGTGGTGTGGGTGGTGTGGGTGAAAGGGTCATCAGAGGTCAAGTGGACAGGGCTTGCAAGCAGTTTGATTCATTCAACAAATGTCTATTGAGCATCTACAATCTGCCAATCCCTATTCTGGACCTGCCCTCACAGAGCTCATGTGCTTACAGGAAATAAAGTCAGTGAGCAAGCAAAGGAATGCATAAGGATTTCAGAGCATTATCAGTGCCATGAGGAATGCTGAACAGGATGACGGGGCAGAGAGGGACATGGGGGAGGTAAGGTGGTCAGAGCAGGTGGCATTGAGTGGAGACCTGACAACAAGTAGGAGCCAGCCAGGAGAAGATCCTGGGTCAAGCATGCAGGCAGAGGGAAGAGCCAGTGCAAAGGCCTGGAGGCCAGAAGAGTGTGGTATGTGAGAGGAACAGAAGGGAGGGCAGAGTCGGACAGTGCCCAGGGTACTGTGCCTCCCACCTCCCTGAGACTCCACTCTTTCACAAAGGGCCACTCTGAGGAACCGATGATATCCTGAATGTAACCAAGTCTGGCACGTAGCAAGCCCTAGAAAAGTGTTCACCATTACCCCACAATGGCCAGCTTAATATTCCCTGTGGCCTCACATGAGGATTCTAGCCACCTATCAAGGCCGAAATCAGCATGACCATCAGAAATAAAAGTTCTGATGGCTTTAGACCAATATCAGGTGTTAAAACAAGAGGAAGATCCCTTCAAGCAACAGATATTGATTGAGCATCCACCAAGGATGATGAACTTGGGGTCACAGAGGAGCGTAAATGCCCCATCCCTGGCACAGTTTATCACCTCATGGCTCATGCCAGTCACCTCTCTGAAGGGGGGTGAGATGCCCAACAATAGTTTAGCATTATAAATACTTATTCAGTCAAGCCCCCTAGAACCGTGGTCGGCAAACTGAGGCTCTTGAGCCACATGCGGGTCTTTGGCCCCTTGAGTGTGGCTCTTCCTAAGCCTTGGGAGTACCCTAATTAAGTTAATAACAATGTACCTACTTATATATTTTAAGTTTAAAAAATTTGACTCTCAAAAGAAATTTAAATCGTTGTACTGTTTATATTTGGCTCTGTTGACTAATGAGTTTGTGGACCACTGCCCTAGAACATGCATGTGATGGGATCCAGAGCTCACCATTGATAGGATGTAGCAGCAGGGAGATGGGGAATATGGGTGCAGACCATGTTAAGTTGTAGACTCATTGACTTGCAGGTGATTGGCAAGATTCCCTCCGTAACTTCACTGAGCCTTAGTTTCCTCATCTGCAAAAGGCAGATAATCTCAGTACCTACCGGGGTAGTTGAGAGGATTATGTGATGTAATGTACAGTTTAGAGCACAGACTAAAACAAACTAAGAGTCACTAAATGGCAGCTGCCATTATTATCATTAACAAATCATTATCATTATCATCAATAGTCATACCAGGAAGGGAAGTTCCACCTCAGGGCTCCCTTTGAGGGACATTGAGTCATGGTGCATCTGTGGTCAGGTATAGGATGCTGGGAGGGTGGCCCTTTGCCAGCCAGTCTGAGACAAAGTCAGAAACCCCAGATGCTGCTGGCAGCAAGGAGCATAAAGGAGCTGCTTTGTGACACCTCCACCTGGAAGCCTTCCCTGATTGTTTTTGGGTGCTCCCAGAACCTTTGCACTTACTTTTGTGGGGGTCACAGATCCTGCCATGATGTAGTAGTTTGTCCTTCCAACAGATTGAGAGCTCTTTGATGTAAAGGCTTGAGAATGACCCATGTTTGTACTTCCAGGTTTAAGCATAGTCACCTGGAGTGTAGTGGTTGCTTGAATGAATAAACCAATGGAAAAATAAAGTGAAGAATGAATGACTAATGAATGGGAGTAAATGCGCTGGCCGGTCCAAAAAGGAGCAAATTTGGGGTGGGGAGGGTGAGCAAAAATGCCTCTCCCCTGGAATGATTTTGGCTTGAGACAGCTGCACCTCTTTTCTTGGACACAAGGGGGAGCCATCACTGCAAAGCCCACCAAGGAGAGACTGCAGGAATCACAAGTTCCCAAGATAACTGACCTGATGTTAAGTCAGCTTTCCTGAGACCTGAATGGTGGGTTGCAAGAGAGGAACTTGCTGACAACGACAAACAGCTTACAGTAGAGGTGGTGAGCTCTGTGGTGCTGCAGGTGTGCAAACGGAAGCTGGCCTCCAGTCCTGGTTTCTGAAGTCAGCCCTAGGCCTTTTCCTGAGATATCCAGGGGCCTCCCACCAGCCTGAGAGGGGCAAAAGAAAGCCTTTGGCTCTCCTCAGAAAGTTCTCTCCTCTCCCTCTTGCCACCAGCGAACACCTTCATTAGATAACAACTGAGAAAAGTTTCCCCAAAAGTTGTTCCATTTTTGTTGTTGTTTGTTTTTAATCACCTCAATTGGTCAGAAAGTTGTAGCAGTAGTACAAAGAGCTTTCCCCCCTGAACCATTTGAAAGCAAGCTGCTCACATGATACCCTATCTTCCAAATATTTTGTTTGTATTTCTTACAAACAAGGACATTTCCTACCTCACCACAAGCACCCACATCAGGAAGTTAACATCAGTGTACCATCTAATCCTCAGACCTCATTCACAGTTCACCAACTACCCCAGTGGAGTCCTTTATAGCGAAGGATCCCGTCCTGGTTATGTCTCTTTAGTCCTTCGTCTCCTTCATTCTAGAACAGTGGTTCTCAACCTTCCTAATGCCGCGACCCTTTAATACACTTCCTCATGTTTTGGTGAGCCCCAACCATAAAATTATTTTCGTTGCTACTTCATAACTGTAATTTTGCAACTGTTATGAATCGTTATGTAAATATCTAATATGCAGGATGTATTTTCATTGTTACAAATTGAACATAATTAAAGCATAGTGATTAATCACAAAAACAATATATAATTATATATGTGTTTTCTGATGGTCTTAGGCGACCCCTGTGAAAGGGTCGTTCGACCCCCAAAGGGTCGCAACCCACAGGTTGAGTACCGCTGTTCTAGAATAAGCTCCTCAGTCTTCCCGAGGCCAACATGACCTTGACACTTCAAAGATTGCAGGCCAGGCAAGTTGTAGAATGTCCCGCAACTTCAGTTTGGCTGCTATTCTTCATTATTGGGTTCAAGTTGCCCATTTTTGGTAGGAATATCACAGAAAGGATGTATTTTTCTCATTGCATGTGGTTAGGTAGCACACAATTTCTATTTGTCCCATTACTAGTCACATGAACTTTAATCATTAGATAAGGTGGTGTCTGCCAGGTTTCTCTTCAGTAAAGTCCCTTTTCCCCCCTTTATCACCAAAAAGTATTTTCTAGAACAGGTACCTTGTAATTATGTGAATAATCCATTCCCAATCAAACCTTCACCCCTGCTGGATTTAGCATTTATTCATGATCCTTGCCTGAATCAAGTGTTATCAGCACCGTGGCCAATTGGTGATTTTCTGATCTGACCATTTGTTCTAAATGTATCAGTTGGCAATCCAACTGTAAGGAAAAGCTTTCACCTCTCCCATTTATTTACTCATTTATATATGGACTTACGTATTCCCATTTTATTTAATGGGTTATAATTTATTACTGTGAATGTTTATTTTGATGCTCAAATTATATCCTATTTGGCTGGCAGGAACTTTTTTCAAGCTGGCTCCAGTGTTCTTTTAAAGTGCCCCCAGCATTCTTTGAACACTTCCATTCTTTCTCACACAAGATAGTGCAGGCTCATCTTGTGTTCCTGCCCCTGTTCTTCCTGTTTGGGAGGAGCCTGAGTTTATTATCCTTCAGAAGGGCATTTTGCAACCTCATTGCTCTCACTCCCCGGCCCTGAGAAGCCTCCTTATGCAAGAGGTCAGGGATTGGAATCTGCGGTCCGACTGACATGGGTGCAGATCCCACCACCAATTTCTAGCAGTATTTCCTTGGGCGAGTCATTAAACCCTTGTAAGTCTTTCCTCGTGTGTAAAATGGACATAATAGTCTCCCCCCGTCACTGGGGAAGAAACAAGGGAGACCACTCCTAAAGATGGGTGTTCAGCCCCTAGAGCCACTTTGCTACCACTGGCTTAACACACACAGAACTGATCACATGGCCAATGGTCTGGGAAATGAGGAGGGGATTCCTGGCTCTGCTGCAGAGGGTAGAGAGCCCAGTTAGAGACCCTAATTCTGTTGAACTCACCTGGTGGTACAGCTTTCCCTGTCTGAGTTGCCACTCATTCCTTCCAGCAGGACTTGAAATTTATCCTGTTTTCCAACACATTATCAGTGAGGAAAGTTGAATGTTTGAAGGACTGAGACACACATGCAATTGGGGTTTTGTGAGGGGAGTCCTCACATCTTAGAGATGCACCATAGGTAAAGATCCTGACATGCAGAAAGTGCTCAATAATTGATAACTCCTACTATGCTTCTGCTCTTAGAGCAGTTGAATGAGTTTGGGAAATGCTGCATTCCAGAGCACTCTTGGAGATTTATAATGCAGGTCAGGATAATACAGATGCTGGTAACACAGACTTACATTTTGCTACTGAAAGGCAGGAGCTTGTCACATAATAGATGCACAGTAAATGCTAAATGGATTAGTATCTCCTCACTCACCAATCATTCCTCCTCCTTTATGCCATGGACCTTTCAGTCCCTCTGTCTCAGATTCTTGCCTCCCTCTGCTCTGTCCTCCACCTTCTGTCTTTCAGCCCCTCTGCGGTCTCTTAAACACACCATGCATCTCTAACTGCTTCTGCAGAGGCCCAAGCCTTCATCATTGCTTGGCTCTCTGGGTCTCAGTCTCCAGTCTGCAGTACCATCACCCATGCATTTCACACCCTTCAGCAAATCTGTTGCCTGCTGAAGTCCATGCCAGCTCCTCAGCCTGGCATTCAAGACTCATAGCCTTCCAGTCCCTGGGTAGTCCTGTCCCCAGGTAGAACCAGGAATGCACTTTTTAATTAGGGTGTCTGTCCTAGGGAATCCTGCTTCACTGCAAGATATTAACATAACCATCCCAATTTCCTTTAGATTAGTATTTGTATGGTAGGCCCTTTTCTATTGATTTCCTTTAAACTTATTTGTATCTTTATATTCCAAGTGGTTTTACTGTAGACAGCACATAGTTAGGTCTTACTTTTTTATCCAGTCTGACAACACCTACCTGCCTTTTAACTGGTGTGTTTATGCCATTTAAATTTTATGTGTATTTAAATCTATAATTTTAGAATCTGCTTTCTATTTTTCCTACCAATTCTTTATTCATTTTCCCCTCTTTTTTTCTCCACTCAAGTCTTTTTTTGTGATTCTACTTTATCTCCTTGTTGGCTTATTATATACCCATTTTTTAGCAGTTGCTTTAGGGTTTATATACATATATTTAACTTATCACCGTCTACATTCAAGTATGCCACTTCTCACGGAATGTAAGAACCCAGAACAGAATTTGGTTTCCCCTCTTGGCTTTTGTCCTATCGCTGTCATGCATTTTACTTCTACTTATATTATAAAACCCACAATGAATCATTATTTTTGCTTTAAACAGTTAATTATCCTTTTTAAAAATATGTTTTTTATTGATTTTAGAGAGAGAGGAAAGGAGAGGGAGAGAGTAAAAGAGAGAATAACAGAGAGAGACAAAGAGAGACATCAATGAGAGAGAAACATCAATCAGCTGCCTCCTGCATACCCCCTACTGGGGATCGAGCCCACAAACCAGGCATGTGCCCTGACCGGGAATTTAACTAGCAACCTCTCTGTGCATGGAACAGTGCTCAACCAACTGAGCCATGCTGGCCAGGGTGGCAGTTAATTGTCTTTTAAAGAGATCTAAAAACATTATTTCTTATTAATCCATCTGTTTCTTACTTTCAGTATTCCCCATTCCATTGTGCAGACCCGTATTTTCCATCTGATTATAATTTCCCTTCTGCTAAAGGAGTTCCTTTAACATTTCTTGAGGGGCTTCTGATGAAGTGTGTGTGTCTAAAAAAAAGTCTTTATCTCACTTTTGTTGTTTTTATTTTTTTTAAAAAAAATAACAGCTCCATTGAGATATAATTTACATATAAAGTTCACCTTTAAAAAATCTACAATTCAGTGTGCAAGTTAACTGTCACCACTATCTAATTTTAGTACATTTTTATCACCCCAGAAAGAAACCCTGTACCCATTTGCACTCACTCACTCATTATTTCCCCCTCCCCGTAAGCCTTATGCAACCACCAATCTATTTTCTTTCTCTATAGATTTGCCTACTCTGGACATTTCATCTAATTAGAAACATACAACATGTGGCCTTTTGTGTCAACTTCTTTCACTTCGCATGACTTTGAGGTTCATCCATGTTGTAGCATGTTATCAGTACTTTGATTTTATAACTGAATAGTATCCCATTATAGGGGTATTCCACATTTTGTTTATCCATTATCAGTTGATAAAGACTTGGTTTGTTTTTACCCTTGGCTATTACAAATAATGCTGCTATGGATATTTGTGCACAAGTTTGTGTGTGTGTGGAAATTTGTTTTCAGATCTCTTAGGTATATATCTAGGAAAGAAATTGCTAGGTAAATTGATAACTCTACATTTACTCTTTTGAGGAATTGCCAGACTATTTTCCATAGTAGCTATACCATGTTGCAGTCTAACCAGCAATGTAGTAGGGTTCCAGTTTCTCCACATCTTCACCAATATTTCTGGTTTGGTTTCTTTCATTTTTGAAAGATGTTTTTACTATGTATGGAATTCTAGGTTGACACTTTTCTCTTTCAGTACTTTAAAAATGTTGTTCCACCTTTTTCTGGCTTTTATTGTTTCCCATGAAAAATCTGCTGTTATTCTTTTCTCTCCCTTGTTTCCCTGTACATAATGTGTGCTTTCTCTCTGGCTGCTTTTAAGATTTCCTCTTTTTTAGTCATTTTAAGAAGCTGAATTATGGTATAGTTTTAAAATATTTCCTATGTTTGAACTTCTTGAGTCTGTGTATGAATAGTTTTCATCAACATTTTTAAATGCTTGGCCATTATTTCTTAGTATATTTTTCAGTTCCTTCCACAACCTCTTTTTATCTCTACTTTGGAGACTGAATATTGGGCCCTTTGTTTTACAGCTCATGGATACATTGTTCATTTTCTTCTTTGTTTTTCTCTCTGTATTTCATTTCTCCCTGTATTTCATATTCACAAAGTTCACTAATATTTTCTTCTGCTGAAGCTAATGCTATTAATCCCATCCATATCACTGACATTCTATTTTTAATCTCTAAATGTTTGATTTGGGAGTGTTTTGTATTTTCCGCATCTCCTCTTTATATGCCAATGTTTTCCTTTATCTTCTTGTGTATTTAGTGTATTTTTTAACTAGCTGTGTTAATGTCATTCTGCTAATTTTACCATCTGCATAATTTCTGGACCTGTTTCAATCCAATGAGTGTCTCACTTTGGGTCACATTTTTCTAGTTCTTTACATGCCTAGTAATTAAAAGAACATTTTGTTATGGATTTAATGTTGAGTAATAGATTGAAAACTCCTTCCATTTTCTTTAAATATTCTTTAACTTTGTTCTGATGCAGTTAAGTTACTAGGAAACAGCTTGATACTTTCGAGGCTTGCTTTTAAGCTTTGTTATGGGAGAACAAAACATCCTTTATGCTAGGCCTAATTTGGCTCCACTACTAAGGAAACTGCCTTCTGAGTACTCCACTTGATGCCCTACGTGTTAGAATGTCTTCCACTCTGGCTAGCGTGAATACAAACCATTACGGACCCTGTGTGAATTGGGGTGTTGGGAATTATTCTTTTCACTCCTTTTCAGTGGCTCCTTCCCAACCCTTTGGTAGATGCCTCACACATTTTGCTAATCGGTACTTAAGACTTGGGGGGAACCTTCTAAAGCTCTCCAGGGTCCTCTTTGTGCAGCATTCTACTCTCTATGCTCTTCCCTGCAAATTCTAGCCTCTTTGAGCTCTATGAATTCTCAGTTCTACTTCCTTAAGAAGACTACTAGGCTCTCTGTGGGTTCCTTTTCTCTGTCCTGTGGCCTGGAGACTCTCATCAGAAAATAAGCCAGGGCCTTATAGGACTCTCCACTTGTCTCCCTTCTCCCAGGAATCACCATACTGCACTCCTGTTATCCAATACCTATATTACTTACTATAATCCTATCTGTTTTTCTTTTTAGTTGTTTAAGGTGGGGTGTGTGTGTGTGTGTGTGTGTGTGTGTGTAAATCACTCCTTTGTGGCCAGAAGCAGAAGTCCCCATTATTTGTTATTAAATCTCTCATTTAAAAATTTGTTTAACTTAAGGAATTACTACCAAGGTTAAAGATTTGTTCAAGTATATGCAAAGCCATTTGTAATGCCTCTTTTATCATTTGTTCACATCTCCTGTGCTCATCTTTCTACTGAAGAAGTCTTAGTATTTTCTTATTGATTCTTCTCCACTCTTTATATTTAAAGCTTTTACACTTGATGGATAACCACAGTGAAAGCACCTCTGTGACCACCACCAAGGTCCATAAAGAGAGTTTTACTAGCATTCCAGGAGCTTCCCCTTGTGGCCCTGCTATCCATGACCCCACCTTCTTCCCCAAGCATAACTGATATGCTGACCTCTAATGATCAGGTTTGCCTGTTTGAATTCTATGTAAATAGAATCACATGGGATATGTACTTTTGTGTTCAACTTCTTTCACTCAGCATTCATTATGAATCAGCATTCTTGATTTCCAGTGACAGAATCCAGGAAAGGATTAAGCAGAAAAGGACATCTGGCAGTGTAAGGAATCTCCTACGGGGCTGTAGAGGGGTTCTTGGGAGTGGGCTGACACTAAAAGGAGGGAAGACACTAAAAATAGCCCAAACCCAACCATAGGACCCACTGGGTGTGATAGGCATATTCTACAACAGATCCTCATCTCTTTGTATTCACACCCTTATGTGATCCAACTCCCTTAAGTGTGTATGGTCTGAGTGTCCTACTTCTAACGAATAGAATACTGTAAAAAGTGATGGGGGCATGTTAATTCTTATACTGGGTACAAAAAGGTCTGGCTCCCTCTTGCTCACCCTCTTTTGCTCTCTCACTTGCTTACTCTCATGGAAGGTAGCTGCCATGTGAGAGCTGCTCAGTGGAGAGACCTCTGACTAACAGCCAGTGAGGAATTAAGGCCCTTGGTCCAAAACCCCGCGAGGAACAAAATCCTGCCAACAAGCATAGGAGTGATGTTGGAAGCTGATCCTTTCTTGGTTGATCCTGCAGTCCTGGCTGACAACTTGATTTCAGCCTCATGAGCAACCCTGAGCCAGCGGACTCAGCTAAACAGTGCTCACAGGAGCTATGAGATCATAAATGTTTGTTCTTTTGAGCTGCTCAGTTTGGGGGTGATTTGTTACACAGCAGTAGATAACTAACACAAGGGGAAATCACTATGAGAGGACCTGGTCACTAGACTGGTGAGTTGTGTTTACCTGCAGGATGAATCACCCACTGACCCCACTCCTTTGGTCCTTCATCCTAGATAGAAAAGTTCCTAGGTGGGAGCATTTGATTGGCAGGATTTAGGTCATGTGCTGAAAAAAGGGCTACGGATGCTATATGGACAAAAAGAAAAAAAATCAGTCTGTTTAGGCTTCCTGTTTGTATGCTTACAGTAATCCTGACTTCTTCTTAGCATTTATCTATGTCACTAAATCATTAAAGTCTTGTCTACTAGACTGTAGGTTCCTGGAAGGCAAAAATGATCTGTGTTGTTCATTACTCATTTCCTTGCACTTAACACATGACCTGACTCATAGTAGGTGCTCAATAAATGCTTGATAAATGAATGGGTATATGGATGGGTAAATGAAAACTTGGCACCATTTATTTTAGTTTATGCACATTGTCTTTTCAATATTTCCTAAGCTTTTCTTATCATAAAAATCAGCTGCAGTGCTTCTTAAAAATTCAGAATTATGGGGTTCATCACAGTGTTGGAATGCAGCCCAGGAAATTATATTTTAACAGTGCCCATGTGATTTAGGTAACCTAGAACTATAACATTATTTGTCTCTAAGGCCTTGTGCCCCTCAGCTCAGCCCACCACTAGCTGAAACCCATCTGGATATTTTATAATCTTTTTCTCTGGGACAAATAACCCTTGTTCTTTCCTTTAATTATTTTTTTCTTTTCTTATATGCATAACCCATAGACACAGACAACAGTGTGGTGCTGGCCAGAGGGAAGGAGGATAGGGGTCTGGATGGATGTTGAGTGAACAATTTTTTTTGGAGGACCTGTTGGTCTCCCCTCTAGTCATCTGCAGTGTCCTCTTTGCATTCTCTCTGCTTTCTCTATGACCTTCAAACATCAGTCCTGTCATTGGACACTGAGGAACTTTTGTGCAGCACTGTGTACGGGGCATCTCAGCCTCTTGAGCATCCATAGGCAGCATTGAGTTATGGACCTCACATCTCACTTAGTATTATGGGGCTATGGGGATGGTGAAAATAGACATGACCCCTGAAGATGGGCTGGAAAATGAACATTAAAAGATGATTATAAAAGAGAGCCATCTGTTAAGTGCCAGATGAACAGTAGGGATGGTGAGTGCCATGGGGATGAATGTAGGGAGTAAGGCCAGGAACTGAAGCATTTAGGGACATCTGTATAGGGGAGGAGTGACTTGAGCTGGGCTTCAAAGAAAGATGATTGAATCCAGTGAAGTAGCCAAAGGAAAAAGAAAAGGGAAGACTATACCAGGCAGGAAGAATTGAGTGAGAAAAGCTGTGGGGGTGAAAATGGCCATGGGGAGTATTCTGGCTATTACAATCATCCCCCTGTATCCATGGGGGATATGTTCCAAGACCCCCAGTGGATTCCTGAAACTGTGGATAGTGCTAAACCCTATATTCAGGGTGGGGCAAAAGTAGATTTACAGTTGTAAGTATGCAAAACACAGAGTTTATTCTTGTGTTATTCTTTATTAATTATTGTATTGTCCATATGAACAACTGTAAGCCTACTTTTGCCCCTAATCTGTATGCTCTGTTTGTTCCTGTACATATGTACCTATGATAAAGTTTAATTTTAAAATTAGGCATAGTAAGAGATTAAAAATAATAAGTAATAATAAAATAGACAATTATTATAAAATACTGTAATAAAAGTTATGTGTATGTGATCTCTCTCTCAAGATATCTTACTGTGTTGTACTCACTT
Organism: Myotis davidii; assembly: GCF_000327345.1. NCBI lineage: Eukaryota > Metazoa > Chordata > Mammalia > Chiroptera > Vespertilionidae > Myotis > Myotis davidii. The sequence goes on along the minus strand of NW_006286675.1, from coordinate 3,518,845 downwards.
TTTCACTTTAAAGAATCACTTTACGGCTTCTCTTTGGCATATCCAAATTGCCAGCATCACTACTCTTGCACTTTGGGGCCATTATTAAGTAAAATAAGGGTTACTTGAACACAAGCACTGCAACACCAAGACAATTGATCTGATAACCAAGCAGGCCATTAAGTGACTAATGGGCAGAGAGCATGTGTGGGGGGTGGGGGGGAGATACGCTGGACAAAGGGATGATTCACACATGGGCAGGACATAATAAGACGGTGAGAGATTTCATCACACTGCTCAGAACTACATGAAATTTAAAACGTATAAATCATTTATTTCTGGAATTTTTCATTTAATATGTTCAGATCATGGATGACCATGGGTAACTGAAGCCTTGAAAAGTGGAACCGCAGATAAAGGATACTACAGTACTGTGTAATAATTCACCCCAAAATTTAGTGGCTTAAAATAACAACAATTAATATATTATCTCTTGTGGTTTCTGTGGGCCAGGAAATCAGGACAGGCTCAGCTAGATGGCTCTGGTTTGGGGTTTCTCATATGGTCACAGTGAGTCAGTGGCTGAGCTGAGATGGAATGGGGGTGGGGTGGCTGAAGCTTCGGGAGCTAGCTGGCAGGGTCTCTTTCTATCTCTCTTTCTCTCTCTCTCTCCTGTGATCCGTTCTGTGTGGACTAGCTTGGGCTTCCCCACAGGTAAGTCACCTGGTTTACATAGCGGCTTAGGTCTCTACAGGTGAATGTCTAAAGAGACCCAGGCCTAGCCTAGCCTCAAAGTCATATAATGTCATTTCTGCTGACTTCAATTGGTTAAAACCCACCTAGTTTGAAGGGGAGGGGACATAAACCCCATTTCCCAATGGGAGAAATGTTGAAGTCACATTATGAGAAGAGCATGTGGGTGAGAGAGATCGTTGTGTTCCTCTTTGGAAAATGCCATTGATCTACCACAGCAAGTTTGAGGAACATGTAGGAGACCATCTTGGCTGTACCAAGAGGTCTGTGATGATTCATTTTATGTGTGAACTTGACTGGGCTAAGGAATACCCAGATACCTGGTAAAACTCATGTGTGTCTGTGAGTGTGACTCCAGAATAGACCAGCATTTGAATTTGTGAACTGAGTAAAGCAGATTGCCCTTCCCAATGTGAATGGGCATCATCCAATTCTTTGAGGGCCTGAATAGAACAAAAAGGTAGAGGAAGGATGAACACTCTCTCTCAGTTTGAGCTGGGACTTCTGCTGCTTCTCATGCTCTGGGACATTGCTCCTCCTAGTTCTCAGGCCTTTGGACTCAGACTGAATTATACCACCAACTTCCTGGGTCTCCAGCTTGCCAAGAGCAGATTGTGGGACTCTCAGCCTCCATAATCATGTCAGCCAATTTCTAGAATAAATCTCCTATTATATATGCATATACATATATATATAATCTCATATAAAAATATCTATATATGTGTGTGTGTGTGTGTGTGTATATATATATATAGACATACATACTGTGTGTGCGTGAGTGTGTGTGTGTGTGTGTGTGTGTGTGTGTGTAATTGATTCTGAAGAAGCCTGACTAACACAGGGTCCATATGGTGGTTTGAGGAATTAAGCTCATAGAGATTGGAAAGGGTGAGCTTTTTAGGAGGAATGAATTTGGACTTGATCTGAAGGCAGAGAGAACAATGAAGGTTTGTGAAACACGAGTGAGTTTTGCATGGCTTTGGGGAAAGTAAAATTTGGTGCTGCTTGGGGAAAGGATGGAGGAAGGAGAGAGCCATTTAGGGATGGCAGCAATATCATATTGTTGACTCAGCTTGTAAGCATCTGTGACCCCTGGGTCTTTTTCTTCAATGCCTGGGCGCATTACTGCATTGGAATTGCTTTTCCATCTCTCCCAATATCAAAGTCATTGCTTTTGCATCTCCAAAAATTTTGTAGGTTTTTTGTTGTTGTGTTTTGTGTTTTTTTGGGTTTTTTTTTTGCCAGGTCATGTTTTTCCAAAGGTCAAGAGCACTCTGAGGGTCTCTTCCTTTCTCCTAGAGTATTAGAAACTACCCCAAATGCAGTGCTATGTGCAGTTTTGATGCACATACTCTAGGTCCCTCTGCCTGGGTCATGAATTGACCTAGATGAGTCTGGCTCTGATTTCAGTAGGCTTCGTCTGCCCTGATGCCAGACTGTAAGCAATCTCCTGCAGAGAGAGCCCCTGGCACTGGCCCTTCCTGACTACCTGACTTGGTAAAATAACTTAACCTCCCTGAGACTAATTTTCTTTATCTGTAAGTGGAGATTATAATGGGACCTACTCCATAGAGTTGTGCTGAGGCTTTAGCAAGATAAACCATGAAAAGCACTCAGCTCAGAGCCCAGTCTCCAGTAGCCTCTCAATGAGCATGAGCTGTTATTACCAAGATCTGGAAAGTATCATCCAGGATCAAAAGCTCCATATGGTGTGGTAGAAAGAGAATAGGATCCACAGTCAGATATCAAGTTCAAAGTCTAGCTGGGCCATTTGCTAGGAGTTTGACTTTGGGAAAATCACTCTCTCCATCCATCCATTCATCCATCCATCCATCCATCCATCCATCCAAAACCTATTTTTTTAGTATTTTCCTTCCTGGAAGTGAGTTCAGTGCTCAGGATTTATCAATGGATAAAGCCATCCCAGCTCCTACCTTCATGGAATGTACAGTCCCTTGGGGAACACAGATTGAACACCTAGTAACCTGTAAGTTATGTGCTCATGATGGAAGTACAAGGTGCTAATCCAGTGATTTTCAACAAGGGATGATTTTGCTTCCCTCGGCAGACATTTGTTAATATCTGGAGATACTTTTGGTTGCACAACTTGGGGTTGCTACTGGCATCTGTGACCCTTGGGCCAGGAATGCTGCTAAACATTTTATAATATACTAGAGGCCCGATGCATGAAAATCATGCAAGAGTAGGCCTTTCTTCCCCTGGCTGCCAGCACCAGCTTCCCACTGGCACCTGGGACCCAGGCTTCCCTACAACCCCGGCTTTGTCAGGAACGACATCCAGTCTAATTAGCATATTACCCTTTTATTATTATAGATAGGTCAGCTTCCACAACTAAGAATTGTGCAGCCCCACATGTCAAAATTGTCGAGGCTGAGAAACAATATCAGAGCCCACGGCAGGGAGTCCTCAACTAGTAAGGGAGGTGGAATGTCAGAGTAGGCTCCCCTGAAGAAGTGACATTGGAGATCTCAAGGACAAATTAACTAGTCAGTGGGTATGTATGTGGAAAGGGAGCTTGTGGGTGGAATAGTGTTCCTGGCAAGAGAGAGCAGAAAAGTTAATTGCTCCTGGAATATAGAAAGTGGTGGGGGTTGGGAGGTGCTGATGAGACTGCACAGGTGAAGCACATGCTACAGGAAAAGTCTAGCATTCAGTGGGCCAGGCCCTGGGCTGAACACTTTACATGCATTATCTCATTGAATCCTCTCTGCAGCTCTCTAAAATATGTGCAGTTGTTTTCCCTTTTACAGCTGCTTTATAGAAATGACAAGTTTAAGGTCATGATGCTTTTGTTGCCACAGAGCCTGACACCAAACACATCTAAGTCCAGGCACCAAGGAGGAACTCAAGTTGTGTTTGTTGATTAAGTGATCAAAACCAACCTAAAGCAGAGCTGAGTTAAAAAAGAGATGACTGTCCCATTGGGCCTGTAGCATTGAGGCAGAGCCACACTTGTCTGTAATTTAGGCAAGTGAGGAAATGTCCCTGTACCTGCATGGCCCTGAATGTCCTGTCTTCTCTTGTTCCTTCTTACCCGCTCAATGGAGAACACATTCCAGAGGCCACCTTCATTCTCAGTTCCCTGTCCTGTCACCTCATCACAGAAGGATGTGGACTTGGCCTGGCATGATCTGCTTCTCAAAGGCCACTTCATAGCTGTGGGATAACTGAGGATACACCTCCTCACCTACATTGTGCCTTTTCACAGCATGGCCTGTGGATCCACAGCAACCCACAAGGAGTTCACAAAAGCGTAGGTTCCCAGACCCCATCCCAGATTCTGAGGGCGGGGTGCAGGAAGATTTAACAATCTGTAGGTTGTAGATTTTCACAGTATCCTCAGATGACTTTTAGGTAAGCTAAAGTGAGAGAAATAGCACCACAAACCAGCAGAACAGCCAGCATTTTGGTATGCAGCCTGCATCTACACAGTGGTCCCAGCACGTCCTATATTTGTTGAGACCTAACTGTGTGCTGGGCTCCAGGCTAAACCCTTCCTTGCATGGCTTACTCAGGGATCTGTGTGATGTACTGTTACTACTCCCTTCATTTTACAGATGAGGAAACTGAGGCCCAGAGCATTTATGTGGCTTTCTTCCATCCAAGCAGCCTGATCTGTGGTACAGAAAATACCACCTCATTAAATATAAGTGCTGAAATCTGTTTGTGGGCTGTAGGAGTTCATTTGGTTGGGCTCACCTTGCTGGTTGTGAAATAGCCCAGCTTTTTCTTTTTCTTCTCCCCCCGCCACCCCCCACTAATTTACCCAAGAGAAAGGCCCCTAGATGTTACTGAAATGAATGAGCTGGGAAGATATTGTGTGAATCCAGCTCTAAGGGAGGAATGAGAAGAATCAAGAGGGAGGTCAGAAAAACCCAGTGAAGAGCTACGACAATAACCTGGCAGAGCTGGCGTCCTGTGCAAGGGAAATTGATTCTCTGAGACCTCCAGGCAAAGCAATCTTGCACCCAGCAAGAGTGGTGCCATTAAACTTGTCTGTAAACACTGGATCTTTGCTTAGCTGGGCTGAGTCCTTTCTCTAGCACCTGTCTGAGGCCTGTTGACCCTCCATCCTCCAGGCCACACCACCTGGCTGAGTGTCCCAACTTCACACATCTCTGCACTCTCATCTCTTCCATTCTAGCCCCTGCAATGCAGCCAGATGGGTCTTTCCACGACACAACTGGAACCAGTGTATCCCCCCTTGCCCATCACCTACCCACTGGCTCCTCTGGCCAGGGCCCCTGCATTTGGCCCCAAACCATCTTTCCCCACCATTCTCTCCAAAGCACAGTCCCAGGGGATTTCATGGCTCACATGGAGGAAGTTGGGAAGAGCAGGGTAGAATGAGGTCACTTCCCTATGGGCCATGTCCCTGATAGCTTATGGCTCTATGGCATGAAGAAGGGCAGCTAGACTGATCCACGAATACATGTACTGTGCATCAACAACCCTACCCTATGTGCTGGACATGTCACAATGTCACACCCAACCATGGATGAGGACAATAGGGGCAGGTGCAGGGAGGGCCTTTGTTGAACCCTTGTATGACCAACCTGAAGACAACAGGAGCATAGTTCTGCAGGAAGAGCAGCCAAGTGGGCACTAACCCCATTTGCTGTGACTGCTCCACTGACTAGCTGTGTGGCTGTATGAATCACTCTGAACCTCATCTGCACATGGAGCTGGTGTGACTCCTCTCCCACAGGGTTGCTGGAAGGATTTTTGTAAGATAATGTGTGTGAAGGTGCGTTGCATACTCTGAATGCTTGGTGCATACAGGGTACTATTATCAGGCATTATCAAAGTGAGCTGGCCCTCTGTCCAGAATCCGAGATCTCCAAATCCTTTCACTTCAGCTGCTCCCAATAATGGCCTGCCTGGTAGGGCCGGCTGTGTTTCTGATTTTGACTCTGAGACAAACATCAATCTGGGGTGTGCTTTGTGAGGATTGATGAGTGGATACCCAGCCACTCTCCAAACTGGATCTGAGCCTTTAAATGATTAATATATTCAGGCTGCAAATAGTACCTTACATTCCAGTGCCTTCAGGATGCTTGGAACATCCTCAGCACTTTGGAACATGAGGCAAGCCAGAGATGTGGCCCTTTTTGCTAAATTTAGCATTTGGTGCTTCTTTGTGTAAACAGGAGGCTATAGTGTTGGGGGCAGGACTGGTCTCCTCTATCCAGGTGGGTGTGAGGTTTTGTTTCCTTCCTGGTAAACTGGAAAGAACCCTGAGTTAGGAATTAGGAGACGTGGGCTTGGGTCTTGACATTCTCTTCAACTGGTTGTGTGACTTCTCTGAGTATTGGCTTCCTAACTTGTAAAATGGAGACATCACTCTCACATGGAAAAGCTCTTTGGAAACTAAGAAGCAAGCACCCGGCAGTCACAAAGCTTCTGGGTTTGTTTGTAGACTCTGTGTCTTGAGTAAAAATCGCATGGTGGGATCTATATGCTCTTAGGCTCACCTATGGAGCATAATGGGATGTTGATTAGCTCCAAGCTCACCCTTGTGTCCAATCCCAGGGCAGCTGACTTTGGACATCTGGATCTAAATGATGCTGCCTTTTTTTCTCTTCACCCCTTAGTTCCCAGGTTAGGCCTGGGACATAGTAGGCTTTCATAAAAATGGTCATTGGATGGATGAGGGCATCACTGCAGTGATGAAAACTGGATCACCACCCAATCCCACAAGGAAAGTGTACTGGATGGAAACATCTCAAATAGACTGCATCTTGCCTATCAGTGACCACTGCTTCTGATTCCCCTGAGGACTTTGGACACCCAGAAAATAGAAATACATCTTATTAATTTCATTTTGATGCCAATTTGGGGCCTGCCTCACCTGAGCTCCACCCACGGAAACATCCATGAGCATGAGTGGCACCTGGAACGTCTTCACATGAGAACAGTTGCCCATGCAGACAAGCAGAAGCACATGAGTCGTTACCACCACCTCTAGGGCTGTAGTCATCACCTCAAAATCTTGGAACAACCAGACCCCTGTGCACATACTTGCCTTTTGTTTCTCCCTCTAGTCTGGTTCACTGTTTTTCACACTTGACTGGACTTAAACCATTGCAACAGTAGGATTTTTCCAGGGAAAGTTTGACCCTGCCTCATTCACCCACTTTAGGCCCTGTCTTCCCTACCACTGCAGTACATGCAGTCCTGCTGTACACAACTTGATCACTGCTGTACCCTGGGTACCTGGTGCAATCCTTGTATAGATGATTGATTTATAGGTAGGTAGGTAGGTAGGTAGGTAGATAAAGACATAATCATAGACATAGGTATATATAACTGCTCAATAAATGTTTGTCACTTGATTTACTAGGTATTAATTAACAGAACAGACAGACCTTTGACATCTTGGTGGCTTGGTATTAAAAAGGTATATTTCTTGTTCATGCAAAGTCTCTTCTCCATCCGGTGACGCAGGGTCTTCCTGGTTCTGTCATCTGTACTTACAGCCCCACAAATCTCCATGGCACAGAGGGAAAAGAAGGAGGAGGTGCATCAGCTCTTATCTGTGTCAGCCTAGAAATGCACATATTCCCTTGGCTCACAGTCCATCAGCCAGAGTAGTCATGCAGCCCCAAGTCAATGACAAGGGGAGCTAGCAAATGCAGGCGAGCTCCTGGACTGTTTGGAGCACCCTAGTTACTATGCCATAGAACCAAGGGTTGACCAGGAGATGGCCCAGGATAAACCTACCCTGACTTACTGAGTAGCTGTGTGTGCCAGGTACTGCATGAGGGTCTTTTCCAGCTTTCTCCTCATGCCCTCTTCCCAACACTGCAGAGAGGCAGAAATTAATAACTCCACTTAGCAGATGAGGAAACGGAAGCTGAGTGTAGTCAACCACTTATCCAAGTTCACATAGCCACTAAGTAGCAAAACCATAATTCAAACATGGGCTTGCTTTTTAACTCCTACCCCAGTGCCTTCTCCACTGTGGTCCAGATGTTCTGTGAGCACAGATGGTCAAGGGGCTTCAAGACAAAGAAGAGGTGGGGCCTGAGAATGTGCGGGAACATGAGCAGGGAGAAAAGATGTAAAGGGTCAGATATAGCCAAAGGAATACATGTGCTGTCATCTTAGTGTGGTATTGCTCAGGAAGCAAGCACTGGACTAAGAAAAACAGCTACTTTTATAGTGAGAGGTGAAGACAGGAGCTGCCTTATAAACGTGACTCAATTTATTGACTGCCTCTAACAAAAGTTTCTTGGACACTCAAGAAAGTCATTTAGATTTTGCCTCATCTTTGAGAAACGAGGACTGTCTCACCATGCTTTCAGGTCATTTTTGAAATGAACATTTCCTCTACCCCACAGAGAACCCATTATTCAGAGTTCTTTTTTTTTTTTTCCTTGCCAACTTATTTTTTGGTCTATTGGAATCCCAGAGGGGATAATAAATATAAACAGTAGGAAGCAAAACAAAAGAAAAGAGAGAAAAAAGGAAGAAACAGCTTCAGTATTCAACAAACTACCTTTAATAAGTGGGTATTGTTAACAGGTCTTCATCAGCTCTTAGCAAACCTTTAAGAGGTCTGTTCTGAATACAATGACCACAATTTAGAGTTACAGAGTTGGAGGAGAGATGATCCATTTTTATCTAGGAGAGCTCTGTGGTTTGGAACAAAACCTCTGATATGCTACTAGACTTGGCCAACAACTACTTGGCCCAGGGCTGTTTGAAAACTTGGGGAGACAGCTTTATTAGGCAGCTCTGCTGAGTGACTTAAGGAGGACCATTTGGTCACTGGGTAGCTCTGACCATGAGAATGTTCACTTTTCTATCAACTCCATATCTGCCTTCCTGACCCTAGCACCTAAATGCCCTAGTTCTGTCCCATTCTTCTTTCCTGGGACAAACTATAGGGGCACTTGTTTTATCAAATTTCTCACAGACAAAAAAAGTTGGTCACTGAGTTATTTCACAGGACCTGAATGACGCTTGAACGTCATTGAATGAAGACTTCAGGTTGTGTTACATCAGGTTGTAGGTGGCAGCCACTGCAGGGAAGTGTGGAAATCTACAGGACAGAACTTTGGTCCCAGGACCACAAATGTGGCCTGTGCATTCATGAGTGTTGGTTGCAGGGAGTGGCATGGAGTTGCAGAAGCTCTTACAGAAATGCATCTCTGTCACTTGGTCGAAATAACAGCTACTTAAGCCCACCCATGGCTCCCTGTTACCTTCAGATTTCCTCATGCAAGTTGGTAGAAATACAGGATTTGGTCCTGGCAATTCTCATGTCGAGGAAGCAGTGCTGCATTCCACAGTCTGAAAGAAGATGCCCATATTGGGCAGAAAGTACAAGAGGAAGCCCGAGAGGACAGAGGCCATCATAATTCATTCTCTTCTGATTTACTTTCCTTCAAATGCTAAAACAGCATTAAAGGAAAAGATAAAACAAGACAAAACACAAAATTGTTTTCATTCTCTATTTTTTTCATCTATTCCACATGTATACATAATTTTATGTAGTCATAATCAGGGCATTGGCAAATTTTACATTTCTCCTCCTAAGGAAATTTTCCCCAAGGCCCAGTCTCTGGCTTAGTCCCAGGTAGACACAGAGGTGAGGGACTCTATGCTTGTGCTTGGGCTCTGGCCCCATTCCAGATTCCTCCCCAACTCCTTCTCCTGTCTCCACACCCTCCAAATCCCCAATACCATGCCACCACCCTGCCATAGGAACTTGGCCTGTATGGAACAGGCTTAGTATTTTACGGTCCTGCAAAGTGAGCATAATATCCCCTTTCCTACAGATGTGGAAACTGAGGCTCAGAAGGGAGGCAGCTTGCCCATCAACCAGGCCTTCTCACTCTGAAGCCTGGGATCTTGGCTACTTCTGAATCAGCCTGTCCCATGTTCCTGCTCCAGCCACCTGCCTGGTACCCCCGTTCTCACCTGACAAACATAGGGCCAAACAGAATGACTGACGCACAACCCCTTTAGGATCCAGTTCTTTGGCTCAGGGATGGAGGTGGGCCCTATAAATGGTGGGTATATTTCCTGAAGACCAGGAGAAAGTCTTGGCTGAAAGCATGGTTAGGCCAGTTGCTTACAGGTTGCGATCTTGGGCAAGTTTCTCAACCTCTCTCTGTCTCAGTTTCCTCATCTGTGAGATAGAATTTATCTCATTTGGCTGTTGTGAAGAATAAATGAGCTGATAAAAGCAAACCGCTTAAAACTGTAGCACATAAATACTATATAATTGCCACTGGTATTATTGTTGTTATTATTTTATTATTATCATCATCATCGCTGACTGTGACATGTCATTTCTAGGCAGAATACACTCACCCCTGCCCCATTGGCCTCTCCACTACATTTTTTTTATTTGGGGGCTAGGCCTCACAAGTCATAGGATTTTCTGATAGAAAATGTTTACTGTAGTCCTACTGTATGTCAAGTCTTTTATATTCATTATCTCTACTCCTAACAACTAAAACAGGTATTACAACCACCAGTCTTCAGATGAGAAAACAAAGGTTCAGGCTCCCACAGCTGGCCAGCCAGGCATTGAGCGCAGGGCAGTTTGGTACCAGAGCCTGGTTCTCTCTTCGCCGCCATTTTTCACTGGCAGACAGGGTGCTTACATTGGTCTCTCCTCCTTGGGGGTGATTTCTGAGGAAGTTCGGTTCTTACTTTGATGGCATGCCATGCTATTCAGCAAGGAATAGTGGCTTTGTGGGGATCGTGTGAACTGGATCTTCCAGACCATCCCTGCTGTTGGCCAGGAAAAGCTGGGAAGACCAGGACCTTGTCCCTGACCGGAGCCCACCCGTGTTCTCAGCACGGCACGGTGTGCCTCCCCAGGTCTCTGGAAAATTCTCTTGGGGAAGCTGGATGTAAGAAGCTTCTTCCATTTTTTCCTCTTTTTGCCTTCTTCATTCATTACCAAATATTTTTTGAGCCCTACTATGTGCCAGGCCCTATAATAAGTGCATAGTACGTCTCTGACCTCCGACCTAGTGCAAAGGCCCTGAGGTGGGAGAGAGTTTGGTGTGTTGGGATAAGGGGAGGCCAGCATGAGTGGCTCTAGCTGAAGCTGGGAAAGTGGGAGAAGATGAGCTTGGAGAAGTGGGCAGCGGCCAGACCTTGGCGGCCTCCTCTGCTCTGAGATTATATTCTAAATGTAAATGCCCTCGGTTGTTCTGAGGCTGTGAGACCCACTGTGAGCTTATTAGTGGCCCCACCCATGCCTGCTCCCCTTCTCCCCCCAGGGGTCCTCCATTCATGTTCTCAGCACCCCTTAACTACTCCAGCTAGAACTGCAGAGTCCTCCTCTCACTTCCCTCACCCTCATCATCCATCATCTTATCTACTTCCCCTTCTACAAGCTTCTCGAGTACATCCCTTCCTATCCAGCCTTGGGCCCCTCTGGGTCAGGGTCCCCCCTCTCTGTATGACCTTGTGATAGTCATTCTCCACCATCTCCATCCTTCACCAACTCCTTCCAACTGAAATCAAACTGTGTCACTCCCCACATGCAAAACCTTCCAACACTCCCCAAAGTCTGCGCTGTGCTGTTCAGTACGGTAGCCTCTAACCACAGGTGACTACTTAGATCTAAGTTATTAAAGTTAAATAAAATTTAAAATGCACTTCCTTAGTCACATGAGCCACATCTCAAGTGCTCAACAGTCACATGTGGTGCCATATTGAGCAGCACAAATATAGAATAGTTCCCTCATCACTGAAAGTTCTGTTGGACAATGCCAGACTTTATGAGATAAAATCCGAAGTTGTTAGCCTGGTATTTAAAGCCTTAAACAATCTGGCCCCATTTGGCTTGTCCCAGTTCATTTCCCATAAGCCCTTCCCGTGCACTATCAGCTCCAACTACATCACACAACTCTATGATTCCCAATCATACTTGTGTTAGTGTGTCTCATGTAACCTTCTAGAGTCTATGCAAGTATGTGTTGTATGTGTGTATGGACATGTCTTTGTGTGTGAGTAGATATATGTATATGTGTATATATATATGCATGTGTCTATTTTCTTGCCACCCCCCTTTCTTATACAAAAGGTAGAGTACTAAGGCTTCTTTTGAGGATGTTGAGAATGTTATAAAATTAGATTACAGTGATGGTTGCACAACTCTGTAAATGTACAAAAAGCCATTGAATTGTCACAGTTGAACCTTATGGTAGACAAATTATATCTCAATAAAATTTGAAATTTTTCAAAAATATTTGAAAATTATTTTTAAAAGATAAAATGCTGCATATGCTGATACAGACTGTTTTGTATTTGCTTTTTTAAAAATTTCACAATATAGCCTGGAGCTCTTTCCCAATCACTACAGAACTTCCTCATTCTTTATACAGCTGCAGAGTATTCCATTGTGTAAATGTTCCATCTGATTTACCATAGCTCCAGCTGATAGACATTTGGGGTCATCCCAGCCTTTGTTGTTCTGGACAATGCTACAGGAATAATGTTGCATGTGTGGGCTGTTGTATTTGTAGAACAAGTTTCTACAAGTGGGATTGCTGGGCCAAAGAATAGCTGCATTTGTTATTTTGACAATTATTGCAAATCTCCCGTCATTATATTGAGAATACCTATTCCCCAAAGTTCACTGACAGACTTTTGAATCAATTGTCAATTTACTTTTAAATTACATTTGCTTAAGAATGGGACTAAGTAGCTTTTTCATATATTTAAGAGCCTTTTGGGTTTATTTTGGGGGGAACTGCCTGTTTATGTCCTTAGCCCATATTTATTATGTTGCTGTTGCTGGTCTTTTTAATCTTGATTTCTAGAAGCTCTTTGTATATTGCAGCAATTACCTGGTCTGTGACATAAGATACACCTTTTCCCCAATTTGTCATTTGCCTCTTGTGATTTTACTTATGTTTTTGTTTTCCCACATAGAAATTTAAAAGGTTTTTGATAAAGGTATCAATTTTATTATTTTGGCTTTTGGATTTTGAATGCTAGAAATACCTTACCCATTCCAAGGTCTTAAAGAAATTTGTTTTCTTTTGATACTTTATGGATTTATGTTTTTGCTACTAAGTCAGAATTTTTATCTACTTGATCCACTTAGTGTATGGTGTGTTGTATGGATCCAACCATCTCTTTTTCCAAAGGACTACGCATTCATCTCAACCTAATTTATTAACAAGCGCATTTCTTCCCCCACTGATTTGAGATATTGCCTTTATCACATACCAACCTCCTGTACAGATTTGAGCTTATTTCTGGACTGGTCTGTTCCATTGGTATGCCTATCTCTTTATGTGCCAATACCAAACTGGTTTAGTGATTAAGGTTTTATGGTATAAATATGATTTAAACCCACCTCCCCCATGATACTTTCCAAGATATCCTTAAACAAATAAAACCAGCTTCCCCCTCTGCTCTGAATGCACAGTATGTCTCTGAGCCCCAACCTACTGCAAGCTCCTTTAAAACAGCGCCTGGCCCTTTATGACTGTGACCCCAAAGTGCTTGCGGTGGGGCCTGGCACAGGGCAGGCCACCAGCATCACATTCATCCCTCTCGTCACAGTGTTAACCTTCAAGCACACAGGGCTCTGGATTCCCAGGTGTCACATGTTTCTGCATTTGAAAATGAAGATACAACTTCCCTGCCTCCAACCTTCTGGCATTTCTCCCAGAGTCCCCCCAGATGTCTCAGGACCCAGCCTGTGGCTCTGCAGTGAACGTGGGCATTTTCAGGACTGGGTGCTCCACTTTAGACCCTGGATGCTCAAGAGCCCTCAGGGACTGGCCTCCCCTCTCCTCTCTTGGACTTCACGGCCCATTGATCCCACTGTTTCATGTCCACTGGGAGGTTCCTTTCTTTTGCCAAGAGAGTGGAGTTGGAGTCTTATTATTCTTTCTTTTTTCAGTAAGACAGCAAGGGCACTTTGCCCTACCTTTGTTGTCCACTCTGCCCTGAAGACTCTGCAATGGAAAAAAACTTTTTCTGTTGACCCTAGAGATATTTTCACAAGTCTGGGCCAGTTCCTGACTATCAGCTCTTTTTACACATCAGGCCACTTTTAGGGGCTGACCAGCATTTTAACAAACACTTCTGAAGCCTATCTTCCTAGCAGACCCTGTGCCAGGTGCTTCTCTCTGTCCCAGACATTCCTTTTCGGTAAGGAGCCTGCATGGACACAGAAAACAACTGTATCGCATTAAGTATGACGCGGTATGCACTGTGTGGTCTTTCTGGGTTCCTGATGCAGCTGGTGGCACAGTGTGACATTTTCTCAAGCTGAGATGGACCTTAAACCTGTCTAGGCCACTTCGTCTTCTCATTTTGTCCATGACATCACTGAGCTTCAGGGAAGTGACAATACTCCAAATTCCCAGGAAGCCAGACACAGGGCTGAGAATTGGGGCATGGTTCTCTGGCGTTTCATCAGCCTTACTGTCCTCTCCCTGTCCCTCACTCCTGTGGCTAGTCGCCATAAACCTCCCAAACATTTCCTTTTTCTCTGTATTCCCCACCACCTCCACTGCTGCATGGGGGATCCAAGCCAGCACCATCTCTCATCTGTATTATCTCAGTTTCTCCTCTTTGCTTGAGATCTTTACAAAATGCCATTCTGATCAGATCACCTTCTTGCTTAGTAACTCTCAAGGGCTCCTGATTACTTTTTGCTGATTATTTAAACTATTTTGAAATAATTGTAGATTGGCATGCAATTTCAAGAAGTAGTAGAGAAGTCCTGGGTACCTTTAGAAACCCATTTCCCCCCAACATAAATATCTTGAATCACTGTACCATGTTGCTTTTAAGATAAAGTTAGAGATTACTATTCTAGTTTGGCACTGGAGTCAGAGAGATCTGGAGTCAAATGCTGGCTTCGCCACTGACCAGGTGACTTTGTGGCAAGTTGTTTTGCTTCTTTGAGTACAAAATGTATAGTAAAGGTACTCACCTCAAAAAGTTGCTTGAGGCTTAAAGAAATAATGCTTATGAAGTACTTAAAACAGAGACTGACATTTTGATTGGCATTCAATAAATGGTAGAATGGCTTGGCATAATATGGCCCCTACCTACCTCTTCCTGCCCACAACCTCCCTTGCTCTCTCTCTGCTCTAACCACACTTCTTTCTGAATCTTCCTCTCGTCTTGCTCCTTCCCCACCCCAGGACCTTTGCTCATGCTCTCCCCTATTTCCTGAATTTTTTTTTACCTCTGCACATTATTAACTCTGCTTTAGTCTTCAGTCCAAGCATCCCTCATCAGAGGAGCCTTTGTGACTGTACAAACCTAATTGCATTCCTTCCTTCACAGTGCTCACAATTTCCCTTTACAAGGACTTATTTCAGGATGCAAATATATAACAATATTTGTTTTTATTTGTTGTTCTTCTCCTCCACCACACTATGAGTACAGAAAAGTCAAGATAATGTTTGTTTTGCTCATCAAAGTATCCCCAGCACCAAGCAGAGGGTGTGGCATTGAGGACAAACAAATATATATTTCACAACTGAATCAATAAGCAAATGGCAGGGTTAGGTAGGGAGAGAATATGATGAGGATGATGGCGAGATTTTATTAGAAAATATTTATTAAATGTTTATTGTGTGCCATGCAGTTAACACTTAACACTTGGTATGAATTATCTCATTTAATTACTAACATTTAAAATAACCTCAGTCATTCTCTATCCAGCTTCATTTTTTTTAGCTTAGCTTTTTATCACTGCCTGATATTATATGTTTATTTAGTATCTGATTTCCTCACTAATACAAACTTCAAGAGCTCAGAAATTTAGTCTTTGCTCCCTTCTCTGTCTGTAGAACCTAGAATAGTGTCTACTACACAGTAGGTGCTTAATGATTATCTATGACAACCAGAGCTGATTCCCACAGAGTCATCTGAGAGCTGGTGTAGACAAGCAGGCTCAGAGTTCTGCCTGAGGGAAGTGGGTCTGGAGAATGTAAACACCACCAGTTGTTTGTTGAGGGCTGCAGGTGTGGTCTGCTCTCCAGCAGGTCTGGTTAGCTCTGGGAGGCTTCCAGGTCAGACAGAAATTCTCAAGCAAACTGTGGCACATTTTTGCCAAGGGCAAGTAGTGGGGCATTAGCCAGTGCCTTTTTCAGATGCCATTCAGAATCTCACCATCCAAAGGTTGCTGTATTTCTCCCAAGATAACATTTAAAAAGCACATATTTATAGGCAAAATGTCATTCCTCCTCTCTCCCCCAGCTCTGCTGCTCTCCTCACCCACACCCACTTCCTCTCACTTTGGGGTCCTAACATACTTCAAGATCTGGTTTAGATCCCTTCCTGGGTCCAGGCTGGAGGAAGCCCCAGAGAATACTGGTGCCCCTTCCGACTCAGTGAAGGGGTTCAGCTTCACTCTATGGGAAGGCATCCTTGTCAGGTCTACAGTCTGATCTCTGGGTGGCCTTATTCTACCCTCCCTAGTCTCACAGAATACATCCTAGTCCATAGGCAGGGCCTGGAAACCATCCACTCTCTCCTCTGCATTCTCCACAGTTCCTGATGTGACAGGGTTCCCTGCCTCCGATTGCATTCGTTTTTACAGCAGCCACCTCTGGCATATATTAAATCCACAGTCAATTTGAATCCCCAGCATTCTCCATCAAACACTTGCTTCCAAGTGAGACGGAGCCCCCCTGTCTGAAGCTGAAGGATTGCATCTGCAGAACCACAGGACAGAACAGGCTCTTGGTCCAGGATGAATTTCATCTGGATAAACACAGCCCATGGAGGAATCAGTTTTGTCTCTCCTCGCCATGTTGGTCGATGTTCAGCCCTAGAGTCATTCTCTTTCATGAAGAAGTGGAGTTGAACACATTTCCCTTATTTCTATCCTCCCTCCTTTTATTTCAAGGAAGGGCTCTGTGCCTACCTACTGTTATTACAGAACTCAGCTAAAGTCGCCACTTTTGCTTTCTTAGCATCTAGGTCTGTGCAAACCTGAGCTTGTGTGGACGTATACCCTTTCTGACCCCCTTCCTATCCCACCAGCCCTTTCGAAGGAAAAGAATTTATACACACTCATCTTCGAATCCTTCACACCGTGCTAAGGCCTGGCTCACAATAGGTACACACATGTCAAATAAATGAATGGATGAATTCTCTGCATGGGACCCAAGACCATCTATGGTCATCTTCCTTCTTGCCTCTCATTCCATGTCGCACTTCACACACGTACTCCAGCAACATCAGATCCTTCACCTCTGCTTCTCATCACCCATCTCTGTTGTCTTTCCCTGAAATGCCCTTGCTCCTGCTTTCTCCTCCTCTTGAGACATCTTCCTGGGGGTGGAGAAACGGTAGCTGGCCTGCTTTTCCTCTCTTGATCAGTGTCTTCGCTGTTCATGCCTTCATTTGCTCAACTACAAAATGATCGGAGGTCTGATTCCCCAGAAATAGAGCCTGAAATGGGCATTCTGGTGCATAGAATTTAATTGAGGGAGTGCTCTCTGGAGAAGTCTATAGGGGAAAGAGGGAGAAGGAACTCAGGAAAGATGTGGTTTCTGAAGAAGTCCACCCTCAGCCTGATCCCAGGGGGAGCTGGAGGGTGTGTTGCTCCATAGAGGTTATTGCCGCCTAGAGGTTCCCACCAACCAAAGCCAGTATCTGCAGAAAGGGGCAGGTGAGAGAAGCCATACCCACAGAGCCAGAAGCTGGGTGTACCTGCCAGATAGAGGGCGGGGCAGGGGGTGGGGGGCATCAGTAGCATCTGCTAACAAACACTTGCCTTATAGAATTGTTGGGAGGATGAAATCAGCATATTTAAAATACTAAGAATAAGCCTGGCTGATGTGGCTCAGTTGGTTGGGCAACATCCTGTGCACCAAAAGGTTGCTGGTTCAATTCCCAGTCAGGGCACATGCCTGGGTTGTGGGCTCAATCTCCCCGTGTAGGAGGCAGCTGATCAATGTTCCACTCTCACATCTGTGTCTCTCTCTTCCTCTTTGTTCCTCTCTCTCTAGAAATCAATAAAAAATCTTTTTAAAAAATACTAAGATTAGTCATCAACACTTAATAGCTCTTGTTCCTGTTATTTGTACACTTGCTTCAAAACGAAGCTAAAATTCCACCCCTGAAGTCTTCCTCACTCACTAATTGTTCCTCCCTTGTGCTGCTTCAGCACTTGGTGTTTTTCCTTCTCATTTAAATTTTAAAACTGCACAAGTTAAACATGGTAGCATTGTTATTGTGTAAGAGTCTAACGGGGCCTGGAATATGTAGGGTAGACTGTTCTGCTCTCTGCCTGCATCCTCCCCTGAGGAAATCCCTGTTAAGTCTCCACTGGTTGCACTTTTGGTCTCAAGTGTGTCTGGCTGCCTTGTTTTGGAAGAGTGGGTTTTCCTGGCTGCATTGAGAGCCCCTTACTGGACGGCATCTGGCTTGTTCTTTCCTTTATCCCCTGCTCAGCTCAGAGTCATCCAAACTTTCTAGATCATTGGAGGGGGATGGGTGGAGTAGGTGTCAAATACACATTTCCAACCTCCTCTCTTTGGAGATTCCAACTCTGGAGACATGAGTCAGCCTCAGGAATCTCTTTACAGATTCTGCTAACATGTTCTCCAGGTATGAGGTAAAAGTAGAGTTGAGGAACATTGTTTTCAAGGGGGCTTCCATCTGATGAACACCTTGCTCATTGATTTATTTCAATGTCTTCTCCTTTTTGCTTAGTAGGATGATCATTTTGAGTGTATGATCTCAATGACTTTGTGACTAAAATAGTAAAACATGGTCATTGTGGAGAATTGGAAAGTAAAGTCAGCTTTATTCCCATCCCATCAAAAATACTTTTGAGGGACTTGGACAGGCCCTGAGCTGACACCATCATGCCCTGTTTTGTTGTTGGCCATTTTGGACCCCTGCCCCTCTAACAGGCCAGCAGGGACCCATGCTTCTTTCTCTTCTTATGAACTCAGAGATGATATGCTCACTAGCTGGCCAAACTCCAGTCACTTCCTCATATCTTCTTTCTCTTCCCCCAGAGGAAAGAGGCTGTTTCCCTCATAATTTGCTGCCAGTTACATCTTTTAAGAAGTCTTCAAGTTCATGAGTGTTGTCAGAGCCGTTTTTAGCGGAGTGGGACTTCTCCTGGGTGTCCAGGTTATTCCAGCTCCCTCACTCCCAGATTGCTTCTGAATGATCAGTGTGACCACCTGTGTCCTCACTTCACACCCCCATCACCTCATATAAACTTAGCCACATCTGAGTAATTCCTCACCCTCCCCTGCCCATTATCAGAGGAGGAAACTGAGGCTCATGGTGGAGAGGTAGTTTGTCTAACTTCCCACGTGTAGCAGTATGCCTTCCACTCTGGTTCTGATCCCAATGCCTCAGCTGATTCCACCCTCCGCCCTCTCCGCCCCCGCTTCTGTCAGCTACACTGAAGTACTACTTCCACTTCATTCCCATGACCCTTTGTGCCTCTGAGGTGGCCATGACCACATTCTGCCAGAGAGAGAAGGGGGAGTGTGTGTCTGTGTGTAAATAGATAACATTGATCTTTCTCCTTCTAACCCAGAGGTCAAAAGCTGCCAACCTGCTGGCCAGAGATCTACCACAGCTATATTGTTTGGTCCTCTTAGAGCTCTAAATTTTTAAAAATTAGTTGATAACATTTAAAGATCAAGAGTATTCACATAAAATTTCAGATGTCAGGTTTCTCTTGAAAAAGAAAGAAGAAAGAAAGAAAGAAAGAAAGAAAGAAAGAGAAAAGAGAAAAGAAGAGAAGAGAAGAGAAAAAAAAGAAAAGAAAAGAAAAGAAAAGAAAAGAAAAGGAAAACTGGCAAGTTAGGCTCTTATCCCTTCTTGGCCACATTCAAGTGGACCTAAGTAATGGCTATAACAGGGTCAGTGTCACAGTCCCCACCACTCCTTATCACCTCCCCAAACCAAGCCAGTGTCAGCTGCTATTTGTCACCTCACATACATTATTGCTTTTTCTTATTTGTAGATTCCAGGGAAGAAAACCATCAGTTAGACCAGCCCACCTCAGTATTGCCAAATCCTTATAGGCATTTCAGTTTGCAGTCCCTACCAAATCATCCTTACAAGTCCTAGAACCTTAGCACACAGTAGGTGCTCAAGAACAACTAGAGCTACCATTTGTTGAGTGTTTATCCTCAAGGAGGCTATGGAATTTTTCCCCCTTTTAACAGATGAACTGATAGGTTCAGAGAGATCAAGGGCATGTCTAAGGTCACATAGCTGATGAGTTTTGTCACTGGGACTTTTGTGTGTCATTCACTTTTGCACTGAGTTGTCTCATGTTTTACAACTTTTCACACCCATTCCTTTTGCCTTTTCAACTTGCCTGCTGGTTTCTGAAGGTTTCATAAAAGAGATAGTGACTAAAGCTAAGTCTTGGCACCATGACTGGGCAGAGACTGGTTGAGAGAGGGAGAAGGCATTTTCATCCAAGGAGCAGATGAGGGACAAACACAGTAGAGTGCTAAATGTGTACCCAAAAGGGGCACTGTAAACTAAGGTGGGAAAGGGGCCAGAGCATGAAAGGTCTTGAATGGCAGCCTGAAACTATAGTACTTCTGAGGGTAGTAGGGAGCTATGAAAGGTTTTAGAGCAGGAGGGGACATGATCTGTTTCTGGCTTCATGAAGGCTAGTGTGGCAGTAGGATGCGGTAGAGAGGATGACACTGTGAGAGAATCCAGAAGAGAGGTGTTAGGTGCCTGGAGAAGAGCCCTTCAACAGAGGGCAGACAGCAGATTCCAGGGGACTGTGGGCCAGAGGGGACATCAGTAAGGACTTGGCGATGGGAGTGCCTGGAGCTGGCCATCTGGAGGCACTGCAGTGTCATTAGCTGGGATGGGGGAGGTGGGAAGAAATGTGGGTTGGTGGGGCATCCATGGAGAGATGTCCTCTGGGCACCTCAGAGAGAGGACAGGGCCACAGCAGAGGTTGCAGAGGCACCTGCCAAGCCAGGTGTGGAGCAGTGAGAATGGAGTGCTCTGAGCCAAGAAGAGCCTGGAGATACTTCCTCTCACACCCGTTGGATTTCCTTCTGATCACTGACCTTCAGGCTCCCCTTCTGTTTTCTAAGTGTAAGCCCCCAAGAGTGAATATCCTCTGCCCCTTCCCAGGGCTGCAGAGCACAGGCCATGATGGATTTTGGCTTCATGAATAGTGGCAAGATCCCAGCCATTTCCAGGAAGCAGGTGATCCAGACACCCAGAGCCCAGCGTTTCCCCAGGCTCCTCATTCACCAAACCTACGCCTGGGGAGGGGGATTCCCATGGTCAGCCCCTCCTTGCCTCCCACCCCCCCACCCCCATGGAGGCCCATATTCTCTTCCTGCCAGCAGAGCAGTGCATTTGGCTTTTTATAAAGCCAATAAATAAATAAAGCAGGCATGATTAATTGATAGCATGGAGCAGACCAAGGCGCTGGGAGTCAGGTGGCCGGGCTTCCTGGTGGAGCAAGGCTTTTCAGCGACCTGGGGCCTGTGCCAAGGAGGGGAAACCTGCTTTGGGGAGGTGCTTACAGTGTGTGCCTGGGTTTTCTGCTTCTCAGGCTGGGGCTCTATCCTGGTCTCCTCCAGGCCCTAGGCCATAAGCCAGGTTAGAGGCCAGAAGCCAGGGACCAACAGGTACCCCTGCCCTACCCCCATCCTTTCTCAGAGTCAGTCCACCAAAACTATGTCTTCTCATATGCCGGCTCCACACCTCAATTCACCCCACACTGTGTGACCTTAGCCACACAGGTTCCAGTTGTACTGGGGAGCCTGGATGGGGCTGGGGCACCCTAAAACCAGGGGAAAGGGTTGGGAGAGGTGTCTCCAAGGGCAGGGCTGATGGTGGGGGTGGAGTAGGGTAAGAGGCAGGTTCCCATAGAGGTTCCTGGAGAAGACACCCAGAAGAGGCCAGAGACCCCTCTGCCGGCCGCCCCACGTGTGCGCTTAGTGGAGGGAGCGGGCTGGACAACGCGCTCCGGTCCTGTAGGGCGCTCTCCATGCAGAGTTTGGGGAGGGCAGAGGGGTAGTGCGCAGGG
>NW_006286675.1:3487359-3496782 GCF_000327345.1 Myotis davidii | reverse complement strand
CTTCAGCGCGCAAACTTTCCGGCTGCCGCTGCGAGCAGCCCTGGAATTGGGGGGCATCCAGGGTGCTAGAATCCTCCTAATTTTCTCCTTCCCAGCTGGCTTGACTTCTCTGCCTGGTCTCTCCCCGGTATTACCCCCCTTCCCCCTTTATCCAGGCCCCGATTCCTGCAGGTCAGGAACATGACTAGAGCTGTGGACTGTGACCCTGGGCTGGGGGCTTCTGTCTCCAAAGGTGGCTTCTCCGCTGAGTCCAAGTGTGCACTGGTGTACCCTCCCCTCCACCAGGTGCTCTCCGCATCTCCAGCTTTGCCTTTTCCTTAAGCCCTTCACCCTGCCCATAGCTCCTCTCTAATCACAGTGGGGGTGGGGAAGGGTTGCTCTTGGAGGAGTCCCTCACCTAGTGACACATAGCTCTGAAGCCCCACACTACCTTGGGCTCTCAGATCCGCAGCTTAAATTTTCAGCTCTGCTTTAAAGGCTCCTTCAGAAAGTGGGCTCAGGCTGGTATCCCGCCCCAGACCCCCATGATGGATTGATATGTTCCTGGACATCTGGACTCACCCAGCCAGGGCTTGGTCACCCTGAAGCCTCCTATGGTCTCAGGAGGAAGGGATGCCCTGGCCTTGGGGTGTGCTCTGGCCTCCTAGAACATTATTAGCCTTGGAAAAAGGAAATGAGGTTCAGAGAGAGTTAGCCAGACTCAAGGTCACACAGCCAGCCTGAGAGGAGGAAGAACTGGACTTTCTCATTATAATGGGTCCGGAGTGATGGAGAAGACTTCTGTTTGGTTCCTACACCTGGGGGATATGGCTCTGAGGACACTCTGTCTCTTACTATCTCTGTGACCTCTGAGAAGTCATTCCCCCTCCCTGACTCACTTTATCCATGTGTAAAATGAGGGTAGCTACCTCATAGAGTTGGTCTGATAGCTGAGTTAATGTTCTTTAAGTTCTTACCATTCATGCCTAGTGCATGGTCTGCGTCCAAAAATTTTTGGCTACAACATGTGAATTTCCTTTCTGAGCCTGGAAGGGAAAAACATCTTTCCCATCCTTTTCCTTCTGCTTCTGGCTCCTAGATTTATGTGGGTTCACCCCTGTGGCTCTGTGGACTGTTGGGAGCAGGCAGTGCCTGTTGGAACCCTGAGCACCTGTGCTCTACTAGTACATGGAGTGTTGGGTGGAGGCAAGGGTTCCAGCACACTCAAGAGCCTGCTGGCCCACTGGTCAGGCTAACTTAAGCTGTGGCTTCCTGCTGCTTCCATGGGGAAACCTAATTTCTATCTGGGAAATGAAGGCAAGGCTCTGCTGCGGCTCCAGGAAAAGACCCCCTCTCCATGCAGTACCATGGGAGGAGCATCATTCTCACCTCATCCATCTGACACACTCTTCTCCTACCTCTGTGAGATGCCATTTCTTCCCCCAGAGGCACTGTTGGCAGCAGAGGAGATGGTGTGGGTTGGGGGAGGGGGGTCTCATTCATTCATTCATTCATTCACTCACTCACCAAACCTTGATTTATGCCTTCTCTGAGTCAAGAGGTGCTTAGAAATACAGACAGATTGGCCATATCTGGCAGTTATGACATATCTACCAGGTGCCAGACATTTGCTAGGTACCGGAGACACATTCATTCATGTGATAAATTTTTATTAAGTACTTAATATGTGCTAAGCACAGTTTGATGTGCCAGGGACATGGGTAAATAAAACAGACCTCCTCCCAACTGCTTAGGATGACCATATAATTTGTCATCCAAACTGAGACACTTTCAAGAATGAGAAAGGACATTATTAATAACTAGAGGCCCGGTGCACGGATCTGTGCACTGGTGGGGTCCCTCAGCCTGGCCTGCTCTTTCTCACAATTTGGGACCCCTCCAGGGTTGTCGGACTGCTAGTTTCAGCCGGATCCTGCAAATGGCCTGTGGGAATTGGCCAAAACCCGCAGTCTGACATCCCCTGAGGGCTGTAGCAGTGTGCGAAGCGGCAGGTGGCCAGGGAGGAGCCTGAGCTGGGTTTGGGCACCGCCCTGCTCCTGCTCATCCTGTGTGCTGCGCCTGCATTGCTGCCACTCAGTAGCACTGCCTCAGAGGTGGGAGAGGCTCCCATTGCCACAGCTGCACTTGCCAATCATGAGCCTGGCTTCTGGCTGAGCAGTGCTCCTGCTTTAGGAGCACACTGACCACCAGGAGGCAGCTCCTGCGTTGAGCGTCTCCCCCCTGGTGGTCCGTGTGCAACATAGCGACTGGTCAACTGATCGAGCAATTGACTGGTCATAATGGTTGCTTAGGCTTTTATTATATTATATATAACACTAGGACCATTCAACTAAATTGGGATATGTGGCTATCCTGTGACCTTATGTGTCCACACTAGTGTCCGGGGAGAACTGTTAATATTTTGAGCTTGTTTTTTTGCCAGGCTCTGTGCTAAGCACTTTAGGGTTATCATCTGATTGAATCCTCACAGTGTTGTGAAGCTGGTTTACCATCTGTGTGCATCTGGTTACTAGTGGAGCCCCTTCTGCAACTTAACTCCTGGACTGCACTGCCTTACCAGAGATAGGGCCCAAGGCTACTCTCTTTCTCTCTCAAAGAGGCACATAGACAACTGTTAAGCAGGAATACAAATGCTGTCATAGATGTGCCATGGGGTGTAGATGGAGGGACAGATTCTGCCTGGATGAATCAGAGGCAGCTTCCTGGAGGGGGGACCTTTGATCTGGACCTTGAGACATGAATTAGGATTTTGACAGACTGTGCAGATTAAAGGGAGAGCATTCCAGGCCCAGGTTGCTAAGGTCTGAAGATGTGGGGTATGTGCACTGTTTGGGGATACCAACTCAAAATAGATCTGCATCCACTTGTGACCAGACATGAGTTATGTCTGAAACAGTAGGAGACAGTGGATATTCAGTCCAGGAGTAGTGTGCTATGGCATTCGATGAGCTCGGCATTTCAGAAGGATGCTCTAAAAATGGGCTATTCTGTGGGCCGGGAGCAGAGAGAATTTGTTGTACTAGATTTCCCTTTGACAAGATTTTCTAGTGCCTGATCTATACCAGAGATTGCCTGCAAGGTCAGGGAAATCATTTTGTTATATAGAGTCACTGCAGAAGAATTTTGCCAGCATCTGTAGCAGCAAAAAGGTTTCACCCGGCAAAGTGATTGCCAACAAGAGAAATATTAACCTACTTAAGGGAGAGAGTTTTTAGTAGCACCATTTGCAAATAAAGAATATGCTTATACGTTAAATCTGTTCTCTGTTAAATCACATTAAAAAAAGCTCTAACTTCCTTTCCTTCCCTCCTCTCTATGTCATCACTGTCACCATATAAATCTGGGAATAATAAAACTATATTTTTAAGTAATGTCCCATTTCTCAACTTTTCATTAATTCAGATTGGTCTCCTTTCCTCCCTCCCCAGTGAAGTGGAATTATCAAATCTTTTTAAAGATTTGAACCCATTAAAAGAGAGCCAAAAAAGGGGGTCAATTATTGGGGTCTGGGGATTGGAAAATCAGACTAGAAAGGTCTGAGAAGTAGAAGAAAACCTGATGGATGATGGGAAGGAGGAAGGAGTGTGTGGCTTGTGCAGTCAGTCGCACAGGGGGCTGTGTTGAGAAGGGCCACGTGATTTAATGCTCTGTGGTTGCCATATTGAAATGCTTAATAATTTTTCGCCAGGAGGTGGGGAGGGCACATTTTCATTCTGTACTGGGTCTCACAAATTATGTAGCCAATCCTGGGAGGGAGGAAAAGATAGAGGTAGGAAGTGGTAGAGGAGGAGGGACACCACACAATGGGAAAGAGGGAGCAAATGGGAGGAAGCACTGGGGTTGGTCACAAGGCACAGGAAGCAGGGGGAAACATGGGCAGGAGCCTTTATTTTGGTTTCTTCAGAAAGGATTGGGAAAGGTGGGTTTACAGGTTTAGCATTGCTTGGTTTGAATAACTTCAGTGGCTCTGGGACATAGGGGCTGTCCCTAGTTGTCTAGTACCTGGCACTGGGGTGATTAAGGCAGGAGAATAATGAATGGCCCAGAGTGCAAGAGCCCCATAAAGGAAGTAGTGAGGAGGAGTATGGAAGTATGCTGTCTCTGCCCCTTCCCACCTGTCCTCACTCCAGCAAGTCATAGAACTTTAAAGTTAAGGTATTCCTTCTCTTCAGGAGTAAGTGGGCCAACTCCTTGATTTCACAGAAAAGGGGAAAGATTGGCCCAGACAGGGAAAGCAACTTCTCCAAGGTTACACAGCATTTTAAAGAAGCTGAGCTAGAATTTGTTCAAACCACTACTTGGTTAGTATTTACTTTTTCTAGAACAGAGTTATAACTAAGCCAGATCCATCAGACTGAATCAGTTAGGTTCTGAATTCCTGTTTCATTTAATGTCATCCCCAGTGAGTCTGGAACATAGTAGATGATCAATGCACAATTGTATAAGTTTCCAAGGGCTGCTGTAACAAATTATCACAAATTGAGGAGCTTACAACAACAGAAACTTATTCTCTCACAGTTCTGGAAGCTAGTAATCCTAAATCAAGGTGTCAGAAGGTCCACACTCTCACCAAAATCTGCAGGGAAGAATCCTTTTTCCCTCTTCCTAACTTCTGATGGTTGCCAGCAACCTTTGCTGCTCCTTAGCTTATAGCTACATTACTCCCATTTAGCCTCTGTCTTCTTTGTATGTGTGTCTCTGTTTACAAATTTCTCTCTCCTTATAAGGACACCAGTCATATTGAAATAGGGCCCACCCTAATAGAGTATGACCTCATCCTGATTACATCTGCAAAGACCCTATTTCCAAATAAGGTCAAATTCACAGGTACTCCCACATGTCTTTTGGAGATGACACAATTCAATGTACAACAACAGTGAACAAAAGAGTAAGTGAATGTTTATGATTTCAGATAAGAATGAGTTCCCTTCCCCAAAGTTAATACCAGTTCTGAAGACTCAAGAGTCCTTTAGAAGGTGAAAACAAAAACAGTAACAATGATTCAATCCACATGTAGAGAGAAAATAGTCAAAGTGTACACACAGCATCTTCTCCATGTGCCAGCTTGCTTGGCTTATAAGGCAGGCACCATCATTTTCTGATTGTGTCTGTGTGATCTTGGGTAGGTGGTGTCAGCTCTCTCTGTTTCCTCATATGTATCACAAGAGACTAACAGTTTCTACCACATGGGAACTTTTGTTGTGAGGAATGACAAAAATTAAGATCTTCAAACAGTGCCTGGCACACAGGGGGCACTTTCTTTTTTTAAATATTTTATTGATTTTTTACAGAGAGGAAAGGAGAGGGATAGAGAGTTAGAAACATTGACAAGAGAGAAACATCAATCAGCTGCCTTCTGCCCCCCCCCAACTGGGGATGTACCCGCAACCAAGGTACATGCCCCTGACTGGAATCGAACCTGGGACCTTTCAGATCGCAGGCCAATGCTCTATCCACTGAGCCAAACTGGATAGGGCAGGAGGCACTTTCTAGATGTCAGCATTCATTGCTACCATCATCATCATCTTGTAACTTACAGAGCACTTTTCACATATCTTTGTATCTTTCTATCTCTCCAGCAAGCCTATGATGTAGTTCAATAAATATCAGTTTCCACTCTAGCCAGTTTGTCTCAGTGGATAGAGCATTGACCCTCAGATTGAAGGGCCCCAGGTTCAATTCCGGTCAAGGGCATGTACCCTGTTTGCAGACTTGATCCCAGGCCCTGGTCAGAATGTGTGAGGGAGGCAACCATGTGTCTCTCAAATTGGTGTTTCTCTCTGTGTGTCTCTCCTCCCTTCTACTCTCTCTAAAAATCAATGGAAAAATATCCTCGATAGAGGATTAATGTAAATAAATAAATAAATATCAGTTCCCAGCCCTCTGATGTGAAGACATTGCTATCAGATATTTTCTGCTTTCATGGGGCTGAGAGGTTGGGGAGCAGTGACGCATCAGGCCATGGTAGGGATGGGTGTGAGGGGAGGTAGACAGTACCCAAAAATGGGAAATAGCTTCAGCACCTGTTGCCCAATTGTCACTGTGCTTCCTGGAAGATGGGACTGATTAGGTCTTTTGTAACCTTGCATCCTTAGGCCCTAGCATGTAGTAGGTGGTTGATAAATATGTGATGGATTTCTTATAAAACACAAATAGTCACTTCCTCCACCCCAACAACAATAACAAGACCCTAGGATGTGGCTATCTTGCCTAAGTAGTGATTTCTGTTCACCAAAACTCACAGGTGAGCTGTCAACATATGATCAACTTGGGAAAAAAATCTGCTTTTGATGTTATTTGAGGGAACAAACTATTGAGGTGAACCTCCAGTAGTCATATTATAGAACTGAGTAAGTTCTGAGGGGCAGAGGTGTATAGAGGGTCCAACATGTAGGTGGGATATAAGAGGTACTGCATGTAGTGAATGGGCATTGGAGAGAGAAGCCACATTGAACAGAATTTCCCAAATGTTGCCATCAGGGGTAGATAAGAACATGAGGCTAGGAAAGTTCTCTCTCAGCAAATCAGTGCAAAGGACAGCCAGTTGAAAACTGAACATTTTTATTGTTCAGTAATATAATGATGTTTAAGAGTGCGTAGGAACACATTCTGGACAGACCTCTTACTAGTTGTGTGACTTTGGGCAAGCTTTTCTGTGCCTCCATTTCCTCAGCAGTAAAAGAAGGAAAATAAAAGAAATGCATAGGAGTGTTTTAAGGATTAAGATTTGTGAAGTGTTTAGCAAAGAGCCTGGATCATAAATATCATCTCCCTCCCTTGCCCTCTTCTTCGTCCTCCCACTTCTCCTTCTTTTTAATATACTGATTTGGTTGGTCATTAGTGATTTAAAAATACTCCCAGTTCCTTACTCTTTAGGCACATGATAAATTGAACTTTCTTACTCTTTTGACATTAGTTGTAGCCATGTGTCTTCCTTTGGCAGAGAACTTTGAGAAATGATATGTGTTGCTTCTGGGTGGAAGCTCCAATAATCAGCATGCTGTTTACCTCTTTTCCCTTTTCCTCCCTTGGCAGTCGAGGCAGTGGAACCTCCTTCAGTTTGATTCCTGAGTGAGAGTGATACAGAACAGAACCTCCAGCCAATCCATGATGGACATGTAGCATCACTGGGCAGTAAGCCTTTGCTTTAAGCCACTGGCACTTTGGGCTTATTCATTATTACAGCATAACTTGGCCCATCTTGACTGATACAGATAGGGAGTGAGTTGAAATAATCACAATTTGTTTAGAGATACCCATGAGACTTTTAATTCCTTCAAGTGTGATGCCAAAAAGTTTAGTGTTTGAAGGTGTTATGGCCAAAAAAATGAATAAGAACCACTGTCCTATGAGTTTAAGGCCAGTCTCCCTAGCATGACATATATGGACCTTTCCAATTTCACCCTGGCCTCATCTACTTTTGTCTCCACATGTTCTCTGAGCTCTTCCTGACAAATCCACAGCATCCTTGAAATGGGCTATGTGTTTGCACATCTCCAGGCCTTTACTCATGCCCTGTCTAGAATGGGGCATCTTGTCACCCAACGAATGGCTACGGTCGAGTGGAACAAGTGCATGGGGGGAAAGGGGAGCACTGGGCTTGATCTGTGAGGCACAGAAAGCATAATTAGGACTGAGAATGAGATTCCTGTTCAATGTGAGTTTCCTAGCCATTAGAGCTTGGCCTGGCAGAGGTGGGGTGTCATCAAGGGGGTTCCTGGTTAGCAGAATTAGTGCAAACTCTTCAATCCTGTCACACGTGACTTTAGGTGAGATTGGCCAAAGAAGGTGGATCTTAGCTGCAATTCTGTATCTATTTTTAACCTTTTCAAAATAAAAATAACTTTTACCCCCTGATTATAGACATGCTACAAAATGATTATAGAAAATTCAAACAGTATTGAAAAGTACAAAGAAAGGAAAACTCAAATAAATGCCACAAAATAGCCAACCTCCAAAAAACATTTTATCAAATGTCCTTCCAGACATTTCTCTAAGATTGATAAGAAATAGAAAGATGGTGTGTTTTTTTGTCTTTCTCACTCAGTAGTAGAGAATGGACATCTTAAATATCAATAAATACACCTCTAATTCATCTTTTATAAGTAGCTCTGCCATAATTGATTTAATGGATCCCTTCCTGATGGACACTTAGGTTGTGTTCATAATTTTGCTATTATAGACAACACTGTAGAAAACATTCTCATATGTGGACCCCTGGGCATGTGTCCAGGCATTTTCTGAGGATGAATTCCTAGAAGTGGAGTTGCTGAATCAGGCAAAACTGTTTGGAATGAAAGAAGAGAAGAAAGCTGTGGTATGATTAGGTAGAGAAATCATTTCCGGCTTAAGGGCAACCTGAAAAGGGTCTGAAGGAAGAGGGAGATGAGTGGAGATTGCAGCTGGGCTGGAAGGTTGGAGGAAGTGAAAGAAGGGGAGAGGATGTGGAGGGAGCTGGTTTAGAGGACCTCAGTTCCCAGTTTGAAATGATCCATTTCCCAGACAAAGGCAAAATGCATATGGCAGTTATGATTTATGGAGATCCAGACAATTATATGCACTTGGTGTGCTCATTTCTATTTGAGCTTCGTCACCACCTTGCAAGAAAGATCTCTGTTCTCATTTTACAGAGGAGCAAAGTGAAGCCTGGAGAGGATGTGGTGAAATGAGCAGATAGATGTCCTCATTTTATAGTATGTAGGCTTCTTCACAGGCCTACACCTTTCCTTTGCACACACCATAGGCTAGCTCATGCCTCCAGTTTTTGCAGATGCCATTTCATCTGAAAGGCCAACACTTCCTCACTCTTGGGAAGGAAGACTGGTCATATGTGACTTCTTTGTGAAACTTTTCTTTATGACCCCCAATCCACCCCTCGCACCCCTAAAAGCAAGACAGAGTGGGACAGGGCTCAGAAAGCAGACCATCACCAGAGCATTAATTATTGTGTACTAACTGTTGAACTAGGGAGTCCACTTTTGGCTTCAGTGAATTGGATTCCCTGACTAAACTGAAAAACAAATAAGACCCCTTCTTATTGCATGTAATCAAAACTTTGCAGGTGGGTAATTCAACAGCTCATCCATGCCATTGAAACCCACAGTCTTTCTGTTCTTCTCTGCCATTAGCAGCCAGAAGAAGTTCCTATATCCCAAGCATCCCCTGCAGATATCACAGTGCCCAGAGGGCAAAAGGTATCTCTGTGTCTCTTTTATCAGGGAAGATGTCCCAGCCAGCTTCCCCTGTGTCTCATTGGCTGGAGTTGGGTCACATGGCCATCCATGCCGAAACCAATCACAGCTTAAAATGACCAAGACTGCCTGACCACCATGACTCAGTGAACCAGGAGGTGACTGTTCGATTCCCAGTGGGGGAACATGCCTGGGTTTCGGGTGTGGGGTGTGCAGGAGACAGCCAATCAGT
>NW_006286675.1:3454398-3487245 GCF_000327345.1 Myotis davidii | reverse complement strand
CAAGTTTGATTTTTAAGAAATCACTTAAAACATAATCAGCCCAGCCAGCAAGGCTCAGTGGCTGAACATCAACCTGTGAACCAAGAGGTCAGTTTGATTCCTGGTCAGGGCACATGCCTGGATTGCAGGCTCAATCCCCAGTGTAGGGCTTGAGGGGGCAGCCAATCAATGATTCTCTCTCATCAGTGATGTTCCTCTCTCTCTTTCTCTCCCTCCTTCCCTCCCTCCCTCCCCCTTCCTCTCTGAAATCAATAAAAATATATTTAAAATATTTAAAAAAGAGAGAGAACCAGGACTTATCTCTGAGTCAGTTGGGGATGCAGTCAGGACTCTCCAAGCCAAAAAGGAGGAGAGAATGGCCACTGGAGAGGCAGCTTCCAGAGCCCATCCAACCATGTGCTCACTCTCCTGGCTCCCCTGCTAGGTTGGGTGATATGAGAGAACAGGGGGTTGGAGCTTATTTCTCTCCCTGTTTTTTGCAGGTAAGCACACGGTTTTTCACATGTAGATATTGAGGAAACTATTGGTTGAAAGAAATTAATCAGTAGGTGCTTCAAGAGACTCCATCAGACCTTGAGATTTAAAGATTCTCTGGGTACCAGCAATGCCAATGCTCTGTTAATTTTATGGGTGATTTTGGTATTTTGAAGAGTATATAGGAATGACTTACATTGTCCTCATAGTTGTGGGGAAAATACTAGAACTTTAAAAAGATGTAGAATAGGTGCCCAGAAAAGCAGAACAAGGTGTATTAGGGACTAGATACCATGAAGGGCAGAGGTAGGTGGTGGAAAAAAACACTTGTGTACTCCTCAGAGAGTGGACATGAGTGTGATGGATTTGAAGCAGTGAAGGCGCCAACTAGGCCTGAAGAGGATTCATTCCTGAGAACCTACTCTGTGCTGGGCATAGTACTTTTACCTATTTTGTCTCACCCTTCTTGTGTCTCTATGTAAATGGGGAAGCTGAGGCTCAGAGGATAAGGTTGCTTGTCCAATATCACTGAGCCAAGAAGTGGTGGGATTTGGCTGAAAAGGCAGATCTGTTCTGAAAAGCTGGCTCCCTTCTACAAAGGGGCCGTGATGGCCATAAGGGGCCCACCTAAGTCCAATGGGAAATGGAAAGGGGAGCCTGGAAACTGACAGGAGGGTCTAGAAAAGGCTTGGTGCAGTGGAAATACAAGAGAAAAATCCCAGTGGAAGAGGTGTTTATACCAGAATTCAGGGTGGGCTTGAGGAGCCACTGTCTTTGGTATTGAACTTGACTTCAAATCCCTGATCTACCAATTAATAGCTATGATCTTGGACAGGACACTTCCCTTTTCTATACCTCAGTTTCTTCCATTATAAAATGATGATGATAGTTAACTGTGTGCCCAGTGACTGGTATATAATAAGAATTGAATAAATGGAGTGATTATAATTATTGTTACTGTTGTTGCTGTTCTTTTAGAACTTGGTGGGTAACCAGATGTAGAGGTAACTGGCTCTCAGTTATGTCTTGGTCACCATATATATTGGACCTTGACTTCATCCCTCCCAGCCTGACTCTCTAAGCCTCACCTGTAAACTGAGGGGGTTGGGCCTTTGACTTCTAGCATCCTCCCTTGTTCCAAACCCTGCACTTGTGTGAGGTGGAAGGGGGAGGCTGTAAAGACAAAAGCTATCAGAATAGAGTGAGGGGGATGCCTTTATTCTGGGGAAGCAAAGCAAGGGAAGGGCAGAGAATGGAAGGAAGAACATGGGGAGCCAGAGGAGGCTGAGCAGCTAGAGAGGACCAGGCAGGTGTGCAAGCCCCAGGCTGGGCAATTTGGAGACGGGCACAGAAGTGAACAGCTAAAACTAAATGAGGCAGAAGCACGTTGAGAACAGCTGCCTCTAAAATCTGCCCTGGTTGTGGGAGAACCAGAGGGAGAGGAATCAATCACAGCTCTTCCTGATGCTTAATATCTGGGGGATGGGGGGCAGGGCTTTGAAGCATGTGTGTTCAAAGACTGAAATTGAATTTCTCCAAAGTTTGCAGGAACACTGCAATTATGCCTGAGAACATGGCTATGAAATCCCCTTGAAATCTATTTTTGGGCACAAGGTTTTATAACCAGAGTCAGAAATTGAGTGGAAGTGTGTGGGAGGCTGACCCTGGACAGTTTCCATGTTTGAGAGGAGGGGAAAGAATATTTTTAACTGCAAACACCATGTCTCATAGGGTAAGACTGGGGAGGAGGCAGCCTCACCACTTTGGGTTTCTTACCCACTGCCATGTTAAGACAGGAACTGTCTTTGACAAAAGTTATTAAAGTCTCTTACTCAGAGTGGGTGACTGGAGGCTTGGGATTGAGTGATGGAACTTGTCTGGGACTTTTGCATTTAGGAATATAGATATCTGAAATTTAATTTTCTAGAGACTCCTGCACTTGTGTACTTGTTATAGGACCCAGGGTACTTTGTCTGGCCAGAGACTTTGCTCTTACACTACTATATAAGTTAGCTACTGCTATGTAACAAACTGACCAAAACTTGATGCCTTAAAGCAGTAAGTTTGTATTATTGCTGAAAAACCTACAGGACAGCTGGATGGTTTTTTTGGTCCTGACTGGGTTTCCTCACATGTCTGTGCTTAGCTGTTAGTCAGGCAGGTAGCTCTGCTGATCTTGCTGGGCTCTTTCACATATTTGGGGGTTGGCTGGCTCTGATTAGCCTAGGATGATTCAATTGGGATGGCTCATCTCCATTCCAGGCTCACCTGAGCTTGTTCACATGGCAGTGGCAATGGCAGGGCTGTGTGAGCCAAGGACAGAAATACGCAAAGACTCTAGAGACCCAGGTGTAGAATTGGCACAGTGTCACTTTCAATGCATGCTGTTCGCCAAAGCAAGTTAAGAAGTCACCTCAAATTCAAGGATGAGGAAATATATGATACCTCTTAATGGCAAAGTCAACTGGAAAAGGCTTGGATCTAGGCAGGCTTTTATCTAGGACCATTGATGCCTTCAATCTGCACAACCGCCAGCTTCAGTGTTGGCCTCCAGGGCTATCACTGCCACAGTGGGTGGCCATCCCTCCTAAAAGTCCTCCTGAAGCCCAGGATTCCCTTTTTGTGCAAAGAGTTGTTTTGTTTTTTTAAAAAATATTTTTTATTGATTTTTTACAGAGAGGAAGGGAGAGAGATAGTTAGAAACATCGATGAGAGATAAACATCGGCCAGCTGCCTCCTGCACATCTCCCACTGAGAATGTGCCCGCAACCAAGGTACATGCCCTTGACCGGAATCGAACCTGGGACTTTTCAGTCCGCAGGCTGACGCTCTATCTACTGAGCCAAACCGGTTTCGGCTGTCCAAAGAGTTTTTCATAAGAATCTTATTTGTAGAACCAGGAAAATGTATGCCCCCAAACAATGAGTGATTTTCACTCATGAGACTGACAGAAAATAAAAAGTGTGATCCTCTCAAGAATTGATGAGAACGTGGGGAATGTAGGTACTGTATACACTGCTGGTCAGCGTTTCCATGCCATGGCCCATTCTGCAGCATCTGTTAGAATTGAGAATACACGTAAGGGTTTAACATGTGCAATACTACTCAACAATAAAAGGGAATGAACTGTTGATATAAGCAACCACCTGGATGAACCTCAAGGAGTGAAAAAAGCCAATTCCCACTGCTTATGTACTGCATGATTCCATCTAGGTAACATTAGTGAAATGACATAATTACAGAGATGGAGAACAGGTGAGTGGTTGTCAGGGGTTAGGGATGGGGAGAGGGGCATGCAGCCATAAAGGGGGAGTAGGAGGAGGTCTTGCGGTGATGATACAGTTGAATATTTTGGTGGTGGTTGTGTGTGCACAAAGATACACATATGATAAAATTGCCTAGAGTTACACATAGGTATAGAAGTGGCTATACAACCTGTATAATCTGAATAAACTCTGTGGATTGTACCAATGTCCTTTTCTTGGTTTTGATATTGTATTCTATTCATGCAAGATCTTGATTTCGGGAGAGGCTGCTGGAAGCATGTGTAGGTCTTCACTATACATTTTCTTGACACCTCCTGCAAATCTACAGTTATTTCCAAATAAAATGTTAAATGTAACTACACAGGTTCTCTGGCCTGGCAAGCCCATGCTATTGTTAGTATCCATCACAGAGACATGACCCTGTGCCCTGGGAGGCTTATGCAGATGGTCACTGGACACTGCTTAATATTGAAGTGTTGAAAACCATTGGAAATAACCCAAATGTATTCTTTCACCTAATAACCATTTATTAAGCTCCTACTATGTGTCAGGCACTATGTCAGGCTCAGGGGATATAGCCATGAACAAAATAGTCCAAGTCCCTGCCCATGTGGGGTTCATGTTTTAGTGATTGTCCTACAATAGGTGATTAAATAGACCACCGAGTAGCTGCACTGAGGAATTCCTACGGTTCTATCTCCAGAACATATTACTGTGAGGAAAGGGAAAGAAGCAGAATCAGGCATTTAATATGCCATTTATTTAAAGAAGAACAAAGAACCTTAATAGATATTTACAGAACAGTCCATCTAAAAACAGCAGAATACACATTCCTTTCCAGTGTACATGTTCCATGTATAGGATAGATCACATGTTAGGCCACAAAACAAGTCTCAATAAACTTAAGAAGATTGAAATCATATTAAGCATCTTTTCTAACCACAATGGTATGAAACTAGAAATCAATTACAAGAAGAAAAGGGTGGGGAGGAGAACAAAAAACACTGTCAAATAAAGGAAGGGCCAAACTTTGGAGTGCACTTTGTTGGCTATTAAGCTAGCCCACCTCACTAGAATTTTGAGCTGTTTTGTTCCTTCAGTAACCCCACATCAGAGCAGGCCTAGCACAGAGGAGGAACTCAAATATCTGTTAAAGGAAAGAGATCATTGTACCCATTTTATAGGTTGGCCAATGAAAATAGGAAGTCCTTAGCAATGATATATTGGCTTTATTCCCAAGAGAGCTGTGAAGTATCGATTGAATACCCATGATCTTGAGGATACCATATATTTTTCTTTCAACTTTGTCATCATGAGCGCATTTCCTGCAGCTCCAAGAAGCTGTGATTGTCAAATCTTAGGTCTTACTTGTCCACACTGGTAGGT
Source organism: Myotis davidii (assembly GCF_000327345.1). Lineage (NCBI taxonomy): Eukaryota > Metazoa > Chordata > Mammalia > Chiroptera > Vespertilionidae > Myotis > Myotis davidii. The sequence continues at coordinate 3,482,119 of NW_006286675.1, read as the reverse complement.
TGTGGAATGGTTTCACACTCTTATGGTTCATGATACAGTGTGTCAGGCACACCTGCCTGCACTATCTCATTTAATCCTATCCATCCTGTTTGGGACAAAATTGATATTCACACATTTTCTATGTAATCTCAGGCCCCAATTCCTCATGTACATTTTTATGTACACAGAGATAGATGGCTGGAAGCAGAAGGGTCGGTATGGGACCCAGAAATTCCCTGCAACCTACATGAGGGCCTTAGAGGCTGGGATGCATTCTTTTTTCTCTGCTCCCACTCAGCTTTTTAGAGACCCCACCATTGTCCTATGATCCATGGGGAAGGCTCCTCGCTCTCAGATGAGGGGCTTCTGACACCCACTATGTCTCTTCCTCTCTGTAACCTCCATGTGTGGTTTAGAACTGAACACAGAACAGACACCTGTGAACTGTTTGCTGGGTTGTTATGAGTTGAGAATGTTTAAAAGCAAGTGCTGGATTTCCAATCACAAGTAACGCTTGTACAGCACTTAACTTTTACTGTAAGAGAAAAGAGTGTGTTCATCTCCTTCAAATCACACTAGAGTTTACTAGTATGTGGTAAGACAACTTACCAGCGAGGAAACAAACACTCAAAGCAATTCACTTATTCATTCATTCATTCACTAAACATGTCTGAGGGCCTCATTTGAGCCTGTGACTGGTCCTGAGCATGTGGCTTTGACCCCGCACCATCCTCAGGATGAGAAAGCAGGCGTGCAGGTTACTCAGTGTCGCTGGAAACCTGCATCGTGGGGGTTCACAGCAGACAAGTGCTGCCATGCCTTGCTGTCCCCATCAGACCACAAACCATCTTTCCAAGTGTCAGGCAAGCTGCTGAAATATGAAGATGCTCTTGGGGTTACCGAGGGAATCATTTCAAACCCAGGGATCCCCCAGAATGTGGGCATCAGTAGCTGTGATCATGACCTCAACCTGTCCCCTCATCCGTTTCCCTGCTGGGTCCTTGCAAATCATTTATCACTGTGCTGCAGAAAAAAGCTTGCGAGGCCAGACGACTTGTCTGCAGCCCGTGAGTCTCGGCGCCCACAAAGCAGAAATTAATGAATGATGGTTGGGAAGAGAGTCGGGGAATAGGACAGCAGCTATTTTAGGCTCCCGCTGCCAAAGCAGATCCTAATGCCTGCATCTGTGTGTTAACTCTGTACTCCCTTCGAGCAGAAATCGAAATCACATTGGCTTGATTTTGTTTGCTTGCCAACTCCAAGCTCCTCACGTATGTATTTCTTGTAAAAATATGCAGATTTAGAATTAATAAAAAGAAAATAGAGCTACTGTGAAGATGGATTCTCGTCCTCTCTCTTTCTGACTTACTATGAGTCATCAAAACTCTCTCAGAGCCAGCCAGTAAAATAGACGAAGGTCAGAATGACCTGAGTTCCCATCTTCACTTTTTCACTTTAACTGTCATTCGACCTCTCTGGGCTTTAGTTTTCTCAACTGTAAAGTGGGGACCAGAAGGCAGCACTGTTGGAGGATTAAAGGAGATACTGTATGGAAAAGTTCCTGGCACCTGTAATCCCTTCGTTGATGTTTACCCCTTATCTATAAGGAAAACCATCACCTCCTTTCTTCCTAGGAAGAATGTGACCTCAGGGTATTAGGTGTGAGTGTGAGCTGCTGTGTGATCCTGGGGTTTTGGGCATTGATGGGTTCATGAGACATGGGAGAAGGAAAGTCTCCATCCTTCTGCCTCGGGGTCTATGTCTGGGATAGGAAAATGGAAATATAATATTAATTGATTATCAGAATTTTGCTGAGCATCTCCTAAGTGCAGCCGCATGATGACTGTGGGGACCTCCTTGTGACTTCTGGTGCTGGTCTTTGGTGCTGGGCCCACGCATCATGGAAATGGATCTGAGTTCAGTGTGGTTGTTCTCTAAACAGCAGCAGTTTGTTTTCATGTATAAACCTGAGCATTGCCTTCCTGGGGTTTGGCCATGTCAGGCTCCAGTTGGAGGACTGCTGTGGAGGACCAGGGGAAATAAATGTGAGCTCTCAGGGTGAAGCCCTTGGTGGGAGTGGGTCCAGAAAACCACAGCTGGAGCACTCAGGCCCTCTCTTGGCTAGATGGGGCTGCTGGTCTTGTCCTCCCATAGCTGCTGGGACATGTGGGGGCCTGGAAAACAGCAAAGGGAACGTAACTTAATGTGGTAGCCGATTGGGACCCACCTCAAGGCACTCGTGGTCTGGAATGCTTTCCTTCATGGCACGATCTGCTGTGGGTTTTAGGAAGGTCACTCTCTGAATAGTCCTGTAATGGAGAGATGTCTCTATCTCCACTTTACAGATGAGACCCCGAGGCTCCAAGAAACTAAGGAAACCTGGAAATCACATAGCCAGCAACTAGAATACAGCCAGAACCTTCTCCCCGCCCATGCTGTTTCCATTCTTATGTTACAAGAAATAGTCCTATTTTGACTCGAAAGTATCTGGTTATGAAGAACCGGAACCTGAGTAGGCCTTCATAAAGTGCCTTCCACATGGGTAAACAATCCAGTAAAGACTCTGCAGGTACCAGTTGAGCACCAACTATGTCAATACTGAACTAGGTATTTGGGACTCACCAGTGAGCACAGCGCTACACAATAGGCGATTATGGATTGAGTTTAAGAAACTTGATTCAAAGGCTTTTCTAAAATGGATTTGGGCATCTTTTAATTCATAACCAGGTGAGAATTATCAAGCCATGACCTTTCCCATAATTAAGTGAATGATTTTTCTCTGGGAGTCGATTTTGTTGCTTCTCACTGTTGTATGCAGGTGGGCTCTGTGCCCTATCAAAAGCCACTTTTCTGTTTCTGGGAGTCATTATGAGAAAAGTTTTATGCATCTACTTCACACAATTTAATCATCAAAAGGTAGAGAGTTTAAATTCATTTAACAGCTTGAGTGAGTGACTAGAGGTAGTGACTTAAATTTCAGAAGCCTGTTTCTTCATCTGCAAAATGGAAACCATAGAACCTTTTGTAAGAAAAGACCGAGATATGGAAATGTATATCTACTAGAGGCCTGGTGCACGGATTCATGCGCCAGTGAGGTCCCTTGGCCTGGCCTGTGGGGATTGGGCTGAAACCGGCTCTCCGACATCCCCTGAGGGGTCCCAGATTGTGAGAGGGCGCAGGCCAAACTTAAGGACCCCACCAGTGCACGACTGGGGCCAGGGAGGGACCGTGGGAGGGCTCCAGGGCATGTCCAGCCTGTCTCACCCAGTCTGATCAGCCAAACCCCAGCAGCAAGCTAACCTACTAGTTGGAGCATCTGCCCCCTGGTGGTCAGAGCATATCATAGCGACTGGTCGAATGGTCAAAAGGTCGGCCACTTAGCATATTAGGCTTTTATTATATAGGATGTCTTTTTATCTCCATTCATTCATCCATCATCCATCCATTCGTCACTTAGTCTATATTGGCATGTGTGAGTGCTCAGAGTCAGCTGTTAAGAGCATGACAGTCGAAGGTTCTACAGTAACGACAGCTCCCCTGTTGAGCCTCCTATTGATTTTAAAGGGGCCTTGTTCCAGAATCTGGGTGTATACTCTTCTGTGTCAGTCACAGATGGTGACCAAAGTCATGGCTGGGACCTAGCTCCCTCCCAGTCCCTTTTCTGCTTTGCCTTTTCAAAATGAAGGCTTGCATTCTTTTGACATTAACATTATTGTTGTACTTTGTCCCCGGAGCCGTTGTGTCTGCTCTGCAGTGTGAGGACAGAATCCTCAGTATTTGGGGGATGGCAGGAGTGGATTGGTGTGTGTTGGCCCTCCTCCCTTCAGTTTTGATCTCTGAGGCAGGCCTTCTGCCATCTCTAGGATGTTGTTCCTTCTCTCCTTTGAGTACCTACTCTGCCCACGCAACACCCACTGCTGGGAGGATGTGCAGCAAACATCTTAACAGCATGGCAGAGTGTAACCAATAAGGAAGGGCACTAATAGCCATCAGGCTTCCTCCATGTGCAAAGTATATCATAAGTGGTTTCCCGGCAACCGCATGGGGGCCAGTGCTGGTACAGCAGGGTTCTCTGGTCCTAGGAATTGAGGGACAGTGGGGGAGCTTTCTATAAAGCCAAGAGACAAGGAGGCCCTTTTGTCCTCAGATTACCACCTTCCTACTCTTTCTGTGTTAAAATGGCCTTTCCTCTATGATGCTGATACAAGAAGGCAGTCTATTTATTTATTTATTTATTTATTCATTCATTCATTCATTTATTTTTTGTTTGGCAACACTAGATTGATTTGCCTAATGTTATTTTGTTTGTTTGGTTGGCTGGTTGGTAGGTTGGTTAGTTTTGTTTTGCTTTCAATTTTACTAGCCCAGCACATCCCTAAGTCTGGGAAACACTAACTTATCTTATTCTGGGAAGGGTTTTATCTTAGTTAATAGTCCTAACAATTTTGTGATATAGTTATGATTGTTCTCATTGCACGGATGAGAAAATTGAGGTGCAGGGAGTTCATAATAGCAAAGACAAGTATCAAACCTAGTTCTGTCTCATACCAAAGCCCTCACTTGTCCCCCTCCTTAGCCTAGGGCTACTCCAAGTGACTCAGGATGGTCAAGGTGATGGACTTCATAGAATATATTGAGACCTGTACCAGATAAGGGCTACATAGTGCTGACAGGTAGGTAGGTGGTCTTGAACCTTCAAATCTGGTATTCACACACAGCTCAAAGTGGATCATCTCCACTGGTCATGATCTGTCCTTCTCCCCAGCACCTCACACTGAGTAATTGCAGCATGAACATTGGTCCACATCAGTACAGTGAGGGGGAAAACTTTTATGATCCTTTTGCTTTTCCATTTTTTTTAATCTTCACCTGATGATATATTTATCGTTATTTTTAGAGAGGGAGGGAGGGAGGGAGGGAGGGAGGGAGAGAAACACATCTATGTGAGAGAGAAACATCCATTGGTTGTCTTTCCTACATGCCCCGACTGAGGATCAAACCCACAACCTAGATATGTGCCCTGATGGGGAATCCAACCCACAGCCTTTTGGTGTACAGGATGATGTTCCCACCAACCAAGCCACCCGGCCAGGGCTTTGCTTTGCCTTTTTAAAGTGAGGACTACACTAATACCTCTCAGGGCCCCTTTCTCTCTTCACTGCAGTTCTGTCCTCAGTCAGCCAGGGTTTCCATCTTGCCCATCTGATGCCACAGGAAATTAATGGCCTGGCATTCTGATGAGTAAGCACTTGGCGGGTTTTATAAAATGACTTTACTGATTTGGTTTCTGTTGGCCATAAGTGGTTTGGTGAAGGATAAATCATGACGAAATGGGAATCTGTTTGCCTTAACTTTGTCCCCTTCTGAGAATGAATTTTCTTTCTCTGGTGGCTGTCTTAGAGGACTCAGGTCATTTGGCACAACCAACAGGGACAATCTATAACTAAAATGGACTCTGACTCATTTATGAATAAAATGTTTTTCCTTCTGATCTTGGACAGTAGGTAGTTGAGGCAAAAGACGTATAGAAGAGTGCTGGTAAGTAAGACATACCTGTTATTTTAGGTTTGTGCTCTCAAGAGTCAACGTGCTGTTGATGACAGGTTCCATAGCAGCAGGCACTACACTTTAGAATTGGGATGTCTTTCCCACAGTGGGCTACTGGGGCCCTCTCTGTGGCTGGAGGTCCTCAGAGAATGGCTGACATCTGGCAGCAGGGACCAGCCCTCATTGTTTTGGGTCTGAGAAGCAGCTTCACATATCTCATCTTCTGGGTGTTCCTGACAACCCCACAAGGTGGGCCATTGTGCACTGGCCTCTCTCGGTGTTAGAGAAACTGAGGCTGGGAAAAGTAAATAGCAAAAACACCTAATGCTTTCCTCACAGGAGTTGTGGGGAGAATTTATTATGTATATGATATGAATAATGATAACAAATATACATACATATGTGTGTGTATGTGTGTGTGTGTGTATAAAAATCAGAACCAGTAGTTGGCACATAGGAAGTGTTTAACAAATTTTGGCTATTGACCATTATTATTATTTCTAGGGCCACACAACTTATAACTGGCAGATGTCTTGAGTCCCAATGACTCTTGATTTTCACTGTTTTATCACCTTGTTATTTGTTGTTCCACTGAGACTAAAATGTCTGATTAGAGCAAATTTCCTCGAGAGCTGTTCCCAGAAGTTTCTGAACTGTAGAAAACAGTGTTGGCCTGAAATGCCATTGGAATGCATCTTATATTCGATTTGTATATTCAACAGAAGCATTAAGAGCGCTCTTTAGCAAGATGATACAAGTAGACAGTACTTGAACACTTGGTATATACCACACATCATGCCAAGCATTTAACATGGATTATCTCGCTTAATCCTCACAGCAATACTTGGAGCAACTTATTTGTATTGTTCCCATTTATATATGAGGAGACTGGGATGCAGAGGGATTAATTGTCAACCAAAGGAGGCTGCCAGTAAAAGGCAGAGCTAAATCTGAAACCCATGCTCTTTATTTCCTAAGGTATGTGTGTATTAGAAGGTCTTCCATGTAGAAGCAATTTCTCTATACCACCCCTTGGGTCATGCATAATGTGTCAGCCACGGCCCCATGTTCTCAGCACGAAATATGCTTTCAGAAGGTTCCAGTCCTCACTTGTGCCTCTCTAACACCCCAGACTCCTCTTTGGGCCTCAATCTCCCCATCTGTATAATGAGCATGTTAGGTGGTTTCAGTAACACACCCCACCCCCACCCCAATGTTCCAGAATTAGAAGCTTCCATGAATGGAGTCCACCTGCTTTTGTTCTGAGTTTTATCTTTTTAGGACATAGAAACTACTATTTAGAAAATGTTCTCAGTTTACTTATCTGCAAAATAGGATTGCTGTGAAGATTTACTAAGAATGCAACAAGCACCTAGAATGGTACCTGGCACATAATGAGTGCTTAATAACTACTCACTTTAAGGAGACAGAAGTACTTCTATTCTATGGAGACACTTGTCACATACTCATGGGAGTCCCAAGACGTAGTCCCTGTTCTCCACAAGCCTAATATCCGTTTGAGAAAACCACGTAGAGTCAACTGATCTCTTGGTGTTTTTCTTTGGAAAACAATTCATGCTGGGCTGCCTTTTTTCAGAGGCATTTACCACTATTTGCTTAAACAAATTAAAGTTCTCATTCTGCATGGCTCAAATGGGGCAACCATAAGAAAGCAGAAAGGAAGGGGAAGAAGACAAGGGACACAGGAAGGAGGAAAAGATGGAATAAGTATTTTACAAGTTAGCCAGGAGAGGAGAATGAGTGGCTCATTAAAACAAATGGATGAGTGGCTCTAGATGGATCCATCTGATTGAAAGTTGTCCTTTAGTGTCTTTAGCTAAAAAGTCCACATGTCATATAAAAAGAGACTTCTTTTTATAAATGCGAAGCCTTTGAGTTGGGACTTAAAAGACAAATCAGTGAAGAGTGGAACTAGAATTCTGGTTGCCCAAGATTTGTCCATCACAAAGATCACACGCGTATGCATTCGTGTGTGTATTTGTGCATGTATACACCCACCACTAGAGCATAGCCACCTTTGTGCACATTAGGAAAAGGTGCCCCCTGTGGACAGAAGCAGGCCTAGGGCACCTCGGTTGGCAAGCAGACAATGTGCTGGATGTAAAACCCTATTTACCTTCTGAGCCAGGTGTGTGTGGCCCTGCACAGAGGTGAGTGCAGCCACACGCATACGTACTCATACTCCCAGGCAGGAGAGAGACTGTTAGCTGAGGTCTGGTAATCTCACAGTGAAGTGGAGACACCTCAGCTAGAGTCTCCATTGAACATGTGGCAGTGTTTGCTTTCCAAGAGTCACTTCTACAAAACCCACAGCTTTGCTTTGCTTTCTCAGCTGCCTGCTTGAAGATCATCAGTTTTGTTCTGTGCTCTTCCCAACCCTTCTGGTCCCAGCAAGCACGCTGGTCTGACTCCAGAGTGTGGATTTTATTTCTCATTAGGTACTTTCTTCCACTGGGAAACAAGTTTTGAGTCCTGCCATTTACAGAGTGCCTCATTTGATCCTTGCAGTAACCCTGAGGATTAGATAGTTGAGAATTAATACACCCATTTTACAGAAGAGGAAATGAGCTCTAAGAGAGGAACTTCAGAGAAACAAAACGTCATGGGTGATCTGGATTTAGAGAGTGTGTCACGTGGTCTTGAGTGAGTCCATAGCTCAATTTAGCTTCTGGTAAATTCTCATCAAAGTGTAAACCTTCACAATCTTTCAGGCCTAGCTTCCCTTCCCCATCTCCTCTGACTTGAATCCCCATCATGACCAACTATCTTCCATGATGAACTCAAACCAACAGAAACTCAATAGTTGTCTTGATTTTGTCACTGTCCCAAGTAAAATACCCATCCCGTTGCTATTGGAACTTGTTGTCAAATAGTCAGTTAGCTTTTGTTGTTAGTGTGATCCCTGCTGTGGTTACTGCTGTGGTCATCATTGCTACAAAGCTGCTCCTAAGAGCTGGACTTGGACCCAGACATGTTGAACACTTCTCTTTAGAAATTGCCTTCAGAGCCTAGGTCCCATTGCCACAAATATTCTAAGATAATAAATCTTCTCTAATTTCCACTTAGGCAGATAGCATATCAGTGCCAGGCCCAGAGTGAGTACTAAATAGATCATTGATGAATGAGGCAATTAATTGATGAATCCTTTGAGGGTGGTATTTAATAGAGTCTTCCAATTGCCAGTGGCCAAATCACAACACAAATTAATTTAAGCAAAAAAAAAAAAAGAAAGAAAGAAAGAAAAGAAAAAGAATGTATTGGCTCACACAACTGCAAAGTACAGGGGTGAGGGCATCAGGCACAGCTGAATCCAGAGGCTCAAATCATATTACAAAGGCTTGGTTTTCCTCTCCTTCTCTCAGCTCTGCTTCCAGTGTTGGCATTCTCAGGGGTTCTTTCTTCATGGTAAACCAGATAGCCACCAGTAGTTCTGGCCTGACCTGGTTCTTACAGCTAGCTCACAAACTTAAACAAAGGATAATCTTTTCCCTTCCCTGTCCACAAAGCAAATCTTATCAGTGGTTCTCAACCTTCTGGCCCTTTAAATACAGTTCCTCATGTTGTGACCCAACCATAAAATTATTTTCGTTGCTACTTCATAACTGTAATGTTGCTACTGTTATGAATCGTAATGTAAATATCTGATATGCAGGATGGTCTTAGGCGACCCCTGTGAAAGGGTCGTTTGACTGCCAAAGAGGTCTTGACCCACAGGTTGAGAACTGCTGTCATAGATGAACTGAGATGGCCCTGCTTAGGTCATGTGCCTTCCCCTTTAAACCAATCACTGTGGTCAGAGGGATGGGCTGCCAGGGTTGGCCAGGGGAGGCACAGTGATTGACAGCTTCACCCAAGCCCTAAAGGATGGGGAAGAGATCATTCTCTAATGAAGACTGGGGCTCTGCAGACAGTAGATGCTCATTCAAGGGCAGGCAAAGATTCTGGAACGGGTAAAATGTCAGTAGGATTGTAAGTTGAGTGATAAGGCTTTAAGTCAAAATGAGAAATAAAGTAAGGAAAACATTTTCTTGGATGATTCACCACCGACCTTGAAAGGGGTGTTGGCAGAGAAGTTCTCAGTGGTGGCAGCCAAAAAGAACAAGTCATGCTTCTCCCAGAGACTTCTTTGATGGGCAGAGAATCTTAAGGTTGGAGTTTATATTAGCCAATCACTGCTCCCCCCCCCCACACACACACCCTGATTCTATAGGAGGAAATGGGCAGAGCCATGAAGTCAGCAAAACTTGTCTTTAGCAAACATTCACACCCACTCCCCTCTTCCCAGCCCATGAGGAAATTTTCCACTATAGTCATTTAGTAGCAATATCTTCCCTCACATTTCCCCTGTGTCTCTTTCTCTGGCTCATCCTAGGCATTAGAAAGGATGGCTAAGAGCACAGACCCTGCAGCCACTTGAACCTGGTTCAACCTCTCTGAGCCTCAGTTTTCTCATGTGTAAAATGGATCTAATAATAGTACCTATCTGGCAGGGGCCTTGTGAAGGTCAATGAGATAGATCATGGAGGTGAAGTGCATACAGCAAAGACTCAATGGGCATATGTATGATCATTATTAGTAACTACATTCATTTTGTGCCCCCATCTTTTAGCATATCAGATTCCACAGAAAGACCTAACACGTGCACGACACTTACCGGTCTACAGTCTAAGGACTCTGTGCACACAAAGAATAGGCCAGTCTCACATTCCAATCCCCATTCCAGTTGCAAAACTGCTTCCTGCCAGGTATGCTGTGGTTGCCTTATCAGAAGCCAGTGGAATCATGAACTGACCCTTGAGGCCTCCCATTCTCAGTCCTTCTTTAACCAGACTCCAGGTATGGAGGATTCTGGAATTTCTTGTTTCTCTTGGATTTATTCACCTGCCTCTGCCCTAGGGGGAAGTCCTCATACTCAGAGTCCACAGGGACCCCTTGCCTGGGTCTGTCCTTTTTATGGACCTTCATGCAACTTCTCTTTCCTAGAAAGCTTCCAGGTTTAGAATATTAACTTAATTAATTTTATTTTATTTAAAATATAGGCTATGCTTACTAAGCATTCCCCTTAGTGCTTTGTAAATACTTGTACTGACTTATTTAATCACCCCTATAGGTTATAGGTGCTATTGTTATCTTTTTTTTATGGGTGAAGAAATTTAGATATAAAGGAGTTCAGTAGCTTAAAGGTCACATAGCCAATTAATGGGGAGTTTGGATTTGAATCCAAGTCTCTTTGCTCCAAGGTCATGTTCTTGGCCAGTAATCTGATTCTGTACCTCTCTGATTCATGCTTCCTGTTTTAGGTTTTAATCTTAGGGTCCTCCCTACCTTCCAAGGTGAAACATGCATTTAAATAGGACTTAGTGCTCCAAACATGCTGTCAGATGCAAAGCAAAGAAGATTTCAGACCTGGTGATAGAGGCAGATGGGAAGTCCTTAATGGCAGACCTTAGTAAGGCATGGACAGAAGCCCAAATACTCCTAAGATTCCTTTGCAGCAGTCTCTGATTATTAGGGGAATTAGTGTGATTTGTTGAAAGAATGGATCTGGATGTGGAGTCCTAGTGAACTCCTACTCATTCCTTGATGCCCACGTCCAATGCTTCCTCCTCAGGGAAGCCTTCCCTAACTGCCTCAAGCATTTGTGATTCTCCCTTAAGCTGCCAATCATCCCTTTATCTAGCAAGTACTTTCTAAGCACCTACTGTGTGTCTGGAGATCCTGAATTTTCCATGCCAAATTGCAAACTCTCAAGGCAAGGACTAGATTAGCAGAATAGTTACCTTTGCAGGTTTTGGAGCTAGACTGTGTGTTTGAATCCTCATTCCTTTATTTGCTAGTAGTATGACTTTGGGTAAATTCCTTAACCTTGGTCAGTCTCAGTTTTCCCCTCTGTTAAATGAGCCTAAAAATAGTACCTGCCTCTCAGACTCTCCAAGTGTGGTTGTAAATATTACTTGAGTTTATATGTCTGAATATGGTAGGGACCTAATGATTCTTGCTATGTAGCAGGTGCCTTATAAATGTTAGCAGTTGTTATCAAAGCTGTTTTTCATATTTGTATCCTGAGGATCAAGCACACTACCTACACCCAGTAGGTGCCCCATGAATGTTTGTGTGAACAGGAGAAGGCAGGGAGAGAGGAAGGGAAGAAAAAAGGAAGAGAGAGAATTGGATACTTCACCCGTCTGCACGTGAATACTCTCACTATGTGAAATAGGGAGACATGCACCTGCCTCCCAGCTTGTTAGGTGGATTAGTGGGGTGCATAGAATGTGACAGCACCTTGGAAATGGGAGGTGCCTTGCATAGAGTGGAGAGATTGTGATCATGTTGGCTGCAGGAATAAATAACCTGGGGCTAGGCCTCTGGGGCCCCAGCGTTGGACCCAGCCTGGGAATGTGGTCACTCAGGAAGGGTTGGGAAACCTGTAGGAATCTGCCAACTGAGATATCCCACCTGTAGTGGGTCAGCCTCTGACGAGTTCTGAGACCACCCTCTGCTATCCAGGAAACTTGTACCTTCCAAGAGGAAGAATATATGAAAACAGTTTTTGCTCATCAATGAGAAAGGATTAGCATACTCACCGTAGTTCTTGTATTTGGAGGGATACAGAATATGGCCTAAAAAGGGTTGCCACTGGTCATAGCCTCTGATTGGCAGGTTGACGATGGATCACAGTTCTCACTTTTTGGATGTGAACACTAAAGCATCAAGAGGTGAGCAATCTGTTTATGGTCCCACTGCTGCAAAGGCCAGAGTTGGGGCTTATGGCCACACAACCAAGCAAAGTCTGACCCCACGCCCTTAAAAAAATTAGGGTAACTTTAGGTTCCATAAAAGGGGAAATTTCATAGGGACAGATACTTGTGCTGGTCTGTGACAACCCCATCCCTCCCTCACTCTCTTGTTCACACAGATATTCATGGGATACCTACTGGGTACAGGTACTCTGCTTGGTCCTCAGGATAAAAATATGAAAAACAGTCTCAATAACAACTGGTAACATTTATAAAGCACCTGTGATATGGCATATACCATATTCAAGATATATGAACTCAAGTAATCTTAACAGCCACACTCAGAGAGGCAGGTACTATTTTAGGCTCATTTAACATAACCAAGGGGAAACAGAGGCTGACCCTACTCACCTGGGCTTCCAGAATCCTCAGAGACCACAGACTCCTGCAGCAGGAGGAAATGGAGGCCAGTCCATGCAGTGCTCCATTTTACAGATGCCAAAGTGGAGGCACCAAGAGGGGCAGTGATCTCTCCCAGGGCCACTGAGCAAGTTGGTGGCTGGCAATGGGAATCTCTGGTGCCAGGGGGTTTCAAGGTTTTCTTTTAAAGATTTCAGGATCTAACAGAGAATAATGTAACCAACATCATTTATTTATTCAACTAATATTTATTGCATAACTACTATGTGTCAGGCACTTTTCTAGGTGCTGGGACTCCAGCAATGAACAAACCAAAGGTCCCTCATAGAGCTGACATGCTACTAACATTCATGCAACATTAACTCACCATCAGCTTAAGAAATAAAATATTTTTCATATAATTGAACCTTTCTGCTCACTTATTCCACACACACCTTACCACCCTGGAAATGCCACAATCCGATTTTGAGGTTTATCACCCTCCAGGTGTCTTTTGATACTTCCAGTACATATGCATGTTTCTATACTTTATGTAAGTGGATTGTACTGTTACCAGACAGGGACTGGCCCAGAGAGGGTCTACTTTAGGCTGGCCTGTACCATGTGGGTTTGTGATTTCCTGTAGGAAAGATTTCACAACACGTGTCCAGGTGATTTTGAGAGTATGTTTTATTAAAGCTGGGAACCGACTGTGAAACAAAGGAAAGACCTTGGGTAGAAGAAGCAACAAGGGAGAGCCTATGCCAGTGATGGCGAACCTATGACACACGTGTCAGAGGTGACACACGAACTCATTTTTTTGGTTGATTTTTCTTTGTTAAATGGCATTTGAATATATAAAATAAATATCAAAAATATAAATCTTTGTTTTACTATGGTTGCAAATATCAAAAAATTTCTATATGTGACATAGCACCAGAGTTAAGTTAGGGTTTTTCAAAATGCTGACACGCTGAGCTCAAAAGGTTCGCCATCACTGGCCTAGGCAGTGCTCTGCTTTGTCTCCATAAAACGTTATAGGAAAGTGAGCCACGTCGGGGCTGCTTTTAGCTCACAGGGAAGCCAGAGGAAAGGGGGCCTTGGAAACAGGAGCAGGGGGTAAGCCTGGGGCGAGCTGCCACTGCCACTGCTCCTCTGGTTGGAAGTCTTATGGAGACCCTTAGAGTTTAGGAGGAAGTACAGAAGCTGCATGGGTGGGCTCTAGGTACATCCCGCATTGAGTCTTTGTGGGTTTGTGGGGTTTTCTCCTGTGAGCGAGAATTTTAGGGAAGGGTCTTAAATAGAATACTTACCAGCTTTCCAGGTGTGTTTTTAATGTGCTGATGCATCAGGATGAGCATATAGGATAGTTTGGAATTATTCTTTGGTCTGTTTTACTGTTATCTTGGGTCTGTCTGGCTTTAAGGGAGTTTTTGCTATTTGTTTCCCTGACTTCACCTGTCCTTGGGTTTAGTTGGCACAAATGGCATTAATTGGATCTCTGTTCTTTATTTTCCCCAATCTGGGTGATTTAAGCTATGTATTTTCTGGTTAAGGAGGAGGGGTATAAACCATTTGCTCTGAAGTGTCCTTGGTTAAGGTAGACAAGGCCTTGCGATTCACTAGCTGGCTGTAAGTTGTTCAAATTGTTTGGCCTTGTTCAATTTTCTTAATCTGTTTCTCCATTCCACTTGCCCAGAAATTTTCCTAGCTTCTGACTATCCTGCCACAATACTGTATATACCATATTTTTTTCCATGTATAACACTCTATTTTTTTTCTAAAATCATTACACTGAAAATCGATTGGCATCTTATACATGGAAGTCAACCGAGGAGGAGCTGTGCAGGTACTTAGTTGCCCGTATCTTACCAAACAGGCTTCCTCCAATCACGAGCCTTATTGTTACTGATGTCAGCTGATGCCATAATTGGAGGTGGAGGTGGAGAGTGCACAGATGCAACAAGGACCTGAGCGTTCTGAGCCCATAAAGATGTCAATAAATAAAAAGATAAATACCGGTAAGCATTGCCTTACTCTGCAAAATTCAAACTGAACGTAATCAGCCATGCAAGAGAGCATGGAAACAGAGCTGCAGAGAGACAATTTGGATCTCCTCGCACCGAGTGTATGATCAGACAGTGAGAAAACAGGAAGAACAACTCCTTAAGATGCCAAAAAAAAAAAAAAAAAGAAGAAGGCCTTAAGAGGAAAACCAGCAAAATGTTTAAAATATTGATTTCTTAATTTTGGGTTGGAAAAGTGGGGGGGCATCTTATACACGGAAAAATACAGTAACTTTCTGCAACTTACTATCATTTGAGGATATATTCAGATCAATATATGAGGGGCTAGTTCATTTTTTACTCTGTGCAATATTCCACTGACAATTTATTTGTTCTGATATTTCACAATGACAAGAGTCCCTTCAAACTTCAACTTCAGCCTTGACCCTCCTGATTATTCCCCAAATTGGACAGGACCTGGAAGCCAAAAAGGATATCTGCTAATTTTATTCAAAGTGAATTGTTGGTTACCAAGCATCTACCATGCAAGCCCTTGGTTAGCTGTGATTAGGGGTAAAATGATGATGGTGGCCTCCCCTGGGGAGGGTATTTTCCTAGCTCCTTCAAGCCTATTCAGGGGTTCCAGATTGGGGTGCTAGGAAGAGCAGTGTTGAACAGACCTCCCTAGAATCCCTGACATTTACAAGAAGAGAAAGGAGATTAAATATCTGAGCATAGACTGTGTGTGTGTGTGTGTGTGTGTGTGTGTGTGTGTGTGTGTGAGAGAGAGAGAGAGAGAGAGAGAGAGAGAGAGAGAGAGAGAGAGAGAGAATGGCATGTGCATTATCTCATAAACATCCCTGTGACATAATTTATTAGTTCTCTCTTGCCGCATAACAAATCATCACAAACTTAATGGCTTAAAACAACACACATTTATTATCCTCAGTCTCCATAGGGCAGGAGTCCAGACAGGCTTATTTGGGTATTCTGCTCAGGGTCACACCAAGCTGCAATCCAGGCTGGGGCGGGGTCTCCTCTGTGGTTCAGGGCCCTCTTGGCAGAACTCATTTTCTTGCAGCTATAGAACTCATTGGTTCTCCAAGGCCAGCAGGAGAGAGGCTCTAGACCAGGGGTGGGGAACATTTGGCCCAAGGACCATATAAGGCCCACGAAATCTTTGCTCTGCCCCTGCCAATGCATTAGGGGTGAGTTAATTAAATGTTTGACTAAATATAGCAGGCTAATATTTAAATTCATAATTTTGTATGGCTCTCAAATGATTTTATAAATACCCAAATGGCCCTTGTCAAAAAAAAAAAAAAAGGTTCCCCATCCCTGCCTAGACCCTCTTTTGAAGGATCACCTGATTAGGTCAGGCCCACTCAGGATAATCTCCATATGGCTTTACCTTAAAGTCAGCCGATGAGGAATCTTATTTACATGTGCAAAATCCCTTCACCTTTGCTATATAACCTAACATGATCACAGAAGTGATATGCTATCATATGTACAGGTCCTGCCCACATGCAAGGGGAGAGAATTTTTCATGGTGTGTACACCAAGGGGTGGGAAACTTGAGGGCCACTTAGAATTCTGCCTACCACATGTTGGTGCTATTGTTTCACCATTTTAACTCAGCAAAGTGCATTGGTTAGCCAAGGTCACACCTTAAGCAGGTGGGTGCTGGGATTCAAATTCTAGCCTACCGTGAGAGCACAAGTTCTCTCGCTGCTCCAAGAAGCTCTCAATGCTTTTCTGAGAGGGGAGAAGGAACCTCCTCCCCATGCTTCACAGACATGTGCTCTCTTGGGTACCACCCCTTCCCAGGCTCCTTCTAGGAGAAAGGCCACCTTCTCAGCTAGACCTGGATTCACAGAAGCCAGGGTCAATCCCTTAGCCACCGAGCTAGCCCCAGCACACAGTAGGTGCTCAACAGATATTTGCTTGCTGTGGGCAGCTTGTATCGCCTTTCCTTTTCTTTCTCTAAGCTGGCCACCTCTGGGACTGCTGAGCACATCTCTCATTTTTCAGGGAACACCAGATTTATACTACAGAATTTCATCTCGCAGTTTGGCAAGGACATGATGCTCCAGTTGACTTAGGGATTGCCCATCCAGATTTCATTAAACATTTTTATAGTTTCTATTCTTGTTATAAAAACAGTAAATATTATTTTCAGCATGGGAAATGCCAATGAGCAAAATAGAAATAATAAAAAGTTAAGCACCTAGAAATCTAGCCTCCTGTAAGACCACTGTGTGCACCTTCTTTCAGCAGGCAGTATAGCCTAGCAGTTAGGAGTGTAGATGCTTGGGTTACTGGCCTCGTTTTTAATTCTGGCTTCCCTGTTAATAGCTGTGTGACCTTGGGGACAAGCTGTTTAATTTTTCTGTGCTTCAGTTTCTTCACCTATAAAATGAGTGTGTCTCTAGTACCTGCTTCATAGGGCTGTGGGAGGAGTAAATGGGGTCATGTATGGAAAGTACGTAGAACAGGGCCTGGCACACAGTATGTTTTATGTCATCATTTGTCATTAATACTGTTTTGATAAAAAAAGGGTCATACTTAATATGCTATCTTATAACCTTTCTTCATATCACATGTCTTTCCTTGCCAGTAGATATTTACTCATGGCATAATTTAAAGTGGATAAATCCCCTTCCACTTCATGTATTCAAGCAATCCTTTATTGTGGGCCTATATGTATTTTCATTCTTTAACTATTATAAATAACACTGTAGGGAACTGCCTTGAAGCTAGATTTTTGTGTAATCCTTACTTTTCTCTGCTCTAGAATGGCTTTCTCAGAGCATCCATGGGCCAAAGGCCATTCAGTTCCTTAGAGAGATCACCATTGCCCTTCTGTTGAGTGCCAGGTAGAGTCAAATTGACCTCTGGAGCCCTCGCTGATTTGGCTCAGTGGCTAGAACATCGGCCCTTGGACTAAAGAGTCCTGGGTTCGAATCAGGCCAAGTGCACATACCTCCATTGCAGGGTCAATCCTTGGCCTCAGTCAGGGGGCACATGCAGGAGGCAACCGATCGATGTGTGTCTCTCACATCGATGTCTCAGGGTCTTTCCTTCTTTCCGCTCTCTCTGAGAATCAATGGAAAAATATCCTGGGGTAAGGATTAACAACAACAAAATTGACCTCTGGAGACGTCTTGCCACCAGTTTAGTCCTCACCAGGAGTCTGCACGTGGTTCTGTCTCCCATGCCCAAACCTGCCACACAGGGATTAGTCTTTATAGTCACTACCTGAAGGTGAGTGAGGGCCTGCTCCAGGACCAGCTCTCAGACACCGTGGACTGTGCCTGGAACCCCTGTTGGTATTTGCTCCTCAATTATGAGCAAGGAGGTGCCCCAGTGTGGAGCAGGCGAGGCCAATGTAGAGGGCCAGAGTAGCTCCAGACGCTCCAATTTGTTCTTAGGACTGAAAACATATGATGCCTGATTCACTCTTTATTCCTATGAAAATAAATCAATAATCAAAAATGCCATGAACTACAGATATATGTAGTTACATGCCTGAATCTCAAAAATATGATGTTGAGTAAGAGAAGGCAGAACCACCGAAACCGGTTTGGCTCAGTGGATAGAGCGTCGGCCTGCGGACTGAAGGGTCCCAGGTTCGATTCCGGTCAAGGGCATGTACCTGAGTTGTGCGCACATCCCCAGTGGGAGATGTGCAGGAGGCAGCTGATCGATGTTTCTCTCTCATCGATGTTTCTGACTCTCTATCTCTCTCCCTTCCTCTCTGTAAAAAATCAATAAAATATGTTTAAAAAAAAAAAAGAGAGAAGGCAGAACCCAGAGGGAACTTGCTCACTGGTCCCTTTTGTGGGAGGGTAAAGAATGGGCAAACTCCCCGGCTGGTGTGGCTCAGTTGACTGGAGCATTGCATCATCCTGTATACTGCAAGGTTGGGGGTTCAATCCCTGGTCCGGGTACACATGGAGGGCAACCAGTCGATGTTCTCTCTCACATCAATGTATCTCTCTCTCTCTCTCTCTCTCTCTCTCTCTCTCTCTCTCTCTCTGTCTCTCCCTCTCCCTTTCTCTCTCTCTAAAATCAGTGAGCATATCCTCAGGTAAGGATTAAAACAAACAAACAAAAAGAATAGGCAGAATTAATCTGTGATGACAGAACTCGCAGGGAGGCTAGGATGGACGGGAAGAGGGCTTGTGGGAGGCAGGTCATTTCTGTGTTTTGACCCAGGGGTTAGACACATAGGTGTGTTCAGTTTATAAAAATGCAGTACCTGGCATTTCTGTATTTCTGTGAGATTTAATAAGATGTTTACTACAATTAAATCTGATTGCCCTCTACATCACCTATGTAGTATTCCTGTCTGGAATGTTTACTAAGAGTCTAACTGTGAGAAATAGTAAGGCAAATCCAATTAAGGGACTTCCCCCAAATACCTACATTGCAAGAAAGAAAACATCTGGAGAACTGTTCTAAATTAAAGAAAACTAAGGCGACATGACAACAAAATCTAATGCATAATCCTGGGTAGAAAAAGAAGTTGTAAAGACCAGGGACACCTGGGGAAATTTAAACAGGGCTGTGGATCAGATGATGCACTGTGTCAATATTGAACCTCCTGGGATGGAAATGGGATGGTGGGATTGTGCTTGTGTGGGAGAATGTCTTTGTTCTTAGGAAATTCATGCTCAAGTACTTAAAACTAAAATGGACTGATATCTCGGGGGAAAGGGAGGGAGATAGGGAGAGAAACAGGACACAGATGAGGTTGAATGTTAACAATTGGTGAATGTAAGTGAAGAGTACTTCTGGCAAATCTTCTGGGAGACTGACATTTTCAAAATAAAAATTGGGGAAATAAAGAAAAAAATACCATTTCTTATTTTTTTTAAAAAAAAATGAAAGAAAATCTACCAATCATCAAGTTATGGAACTGTGTCTTTTACCTGTTAGGCATTTAATATGCATTACATACAATCTCGTGAGCCCTTTGGGTCTTTACAAATAATACAAATCCAACCAAATAGCTAAAGTGTACATTTATTGGCCCACATAGCTGAACAATCCAGAGATATCCAGCTTCAGGTCAGGTTTGATCCTTTCAGGATTTGAAAGGTCTGACACATTTTCTCTCTCCGTTTTCTCTGTTCTGGTTCTTCTAATTTGGCCTCGCTTTCAGAATATTCTCCCCTCCTGAGCATTAGCTGGCTGCCAGGACCAAGTGGATAGAGGATAAACTCCCCACAGGGAGGAGGGAAAGGATGCTAGAAAGGCTCCCGAAATGGCTCCCACACCTGCATGTAACCCATGAGGCAGATGGTCTTACCCCCTTGTGTATATCAGGAACCCATGATGCAGAGAAGTTACGTAATTTGTCCAAGGTCTCACCCCCAGGAAAGGAAAGCTGGCATTTGAACCTGGGTCTGCCTGCCCTCCCCTTCCCTCTTTTTTATACAAGTGCCTGTGTTATTACAAGATGTCTGCAAAAATGGCAGAGAAAAGAGCACCTGAATGTCATCCTGACACCATCACGTCTGTGTTTTCTTCCCGTCTTTCTTCATCTCCAAAGGTTTTTCTCTTTTTTTAAGGGAAGCACATGAAATTAGATATTGATATGAGAACCCCTGAAGACCCCCAAGCTACCAGGACCCCCTCCATTTGGGAGCATCTAGGGTCAGATGTTCTAGCCTGTATTTGAGGTTAACCCTTTCAACGCAGGGTTCCAGATTTGCCTTCACCAGGTGGTAAATCACCTGTTCAGGCAACGGGCAAGTACTTGGGAAATAAAAGCAACGGTAACAGAATTAATGGAAGCGCTGCATGTTCCCAGTGGTTCATATTGTCAATCACAACATATCTTAACCCTCACAACATTCATGAGAGTGCACCTTATGACCCCCATTTTTTAGAGGCTCTGAGAAGAGCAATGACTGGCCCAGGTCACCATCAGCATGTGGCAGAGGCAGGAGCCAAGCCACGCCCTGCGCCAGCTCTTCAAATCACAACCTTGAGCTTCCACCAGGCCTTCTTTGAGTAATTCTGAGAGCATGTGCCACCCTCACCCCCACCCCTACCGTGGGTTATAAGAACTTGAATCAAAGGCCCCTCTGTTGTTGGAAAAGTCCTCCGGCTTTGCTTCAGCCCAGGCACTTTCTGTCAAGGGGTAGGATCTGCGCTAATAAAAACAAGTGTCATTTTACAGTGCTTTCTATAAATCTGTTAGTGACCTTTAATAAAAATGTATGACCCTAATAATCCTGTTCTGAACACCCTGGTCAGATCATTGCTCACTGACCAGTAATCTGCAAACCTTTAAAATTTAGTGACTGGTCCTGGGCCCATGCCAGGGGCTCCGCTCCAAGTGATGGGAAGGGATGAATAATGATTAATCCAAACCACTTGGTGCCAGATGCAAAGCTGTGTGTGTGTGTGTGTTTGTGTGTGTTTGTGTGTGTGTGTGTGTGTGTGTGTGTGTGTTTAATCAGGCCATTGGTCTGGGAATCCTACGAAGAGCAGTAACTGGAAGACACCTGAGTTTCCCAGAGAGCCCATAAACCAGCTTATAACCAAATTTAGCCCCACCTGCCTGATCTTTTCCCAATGCCTTTCTCTTCCTCCATGTCATCATGGAGCCAAAAATAAAGTGTGACCCTCACTACCCAGCTGTTATGGACAAAATCCAAGGGCATGTCCTGAACCCATGAGTGTGTCCACTTTGCTTACGGGGTTGGAAACCGGAGCACCGCAGGGAGATTGGGAAAGCTGGGATTGATCTGGGTTTTCAGCATCTCATTTGTTCATAGTTCTCTCAGCAGAAACCCAAGCGGGTCATTGAACCAGTGGGGATTTATGATCTTGAAGAATCGCCAAAAGTTTGCAGACCCAAAACACCTTGTCAAGTGTTTGCTTGACTGTCTCGTTGCATAAAATCATACTGCTTTTGCTCTGAGGCTCTGTAACAGGCAAATATGGAGATTTGCACAGACAGCGCAGTACTTTGGGGCTCCCTGCCCACAGTGCATCCTGCAGAGATCCTCAACAACTTCCGCCTTCTCCATCACTCAGGATTCAGGGGGATGATGCATCATGGGGACTTCAAGGTGATATATGTTCCTTCAGCAAAGGGCTCCTCCCAGGTCACCAGCATCCTTTGGGTCTTCCACCTCAAGTTGCTAAGCAGCTTTGGAGCTTCTCCACCAAATTTCTAATTTGAAGAAGGGGCATTTGTAAATCACATGGGCACCAGCCACAAGCACTTCTTTTTCTTTGTGGAGGGGGGAGCACGGATTCTGGAATCCCAGACTATCCAAACAAAAGGCACTGAAACCACTGGATCCTTGCTGCTCTAAGTACGCCCCTGCCCTCACCATCAGCAGCATCAATATGGGAACATTACATAAACACAGAATCTCAGAAAAGGCTTCCTGGCACCTGGAATTCAGGGCTCAAACAGGATGGGTACCAGGCCTACTGAGTCGGCATCTGGCGTTCAATAAGATCCCCAGGTGATCCATGTGCACTGGAAGTTTGAGATGCATTGACCTAGCCCACACTTCCTTGCTGTGTATTTTGGAAACAGAGGCACAGAGAGGACCCCAAACCACACAGCAAGTTGGTAGCTGAACTGAAGCCAGTTCTCAGGATTCTCAGCTTTCTGCTTCTTCCTCCTACTCACGCCATCTCCTTTACCGCAAACCTGCGTTCCAGCTGTGTTTTCTGCCATGCTCGTGGCTTCCTAAAAGAACAGGAGGAATGCTGACTATTAGGGTGTCTCTAGGGCAGTGTTCTTCAGGATGCCCAGAGGATAACCATTCAGATGAGAAATGACCACATTTGCACCTAAAACATTCAGGGATTTCAGAATTAAAGGGACCTTAAAAGTCAGCTGATGCAGAAAACCCTGTATAGACTCCCAGCATCAAGGCCCGCCAGCTCCACTTGGATGCCTGTAGTGACAGGGAAGTTACTACCTCAGAGGGCACCAACTCCGTTGTTGGAAAACACTAATTGCTTTTGTATTCATTTCCAATATTAGATTTAATTCTACCTTGCTGATCTTCTACCCACCAGTGCCACTTCCACTCCCTGGAGTAGCTTAGAAAGGCCCAGGCCCTCTTCCACTCAAGAGTTCTGTAGACACTTAAACACTAATATCAGGACTTACCTTCCCTGTTTTGTTATTTTTAGTGTGTTCTTTGAGTAAATGATTTTTTTAGATGCCTCTCCTTTCCTGCATCCTCAAACCACCGTCTCAGTCATTATCTTCAGAGCTGCCTGTCAATATCACTCTTCAAGGGAGTTGAATATCACACTCTAGTTCAGAATGGCCTAGTCCAAAAAGAGGGGCACTATCACCTCTTTTGATTAGATATTCTACCTCTTTTAATGCAACCTAATTTTGATGTTTTTTTTTTTATTTTAAGCAACAACATCACACTGTTAACGCCTATTAACCCTGTCAAATATGCCTCTCAAAGCTTCATCACATGAACTACTGCCAAGCAAATTCCCCCACTGATTTGTACTTAATTGTCTAAGTCCAGATGCCTGACTTTCATCTATCCTTGAGTATCATTCTCTCTCGGTCTGGGTTTCTGCCTGTTGGGATAATTTTGGCTCTCAAGTCTTTTACTTTGTGAATTAGTCATCCCTCCCAGCTGAGCTAACCTCAGCCAACTCTCAAAAATTTATTGAGCACCTACTGAGCATTCAGGGTCAAAATTAGAAGATAAAAGTGGGACATGTGTCCCTGTCTCTTCAGGGGTTTACAGTCTGCTTGTAAAATGAGGACTCATCTCCAGGGCACAGAGGCAAGTGCAAACCAAGGCCAAGGTTGGGAGGCAGTCTCTGAGGAAGCTCTTGTTCAGGGAAGTCTGTGAATCACCCACCTTACAACTGCCCAGGAGCTTGTCAAAAACAAAGGTACCTGGACCCACTCAGCTCAGGGACCTAGCCCCTTATTTGTAACTCCGTAGGTGTCTCTGACACAAGCCAAAGTTAGAATCCACAGTTTAAAGGGCTGTAGGAGGTGAGCCCAGAACACAGGGATCAGGGAGGAGCTGGGGGAGGGGAAGGCAGGGGAGGGGTGGGGCACTCTAGATGCAAAATAAGAATGGGGCATGGGCACAGGCCAGAGGGGGCTCTGGAGACTGTGCTGGGTGAGGCAGAGATTAGCTGACGGGCCATGCCCCAGCCCTGCTCAAGAAAATTCTGCAGCATCTCCATGCTGTAACCCCAAAGATGTGGCCCTGAGTTCAAAAACACCGCAGTGTCCTGAGCAGGGTCCCAAACTGAGTCCTCTTTTCGACAAGAAGAGAAAAGCATTTGGCAAGTAACCCCACACCCTGTTCTCATGAGTCCTGTGGCTTCCCACAGATTTCCCACCCACACATTCTGAAAAGGGTCGTCATCTCCACCACCCCACCCCCACCCCCCGCAACCCCCATATTTTATAGTCTTAGTATCTCAGTTGTTGGATGTTTGCTTCCTGAGGCTGAATTTAGCATTTACAAGCAGTGTGACTTCGGGACAGGTTCTCTAACATCTTCTATAAAATGGGGATAAAATAGTACCTCTGTCCTCAGGTTGCTGTGATTTAACATGATCCACTGAGTGCTTGCTGCTTACTGTGTGCTGTACTCAGTGCTCAGGGCTGGGGATACAGCCAGAAGGAAGCAGATGGGGGGGGGGGCCTTCCCTGAGCAAAGGTAAATTCTCATGGAGACAGACAGCAAACAAAATACACTGGGTGTTTTAGATACACTGAGGTAAGAAGTGCAATTTAAAAAAATAAAGCAGGACAGAGGGATCAGGAATTTGGGGTGAGGAAGAAGGGGTGCAATTTTAAATAGGAGGTTTGGAAGGGGACATTTGAGTGAAGACTTGAAGGAGGTCAGGGAGGGAGCCATGAGGATAACTGGAAAAAAGCCTTCTAGGAATGGGAACAGCCAGTTCAAAGACCATGAGGCAGGGGCATGGCTGGAGGCACAGGGGATCAGTTTATGGTGAGCACAGAGTATGTGATTTAATTGCTCGATATTATCACTGATATACTTACTAGTACTTATAATCTTGGTAGTTCCACAGAATTTCACTTGTGAAGCTGTGGCAGTTAGAGCATGGATCAGGAATTAGATTAGTCTGGGTTTGAATCCCACCTCTGCAATTCTCAGGCTGTGTGATCATGGCCAAGTTACTTAACTTCTCTGAACTTCCACCCAATGGTGACAATAATAAGACCTAAAGTTCAAATTTGTCAATCAAATGCACAGAAGTATGGAGTCGACCCTAAAGTGCAGGGCAATGGTGAGCTGCTCTGAGCACCCAGCATCACTCTCCCACTATACAGGCTGTGAAGCCACACCCCCATGCTGCTGCACAAGGTCACATGGCACCAGTAAAGCCTGAGAGTTCTTTCACCCAGGCCCACCCCCACACTTTCTATCTTAGTTCAGCTATTTCTTTTAAAAAGTGAAATTCAGCCTTTGATTTTAAAAATAGATCACTAAGAGTTCTCCTCCCTCTAATTAGGTTGTGCCAGTTGTTTATTTTGCATAGTGAGGACAGGAACTTGAAATTTACCTGGAAGACTGGAGAGAGACCTAAACTGACAGGTTTTTGGCTACCAGTTACGTCTCTCTCCATCCTCTTCTTTCTGAATGTCCAGAACACACTGGATCTGGGGTCAAAGGATTCAGGTTTGAATTGGGGCACACTTTACTTTAGCAACATGTGTCCCAATTCAAATCTCTCTCGACCTCATTTCTAAATCTATAGAATGGGGTCACCAGTCAGGGTGCCCTGTAGAGCTCAGGGGCTCTTTATAAAGATCAAAGGACGGGGACATGCTCAGTGTTGACCAGCTGAGTGAGTGTTCAGACGGTGTGGGCCTTCCTGATGTGGCTGCAGCCCAGGTTAATATGCTAAGAGCAGGGAACCCAGAAAGGCCATGTACAGAGCCACCTTTCCCCACTGCCTTATTTCTGGGAGGGTGGGGGGGTTATACTAAGAAAGGTCAGCCTCAGGAACCCTTTTGGGTCCTCCAACCCCTAGAAATGTCTCCTAATCTCCCAAGGGCAGCATGTCGCGCTGTTTGAGAGCAAGGACAATTCTGAATTAAATAGGTTCAGACTGGAATACGCCCCCATGGCTGACCAGCTAGGTGACATTGAGCTAGTGACTTGGCCTCTGCCTCAGTTTCCTTACCTATAAAGTGGGGAGAATACATAACTCTTCTGGCCATTGCAAGGACTTCTGGACAGTGCCCAGCAAAGAGTAGGTGTTGGTAGGAACTACTTTTGAAATGGTCCTGCCCAATCTCTTCATTTTCCAAATGGGGAGACTGAGGCCCAGCAGGGAAAAGAGTCTGCTCAATAACACACCACCAGCCAGTGGCCACACTGGGCCTCTTGGGTCTCTAGGGCTCTGTCTTGCTGGAACCCCAGTGAGGGTGGAAACATTGCCTGGATCCTCACAGGAGTCTAATGTGGGGGGAATAGTCCCTGTTGCCTGGTAACCTACTAAAGTGGGAAGCCAGGAAAAGGGTGGTAGAATTTTGAAGCTCAGAGAGTAGTTCAGGCAGAACTTCATGTTCCTGAAGGGATGAGAGACCCTCCCCTCTCCTCCAGCCAAACCCACTAAGCTCCAGAGGAAAGTAGATCTGGGTGTGGGGGACCTATGCCCCTCTACCCTTGTGGGCTCCCCTCCACGGCAACAAGATTAAAAACATGCAGAGTCTCCCCATGCCAGGAAGGGAGTGGGAGAAAGATGCCAGGGGCTGGCCAGGGATTGGAGCCTGGTCTATCCATCCATTCACTCTTCCTCTGAGCTTCCACCAGTGCATCTTGAAGGGTGCTGAGTGGACAGGGAAGATCATCAGATGTGCCCAGACTTCCTTTGCCTGGAGGAGGAACAGATGTACATATGGACATTCCCAGTGAACAAGAGGCCCCAGGGACTGTGCGCCAGAGAGAGCCAGTACCATCAGTAGTGACCTGGGGGACTATTGGCAAGAGGTGGAGATTGGACAGCTTGGTGGGATGTGGTGAAGAAGAGGGAAAGGCCCTGGTTACTGGCCTGCAGCTCTGTGCAGATCAGCAACGGGGGTTCCGGGAAGGCAGGGGAGAGGCTCCTAGAGAAGGATGGAGCAGGGCTCTGGGTTCAGAGAAGGTGTGTGTCTAACATGGGGCACAAGGCTACGGGGTTGATATTTTACCCCCAATTGGAAGAGTTGCTTCCCTGGACCCTTTGGTGGTCTCTCTGAGTCACTGCCAAGTCTCTGCTTTTAGAAGCAGCACCAGGTGGGGCAGTCCCTGACCAGCCAAATCCCTCTAAGTAAGTGTCTTTGGGGGCTCAGGCCAAGCAGCCAGGGGCACAGTGTGCAGCGGGAAACCTCTAAGCCATGAACTGGATCTGATCCCTGGTCTACCACAGGCTTCTTCTAACCAAAAGCAAATCCTTAACTGTGTCTGAATTTTGCTTACTTTCTCTGTGACGTGGATAGTGGGGGCCACTCAGGAGACTCTCAGAAGTTCCCTCCACCCTGAGGAATCCCTCACGGGTTTGCCTCACAATGAGATCAGAAGCAGAGCCCTTCACCGGTGGGTTCAGGCAGCAGCCCTCTGTCTGTTTTCCCTTCTGTGGTTGATTTCTCTCTGCTCCCAGCTCTGACACCTGCTGATTCCTGTGCTGAGTGGGTGGGAACCCCAAAGCAAGAGCTGATAATGGTATCAGCTCTGTCATTCCTTCAGGAGCTTAAGATGTCAGAAGGGGATGTGGAGCCTAAATTTTAGGAAGAAATTACACTTTGGCAAGCACCAAAGTGGTTTCAATGACAAGTTCCCACACATCTTAGCTTTCATTCACTCATCCAGGCAATATTTATTGAAGGTCTACTATGTGCTAGGGGTACAACAATGAACAAAATCAGATGAAGTCTCCTCCCCATCCAGCTGGGAGACAGACGTTAATCAAGGAATCATCAAGCTATGTGTCAAGTTGTATCTGTGGTGAGAGATGGACACAGGGCATACATGGAGCTGT
>NW_006286675.1:3451353-3454321 GCF_000327345.1 Myotis davidii | reverse complement strand
GGGTGTAGGGGTGCAGCCTGTGCAGCATGGTCAGGAAAGGCTTCCCTGAAGAAGTGATGTTGAGCTATAGCCTACAGGATGGGGAGGAGTTATTCAGGCTAAGGGAATAATGAAGAAACAGAAGTCGGTCTGTGCAAAAGGCCTGTTGCCTGAACTCTGAAAGTAAGGAGGGTGTGATGCAGGCTAAGATGGGTGGGGCTGGACCTGAGCTTGGGCAACCCCCTGTGGAATTTTTTCCTCACTCCCTATGCAAAGGGAAGTTTCATGGGTGTTTGAAGCAAGGGAGCTGAGGAGCAGGTGGTGAGGTGACACAGAGCAATTTGCATTCCTAAAAGGTCAGGTGGTCAGGGGCTGAGGTGAATGGGGAAGCCTGGGGAGGAGCCACTGCAGTTACCTGGGCAAGAGGCCCAGAGAAGGGCAGCAGCAGCAGGCATGGAGAGGAGTGGCTGGACTGAGAGGACATGGAATGAAATGACAAGACTTGGAGATGGAGCACGTGGGGGGAGGGGTGTCCTGATGAGTCCAGGTTTCTGGTTTAGGTATCTGTGCAGTTGCTCGTGCCTTTCTGTTTGTTTGTTTGTTAATCCTCACCCAAGGATATTTTTCCCCACTAATTTTTAGAGAGAGAGAAACATCAATGTGAGACACATCGATTGGTTGCCTCCCGCATGTGCCCCCACCAGGGCCGGGGATCAAGCCTGCAATTCTTGACTGGAATTGAACCCGGAACCCTTCAGTCCCCAGGCCAGCGCTCTATCTACTGACCCAAACCGGCCAGGGCTGCTCATACCTTTTCCTGAGACGGGAGAGACTGAAAGAAGGCTAAAATTTGTGGGGAAAAGATTAACTTTTTCTTTTTCCCCAAATTAGGCAAATGTGGCCCTCTCCATTTCCTTTCCTTTTCAAGGCACCAGAGAGATCAAATACCTTTGCTCTTGTGTTTCCAACGATGTTTTATCATCTCTCTTACCTCTGAGAAAAAAGCAAATTAAAAATACGCTTCACAGACCCAGGTCCGAGGCTCACAAAAGAGTGTTGGTGAATAGGATTAGTCCCTAAGTCCCAGAAAAGCTGTGGGGTCACGCCAGGCGGAGAGGGAGATCCAACCTGCAGAGAAGCCGAATCTCATGACCAGGGAGCCTTTCAGAGGTGCCTTTGGTGACGCCCACTTGCCACAGGAGGAAAATCTTTCAGGAAAGGAGCTCCGGCCTTTGTAAGTAACTCAACTGCTCTGGAGTTGGGGGCTAGGCAAAGGGGGCTTTGCTTTGCGGGGAAGGGGACATGTGGGCTTGGGTTTCCTTGGAGATCCCAGAAACCTGTCAGGGAGATGACAGGATGGAAGGACTCAGGGTCCCGGCTCCAGAACGAAACACTCCGTGTTTAAATTCCCTGGCTGTGGGGGAAGATCACACCCCGCTCCTTAGAAGCAACCTGGGAGTGCTCTCTTTATACATCACTGGCACAGAACCCTCATCTTAGCAATAAGAGTACCTGTTTTCCCATTCTCCAGATGAGCGTACTGGGGTGCAGGGCATTTCAGCCACTTCCTCAGGTATCTCCCAGCCAGGGGTGGCTGAGCTGGACCTTGGGGCAGCTGTGGTCTGACTTCAAAGCCCAGGTTTTTTCCACACTGCAGCATGTATGTGATAAGGGCTAAAGGAGAGAAAGAGAGAGAGAGAGAGAGAGAGAGAGAGAGAGAGAGAGAATGATTATAGTACACCATTTAAACTCCAGATCCAAATGTGCAGTCCATTCAGAGAGAGAGAGAGAGGAGAGAGAGAGAGAGAGATCTATTTGCAATTGATGTCAGAGGCAGGAATAGCGAATTATCATGTTTGGGCATGAGTGTAGATGACGTGTGGCTGACACTGAGCAGTCTGTGGAAGCACGGTGAAACTTTTCAGATGGAGATGGTGGGAATGGCATTGTGGAAAGAGGGACTAGCATGTGCAAAGGCATAGGGGTATGAAAGACAGTGCTTGTTGGGGAAGCATATGTGCCCTCCTCTTCCTGCCTCATCATTTCCCACCTCCTGACTGCCTCCCTGCTTCCACCCCAAGCTCCTCCTGTGTATTCTCCAACAGAAGCAGCCAGCAAGGAGGCTTCTTAAAATGTAAAATATAAAAATGTTAATCTGATCGTGCCTCACTAAGCCTCCTCCAAAGAAACCCTTCAGTGACTTCCTCTTCCACTTAGAAAAAAATCTAAACATCTTTCCATGTCCAGTTATCCCTGGTGATCTGGCCCACCCGGGCTCACCCCTCATCTCCCTCCCTGCTCTCCTTCACTCTCACCAGCCACCATGGCCAGGGTCTAGCTGTGGTCTCTTCTAGAGGAAGAAACTTTCTTCCTTTAGAGCAACGATTTTTAACCGGTGTGCCGCAAGAATTTTTAAAGCATGCAGTACTTGACTGTTTAGTCAGGGACACTGACTTCTTTTCCCTTGGATTGTCAAATTAAAAAAAAAAAAAAGACAACCGTCAACACAATAGCCATCCAGTGTGTTAATCAATATTATACTGATTTTTTTGTCAGATTGGCAAACATCTATTTTTGGTGTGCCACCGAATTTTAATAATTAGTTTATGTGTGCCATGAGATGAAAAAGATTGAAAATCGCTGCTCTAGATCTTCACAGGGATGGCTTCTTCTCATCCTTGAGGTCTCAGTTTATGTCAGTACTTAGAGAAGTCTCATCCCAGCATGTTGTCCTGTTGGATTCATTTGTAACACCAGTCGTCAGGCTTGACTGTTTCCTCATCTCTCACCTCTTTATCGCAAGTGCCTCTAGCAATGCCTGGCACTCAGTGGGTGCTTAAGAATAATTGCCGCCCTACCTAGTTTGGCTCGGTGGATAGAGTGTCAGGCCTTCGATTTCAGTCAAGGGCATGTGCCTGGGTTGCAGGCTCACCCCCAGTAGGGGTGTGCAGGAGGCAGCCGATCCTCTCTCCCTCTCCCTGCCTCTCTG
>NW_006286675.1:3442983-3451185 GCF_000327345.1 Myotis davidii | reverse complement strand
ATATATAATTTTTTTTAAAGAATAATTGCCACATTTGCCTGATGTGTGTGGAAGGATCAGAGGCTGAGGAGAGGCCTTGAATGGCAAGGTAAGGCATTTGGACATAATCCTTTGAGTAATAAGGAATTACCAGTTCAGGCTGCAAATTTGCCCACAGCTAATGAAAACGGGGCACTTTCAAGTCTTGAAAAAAATATTCCCTGGGTGGGTTGCTGGGCAGCAGCAGTATGATACGCATCATTACATGGCCGGCTTTCACCCTAACTGCTTTGGGGCACACCCAGTGAACAGAAGTCCCCACATGGGAGCTCTGCCAGCCTGCTGCTCTGAGTGCTTACCTTAGAAATACCCAGTAGAAGAGACTGCATTTTTTTTTGCTGTGATTA
Source organism: Myotis davidii (assembly GCF_000327345.1). Taxonomy (NCBI): domain Eukaryota; kingdom Metazoa; phylum Chordata; class Mammalia; order Chiroptera; family Vespertilionidae; genus Myotis; species Myotis davidii. Next base: position 3,450,799 of record NW_006286675.1, on the reverse strand, counting down.
TTTTTTGTATTGTAGTAAAATATACACAACATAAAATTTACCATTTTAATCAATTTTAGTTATTTGGTGAAATAGCATTAAGTACATTCACATTGTCGTACATCTGTCAGCACCATCCATCTCCAAACTTTTCATCTTCCCAAACTGAAACTGCCCTAAACCAACTCATAATAGAAAGCCATTATATTGACTTACCATTGAACCGCCATTACCCTGACCACTAATTCCCATTCCCCTTGCTCCGAGCCCCTGGCAACCACCATTCTACTTTCCATCGCTATGAGTTTGACTGCTCTGGGGACCTCATATAAGTCAACATCAGTGGAATAATTTGTCTTTTCTTGCTGGCTTATTTCTTTTAGCATAATATCCTCGAGGTTCATCCATGTTGTAGCATGTGTCAGAACTTCCTTCCTTTTTAAGACTGAATAATATTCCTTTTTTTTTTTTGTCCCCTCATATCTGTCTATTCATCAGTAAATGTACACTTGGGTTGTTTCCACCCTTTGGCTCTTATAAATTATGCTGCTAATTAACATGATTGTATAAGCATCTGTTCAAGTCCTGTTGTGTATAAACCCAAGAGTGTAATTCCTGGAACACATGATATTTTACTTTTAATTTTTGAGGAGCCCCCATACTGTGTTCCATAGTGGCTGCACCAAGGACACTGCCTTCTGTTGCATTCCTCCATGTACTTATGCAGCCAAGACCTCCTTGGATTCAGATCACCCTATAACATCTATGGGCAGTGTTACTATAACAATTTAAGTGACTAAGTTAAAGCAGATATCTAGTTTGCTTTGTGAGTTTAAAAGATCTTAACTTATAGCTTCACTTCATGTCTGACTCCTAAAGGGGACTGCCCATTCTTTATTTTCCTTGATGTAATTGTGGATGGGTGATAGATTTCATCTGGATATGATGGAAATATTCTACTTGAGGATGGCCCAGAGCATCTGCCCCTGAAGACAGTGTGTAGGATTACCAGCTTTCAGGGGCAATTCACACCAACCAGGCCACATCCAGGGATGGAATGGACACAAGAAGATCCATTTATTCATTTATGATTTTTAAGAAATAGCCTCATTCTCACAACCAGAATATTTTTTTCTTGAAGCCCCAGAGCTCCATGGGAAACCAACTCATAATAGAAAGCCATTATGTTGATTTACCATTGAACCGCCATTACCCTGACCAGAAACCTAGAACTATCATGATCAATGCATTCTCTCGTGGTTTACGAAGTTATGTGGGTATCATAAGATAGCCCCAAAATGAAGCAAGGGAGTAGAGGGAAGGAGTGTGGGATGCCATCAAGCTAAAGAACTCTCTCAATGGTAAGGATTGGTTAGACCAGTGGTCGGCAAACTCATTAGTCAACAGAGCCAAATATCAACAGTACAACGATTGAAATTTCTTTTGAGAGCCAAATTTTTTAAACTTAAACTATATAGGTAGGTACATTGTTATTAACTTAATTAGGGTACTCCTAAGGCTTAGGAAGAGCCACACTCAAGGGACCTAAGAACCGCATGTGGCTCGCGAGCCACAGTTTGCCAACCACGGGGTTAGACGATTGCATGTGGCTCGCGAGCCACAGTTTGCCGACCACGGGGTTAGTTGTTGACACTAGCTAAATCTACCACTACCTTTACCCACTAATTTACCCATCCACTGATCCATTCATCCATCTATTCATCCATCCATATATCCATCGCTGTGCTAATAAGTTTAATAGTACAGAGAACATTTATCCAAGCTGAAGGAATATCATATGCAAAGGGCCTGAAGGAGTCTATTGGCCAGTAGAGCTGGATTGTGACACAAAATGAGTCTGGAGGGGTGAGCAGGGGCCAGACTATGTGGGCATGTTGGAGACCGTATGGAGTTCTGACTATACCAATGGTATCAATAGAACTTTCTGTGGTGATGGAAGTATTCTGTATATGTGGGTCCAATATAATAGCCACTAGCTACTTATTGCAACTGAGCACTTAAAATTTAACTGGTATGACTGAGGAACTGAAGTTTTGTTTCTTTTTCATTTTAATTAATTTAAATTTAAGTGGTCACATGTGCCTCATGGCTGCTGTGTTGGACTGTGCAGGTCTATACCCTAAAAATACTGGGAGGCCACATGAAGGGTTGTAGCAAGGGGTGAATCACCATGATCATGCTATGTCTGGCTGCCATGTGGAGAATGGATTGGGAAAAGAGAGGGTATGGAAACACCCAGTGAGGAGGCTTCTGCCGTGGTCCAGTAAAGAGGAGTGGCTGCCTGGACCGGGAACAGGGCAAGATGGAGGTAAAGAGAAGTGAAGAGATTTCGGAAATCAACAGGACTTGGTGAGGAGGAAGATGGTGATTTTGAAGTGCATCGAGGTAACCTCCTGGCCTCTGGCGGACACAATGAGTTGGAAGAAGGGTGCTTTCTCTGAGACATGGAACCTGGAAGAGGGTCATATTTGGGGGAGTTTGCAGTTCCTGAGTTCTGCTTGGGCCACATTGAGCAAGAGTCGTTTTGAGTTATCTAAGGGGATATGTCAATTGGGAGCTGGAGCTCTGAAGTGTGAATGAGTGGAAATTAAGAGCATGGGTGTGGATGGGCAAGGAAAAGGCATGGGCCCAAGCCTTGATTGCCTCTGACTTTAAGGAGGTTGATGCTGGGTGGAGGAAGATGCAACTGCAGAGGTGATGTCAGAGGAAACCAGGATGGTGTAAAACCATGCAAGGTCATTGCAAGGACTTTGTTTTCATTCTTGAAGACAATGGGGAGCGATTTGAGGGTTTTGAGACAAGGAGCCACATAATGTGGCTTGGATTGAACAGGACCAGTCCTGTTAGGAGGAAGCTTGGGGCAGAGACAGAAAGACCAGTGATGCCATAATCCAGAACAGAAATAATAGTGATGGGAAAATACAGTAGTTGGCAGTGGAGATAGTCAGATTCTGGATTACTTAAAAGTGGACTGAATGTGGGAGAGGACTTAAGGACACCGCCCTTTGGTAAGAACAAAAGATGAAGGACGAGAGAGAGAGAGAGAGAGAGAGAGAGAGGAAGAATAGACAGAATCAGTCAGAGAATCTTGGTCCTCTTCTCTGTCTACATTTACTACCTACATTATCCCATTCCATGTTAAGACTCCCTAATTTATATCTCCATCCTGGACCATTGTATCCACCTGTCTGCTTGACAGTTCCTCTGAGATTTCTAACAGGTATCTCAAGTTTAATATATTTAGAAGCCAAACTCTTGACATTCCTCTCCACCCTGCTTTTCTGATTATCTTCTCTAGCTCTGTTAAAGACAACTTCATTCTCCTAATTCTTGCCCTATATTGTCCCTCACTCCACCCAGCCATTAACAGCTCCTCAATTTACCAGTCCTCAGTTTTGGCCACAAGAAGAGAGAAACGAACTTCTCTTTCTCCAGTGAAGTTCTAAAATCTCAGGGAAGGAATCTGATTGGTCTAGCTGGCTCAGGTGCCTATCCCTGAACCAGTCAGCTTTGCCAGGGTGTCTCTCCCTAAGTAATCATGTGGGCACAGTTCCCTGAAATGGCTGAGCATCCTGGGCAGGCACAAATCCAGTATGGTTTTCAAACGGGTTTAAGGGCGCACAAGTGACTCTTTCTTAAGGGAAGACTAGCCAGCAAGACGTGGACCAGGAAATGCCTGTGTGAGGAGTACCTCCTGTCTATACACCAGCACAGGCACTTTCCTCAGTTCCCCAATCAAGTTGCTGAAGCTGAGTCATGATTGTCTACTGCTATAACTACTACTGTCATCCTCCCAGCCCCTCCCATCGCCTCGGTCAGCTCGGCAGTCTTCAAGTTGATTTCCTTGCTGATTTTCTGGGAAGACTGTTTTCAACCTTCTCCTCCCAACTTAGACCCCTAAGTGCTCCAATCTTTGCATTCAAAGGCACCCTGTGCTCACTGCTGGTCCTCTGCTTCCAGGTGGTATGCCATCTTTTCAGGAATAAGCCATGGAGGAAAGTAGAGAGCAGCTTGGAATCAGGCGATGAGGACCGTTCATTGCATGTGAACTTCATTATCTTCCCTTCAGGCCTTGTCCACCCTCCCTTCTCTCCCTGAAGAAGGGAGGTTCCTTTTGTGCACTTGCCTGGACTGCATTCACCCTGACTTTTACTTCCTCATCTGACTGTTCTTCAACGATCACCATCAACTTCTTTTCTTCTCAGACATGTTCAGGCTTCCTCTTTTGATGCTTTCACTGTCCATGGATCATCTTTTAACCTTTCCTTCCTTTTCCAGCCTGAGTTTCTAAGAGAGAGCTCTACACCTGCTGCCCACCCGGTACCCCATCCTCTGAAACTCTAGCAGGGCCCCCAGCCTGTTTTGGGCAAACCCAAGGGGCCCTTTTCACCTCCCCACTTCCCCGCAGCAGCTGTGGTGACAGAGTGGGGACAGCTTGCCCAACTTCTTCTTCATGGAACTCTGCTGCTTGGATTCTGTGATGGAAAGTTTTGCACCTAGATGATTCAGGGGGTTGGGCGGGGGGGAGAGAAGAAAAACAAAACAAAGCAAAGAGGGGAGGACTATTCAGATTTCAGTCTGATATGAGGGCACCTTCCCATCCACTGCGCCTCCAGATTCCTGCCACTCACCTTCCTCTCTCCCAGACTTACCTACCCAAGACCCGTGAGCACATGTCCTCTCCTGTTTTCACTTTTATAGGCCCATATTCCCTATCAGTTATGCCTTCCCCTCATCTGCCCCATGGAAACCCTCTCCATGGGCTGACACAACTCAAATTCTTCTTTTGCCCCAATCCTGCCCCTTCCCAAACCCTCTCCCTGCGAAAGGGGCTGCCCATTTGCTCTCACTCCCATCACCCACTATGCATAGAAGCCCCATGGCTTTGCTGAATCACAGCATCATATAATGTTCCTCTGTAGTATGTCATTCACCTGGCAATTAATCACATCCTGCTGTGCCCCATCTCTGATGCTGTTGATTTGCAGGATGCTTCATGCCTTGTATTATTATGTAACTCCCCACGTGTTGTCTCATCAACCTGAATTAAGTTCCGGTGGGGGTGAGGGGGTAGGCAAGGTGACTTATCTGTCTTTGAATTCTCCAAAGCTCTTAACAGAATGGCTCACACAGGAGATGCTCAATAAATGCGTGACGATTGATGGGTTTGTTGTTGATTTTTCTCCAGCCCATGCTTTATGCTGCTGTCAGAAAAATCTTTCTCAAGGATTGTGCTCATTACATAACTCATCTAGCTCCTTCAGTTCAGTCTGCCAGCATTATTGAGTGTTTGCTGGTGGGTGGTACTGGGTAGGACTTTGAGTGTGAAGAAAGGGTAAATGAAGAAACAACTGATAGAGGCCGCCACGGGCCTGACATACTCAGGAAATGGTCGCAAGTGGAAGGTGCATATGGAATTAGGTGATGAATAGAAGAACCTTGAAGGCCCTAGGAAGTCAGAGCAGTGGGGGTGTCCTAATGAGCTCCTCCGGTCATCAAGGCTGATGTTGGGAGGTAGAGGTGCTTGAGCTGGGTCTCTTGAATGAGGAGGTTTGGGACAGGAAGAGAGAAATTCCTGGCAAGGAAAATTGGAGGAGCAAAGGGCTGCAGCCAGGACTATGATTGCAGCGTTTGTGTCCTCTCAACCATCCCCAGGACAATGTGAGAAGGTCAGAAACCAGTATGATTTGCAGAAACCTCTGAGTCTTTATAGATTTCAGGAGTGTCATCGATGTCCCCAATAGGCAATTTTGCTCAGCTCATGAATGCAAACTGACAAACAGCGATATCAGCCAGAACTCTCTCAACACCCACTTGCTCTCCCATCTCTTGCCATTTTAGATCCGCCCCCTGTCATGTGGAAGCCCTCTGCCCCTGATCTGGCATCTGATCCAGGGAGGCAAAGGGTGGGCTTTGGGTGCTTGTCTCTGGGTAGGATGGCCCACTAGTCCCTTAGTCGCCTGTGATAGCGCCTAGCAACCCACCCTGAGCAAGGCTCCGTGCATCAAGGTTTTTTGCAACAGGGAGGTCAAGTAGGCCCTCCCAGGTTCCTTGGAGGCACATCAAAGATCCTGTGAGCACCATGATGCCACGGCTTTATGTTGTAACACAGGAGGGTGAAGCCCCCTCACTCCTCCCTTTGACTTCTATTCTAGTCACATAAGGAGACTCTGAATGTTTTAGGATGAAGGGAGATCCAGACTATCACCCCAGGAACTAACTGAAGATGAAGTAGAAATGGGAACTGTGGGGGGGGACGTGTGAACCAGGTTTCACCCAGGGCGGTATTACAGGAGATAAATAAAAATCCAGGTCCTGGGCCTTGTTTCTCACACCTGTCTCCTTTGGCCTCTTTTTTGTCTTTTTGTAACATTTTTCGGGGGTGTAATTTCAACTGTTATTCACAAGCACTCACTGTTTACGTTTTCCTCCTGTCTCTGTGTGTGCTCACGTGTGCACATCTTCTGAGCAAGTTGCAGACCTACTTATACTTCACCTCTAAATATGTCAGTGTGTATTTCCTAAGAACATAAAGCCAGTACAGTTATCAAAATCTGGGAATTTAACATCAATCCAATGCTATTGCTTAATCCATTGTCCATCACATACCATCAACTGCCCCAATAATGTGCTTTAAAGCTTCTTCCCTGGATTCTTTTGAGCACACACACCCTTTTTTATTTTTAACTTTTTGTTTGCAAATAATTTTAAGATCTGAGAATAGTCACAAGAATACTGCAGAGAACATTTATAGATTGTATTTAGATTCACCTACTGTTGATGTTTTTCTCCACTTGCTTTACCATTTACACAGATTCTTGCTTTCATTCTTTCTTTCTCTTCTTCCCTTCCTCTCTCCCTTCCTTCCTTCCTTCCTTCCTATCCACATACATAAGATTTTTTTCCTAAACCATTCTAGAGTGATTTGCATTCACATATCCCTTTACACCTAAATACTTCAATTGTATTTCCTAAGAATAGAGACATTCTTTTACATAGCCACAGTACGGTTATCCACTCCATAAAATTAACACTGATATAATTCTTTTTTATTAAGATGAAATTCACATAACATAAAATTAATCCTTTTAACATGAATAAGTCAATGGCATTTAGTACATCACAATGCCATGCCATGCCACCACCACATCTATCTACTTCCAAAACATTTTCGTCACTCCAAAAATACACCTTGTACCCATTAAGCAGTTTCTACCCATTTATCCCCTTCCTCTAGCCCCTGGTAACCATCTATCTGTGCTCTGTCTCTATAGATTTATCTCTTCTGGGTGTATCAATGGAATTATATAGTACATGACCTTTTATGTCTGGCTTCTTTCACCTAGCATACTATTTTCAGAGGCATCAACATGTATCATCACTTCATTCCTTTTTATGACTGAATAATATTCCATTGTATGGATATACCAAAATTCGTTTGTCACTTCATCTATTGATGGACATTTTAGGTTGTTTTCACCTTTTGACTATTGTGAATAGTGCTTCTATGAAGATATCTGAACATGTATTTGTCTGGATACCTATTTTCTTTTTTTTTTTAATTTTATTTTTTATTACAAAGGGTATTACATATGTGTCCATTTTTTTCCCCCGCCCTAGACAGTCCCCTAGCCTCCCCTATTCCCCAGTGTCTTGTGTCCATTGGTTATGCTTATATGCATGCATACAAGTCCTTTGGTTGATCTCTTACCCCCCTACCTACCGCCCCCGAACCCTCCCCGGCCCTCCCGATGCAGTTTGACAATCTGTTTGAGGCAGCTCTGCCTCTGTATCTATTATTGTTCAAAAGTTTATA
>NW_006286675.1:3419405-3440013 GCF_000327345.1 Myotis davidii | reverse complement strand
TAGGATTGCTGTATCTTTGCTGATTGTTTGTCTATAGGACTTATCCAGTGCTGTCAGTGGTGTATTAAAGTCCCCTACTATGATTGTATTGTTGTCAATCTCTCCTTTGATATCTTCCAGGAGTTTTTTTATAAATTTGGGTGCTCCTGCATTGGGTGCATATATGTTTACCAGGGTTATATCTTCTTGTTGTATTGTGGATACCTATTTTCAATTCTTTTGGGTATATGCCTAGCAGTAGAATTACTAGGTCAGATGGAAATTCTATATTTAACTTTTTGAGGAACAACCAAACTGTCTCCACAATAGCTGTGTCATTTTACTTTCACCAGCTACATACATAGGTTCTGATTCCTCCACATGCTCACCAACACTTACTATTTTCCATTTTTGTTTGCTTATTTGTTTATTAGAGCCATTCTAGTGAGTGTGAAGCGTGGCTTTGATTTGCATTTCCCTGATGGTTAATGATGTTGAGTATCATTTTATGTGCTGTGGACCATAAAATCTTTTTAAGAAAATATGTTTAAGTCTTTTGCCCATTTTTGAATAGAATGTTTGTCTTTTTTTACAACTTTTAACAGTTCTTTATATATTCTGGATACTAGACTTTCATCAGATAAAAAAATTATAAATATTTTATCCCGTTCTATAGGTTGTCTTTTCACTTTATTTTTTTAAATATATTTTTATTGATTTCAGAGAGGAAGAGAGAGGGAGAGAGAGAGATAGAAGCATCAATGAGGAGAGAGAATCATTGTTCAGCTGCCTCCTGCATGTTCCCCATTGGGGATTGAGCCTGCAACCCAGGCATGTGCCCTGACGGGGAATTGAACCGTGACCTCCTGGTTCATCGGTTGATGCTCAACCCCTGAGCTACACCAGTTGGGCTTTTCACTTTCTTTATAATGTTATTTGATATACGAAAGTTTTATTTTAATGAAGTCCAATTTATCTATTTTTCTTTTGTTGCTTGTACTTTTGGTGTGTGCTATAATTATTTTATCTAATTTGCTGCTCTGTTTCAAGGGGAAAAGATAGGTCACTTGCATTTGGTTGACATATCTCCTTAGCTTCCTTTCATTTAGAACATTTACTCAACCTTTCTTTGACTTTTATGACACTGAATTTTTTCAAAGAATACAGTCCCTGAACTTTTTTATAAAATGTTCTTCATTTTGGGTTTGTCTGATATTTCCTCATGATTAGCTTCCAGATATGCTTTTTCAGCCAGAACACTGCCTAGGCAATGCTGTCCTTCCCAGGACATCGAGCCTAGAGCACATGATGCCTAGGACCTCGCACTGGAGATGTTAATTTTGATTATCTAGCAAGGTGTCATTTAATTCCTCCGCTGTATCCTTACCAATTTGTCTCCAACCTCAAAGACCATGTAAATATCCTGCTTCCCCACAAAGTTTTCCTAGACCTAGCATCCATTGATAACCCGTGCCTGGTCCATCCTTTACTGTGATGATTTCCAAATGAGGATTTTGCAACTCCAACACTCTCACTGCATTTACCGGTGAGTCGTGGCACTCTAAACAGAGCTCTCCCTTCTCTCCATTGATTCATTGATTTATCTTTTTTTTCCGATGTGTTCATGAATTCCTATTTTTCCCTCAGTGGTTTATAATTCATTACTGTGTTTAATTATTTTGGTGGTTAAATCATCTCAGAATTGGCCAGTGGGAGCCCCTACAAGATAGTGTTTGTGTCCTTGTTGTGTGTGTGTGTGTGTGTGTGTGTGGTACCTCCTTAACCTTCCAGCTAACAAGATGTTCCTCCTGGCTCACCATGAATCCAGCCCTGCAGTCAGCCATTTCTCTAAGGATCTATGGTTCCTGTTAGAGGAAAATTGCATTAGAGAGCAAATCTTGGCCTCAGGTAGCCACACACCTTTGCCAGGCCTTTTCCATATATAGGTAATGTGGGGGGATCAGAGCTGCTTCCCACCCTGGCTCTGCATGGAGCTTTTGCAGTCACAAGTGTGAAACACCCAGCCCACCATAGCAAGTACTCAAAACAGATTGGCCTCGGGCATTATTCCATGCCACATCTATTTTTAGCTAAATCTTTGTGCATACCTGTGATAATTTCCAGAGGAGTGAGCCTCCTGTGTCATGAAAAATCATGTGTTCTTTAAACGTAGAAATGGATTATTTGGTGGTATGTGAGCACAGGGCTCTGCTGAGTTTTATGCAGGCTGGACACTTGTGCCTGTGTACTCGCCAACCATCCTTCCTTACTCATCATGTACTTGGCCCCTAAAGGGTCTGAGTTTGCAATCCCAGGTCAAGACACTGCCTCCCTAGTCAACCAATCCCAGGTGAGATTTGCTTTCTTGGCTGCAGCGTTCCACCTTTGCACCCCTGCTGTAGTGGATCCTGCTCTGTTTCTGTGTGTTTCCTTTTGTTCAGTTATGGTCCCAAGGTTCTTGGTTGCCCTGAATTCATTTGAGACTCTGAGGTTGCTTCCCATCCTCGGGGCTCCCTAGTCCCCGCTGCCTTGAGTCACATGTCTACACTGTTGGTCAGGAAGCCATTAACATTCTCATCCAGATCACTGATGAGCATTTGAAGTCCCCTTTAACAGAAACATGTACTGTCAAAGATGCCTCTCTAGTTGACACTTCCAAATTCATTAGGTCATGCAAACACTGTGAATCCCTCTGTTATACTGTGACCTGGTCCTCCCCTCTGCAACATTTCTTTAAAAGCATCAAGAGAGACTCCCCCCCCCCCCCCCCCCCAACCCAGCAGGGGCTGCCCTCCCCCCCCCCCCCCGCCACACACACACACACCTGTTCTTGTTTCTCTGCTTAGAGATCCCTGTGAGAGACAGCAGGAGGCAGGAATATTCCAGGCAGCAGTTGGGGGGATGAGGGGGTGAGCTGAGGATGTCCATGCCTTACGCCACTCTTTCTTGGTTATAAGCTGCTCTCCTCCTCCATTGTTGAACTTCTCAGAAATCCCCAGGAAGGTCACTGCATCTCCCTGCAGCCTCTGGCCTCTCCTGCCTTCAGGCCCTCCCACAGCTCTTCAGATCCCAGAGAACCACTGAGAGGTCATGTCACAGGGCCCTCCCTTCCCCTGGATGACCCCTAGAGAAACTAAGTGTTTCCAGGCCAGCACCACCCCCTTACCAACTCCCCTCTGTGGGGTTTGCAGCCTGAGGATGATTCTCCTTGACAGGGAAGACAAAAGCCAATCCTCAGGGGAACTGCTGCACTGTTTTCTCCCCTGGGGCCACCTGAGTCCTCTGTCCTAACCTTTGGCACAATGGCCAAATCATTTCCCACCTTCAGAGCAAGCCCTATATGGTGACAGAGTACCTTAGATGTGAGATCAAATCCTGCTGCCTTGCTGTGTGGATAAGTGACTCAGCCCCTTATCCCTCAGTCTCTGCATCTGTACAAGGGGAATGAGAACATTGCCAGCGTGCTGGTTCCTCACCATTTGCCAATCCACCAAAGTAAACCACCACCCACCCACCCCCATCCCAGTTTGCCTGAAACTAACAGGATTCCTGGGGTGCAAGATATGGACAGGCCCTAGGAAGACCAGGATGGTTAGTCACCCTCTGGCCCTACCCAGATCCACTCTCCACCCTGCTCTGTGATGTGGGAGACTAACCCCCAGAGACTGTTCCTGTGAGCTCCTCTGCCCTCCAGCTTTAGCTTGGGTTCAGCCAATGGGAGGCATCAGCAGGAGATGGGAGGGTTGGAGGAGAGAAAGGGGGCGGTATTTCTTCCTTACTCCTTCTCTGCTTCCAGGCCTCTGCCAAGGCTCCAGCTGTCACTGGACTCCATTGACCCTATTTCTCCTTGTCCCTTCAAGTCTAGGTGAGGTAGTAACCTTCCACCCAACTCTTAGCCCTTTGGGTGCCTTAACATCCCTTCCAGGACCCCATCCACTCCTTGCAAATATTGCCCACATTCAAGTCTCTCATTTCTTTTTAAATTCATCTTTATTGTTGAAAGAATTACAGATGTCCCCCTCCACCCTGCACCCACACCCTAAAGCCTCTCATTTGAGCCAACTGAGATAAATGCTGCTGGGTATGTGGCAAGGATTCAATTATATACTGTGTCTGAAGGACCCAGCTCATTGGCTGACACAAGATGAGTGCTCTGTAATCTTTTTACTGTTTACTCTTATCATCGTGCTAATTTCTAGCTGTCATCTTTTTTTTATCTGGGTGGAATAGAAAGTGTACTGGGTTTGTAGGTCCTAAATGTATGACCTTGGGCAAATCCCTTTGTCTCTCTGAGCTTCAGTTTCCTCATCCTGAAATGGAGTGAATAACAGTATCCTCTGCTGTTGACTGGTGGGTATTTTGAATCTGTGCTTGGTGTCATCTAAAGCTGTGATCAATGGTGCAAGACCCTCCCCATGGCCTCCACTGGCCTGTGAGCAGGAGGAGGACCATCATCTTTGCCCTCAAAGACTAGTAGTATATCTGGATGAGAAAGTGCTGTTCTCTGTCCTCGTTTGTCCCCAGGTAAGCACTGGTGACAAAGTACAACAGTCAGAGGTTGTTTTCAAAGTTTCTCTCTTGGCCTCTGGCCCTGAAGCAGCTCCTTCACTCAACCTTTCCATCTGGCAGATCGAGAGGAGGATGCGAAATGTGGGTTTTTGCCAGCTTCCCAGTTGGTACAGCTTCTCATCTGCCAAATAGGGATGGTGCAGCACCTCCCAGGCACTCCCTTTGTGGGTTGAAACAGAATGTGAACAGCCATCATTGAGCTCTGCCAGTGTGTCTCCCAGGGGAGGTGGGAGAGAATGGGGTCCAGGACTTAACACTGGTTTAGAAAACACCCTTCTCAAAGCGAATGGCCCCTATGTGGCTGGTAGTGTAATGGTTAGCATAGTACACACTTAGAGCCCTAAGATCCCTTCCAGCTTTGAGATTCAGAGGCTCTCGTGTCCCCTATTACAGTGTTCAATGGCCTGTTGCATTAATTTTTGTTAGGAGCACCCTGTCTTATCTTTGATCATTTGGATTGCAAGTGGTATAGCCTCAGTTTTGATGGTGGCATCTCTTTTTCCATCTTTTGTTTTGAATATATTTGCCTTTATGTTGAAGTGCATTTCTTGTAGGCAGCACAGAGTTGTGCCTTGCTTTTTTACTAATCTGACAATCCCTGCCTTTTCATTGGGGCTGCTTAGACCACTTGTATCTATTGAGATCAGAGATATAGTTAGCTTTAAATCTCTCATCTTGCTATTTGTCCCATCAGTTCTTTGTTTCCCTTTTTCTCTTTTTCTGCTGTCTTTTCAATTCATTGAATATCTTTATGACTCGATTTTATTTCCTTTGTTGATTTATTAGCTCTATTATTTTGTTCTTTTAGGATTTATAGATCTTTAACTTATCACAGTCTATCAAGTTACATAACATGTTACATATAGTATATCTTATAATAGTATACTTCCATTCCTCCCCTGGATCTTAGTATTAATATTGTCATATACTTTATTTTTGTGTATGTTGTAAGCACCACACTACTTTTTATTATTTTTGTATAAACAGTCAATATCTTTTTTAAAGTTTTGAATAATTTTTTTAAAAATCTTCTATATTTGCCTATTTATTTTCCATTTCCAATGTTCTCCATTCCTTAAAAGGATCTGTATTCCCATTTGGTATTATTTTCCTTCTGTCTGAAAGACTTCCTTTAGCATTTCCTATAGTACTACTGCTGGTGTTGAATTCTTTCAGATTTTGTGTGTCTGAACATGTCTTTATTTCGCCCTTGTTTTTGAAAGATATGTTTGCTGATAGTTTATAGCTATTTTTCTTTCTGTGTTTTAAAGATGTTGCTCCACTGTCTTCTCACTTACGTATCTCATCACAATGAGAAATCCGTCATCATGTTTCTTTGTATCTTTTATTCTGGCTGCTTTTAATATTTGTCTTTATCCCATGTTTTGAGAATTTTTACTTTGATGAAACTTGGTATACTTTTCTTTATATTTTTTGTGCTTGGTGGAATTCTTTGGTTTCGTGTGTGTGTGTGTGTGTGTGTGTGTGTGTGTGTGTGTGTTTATAGTTTTCATCCAATATTGGAAAATTTTCAGCCATTATTTCTTCATATTTTTTTTCTGCACTTCCCCTTTCTTGTCTCCTATGAAGACTATAGTGAACATATGTTAGGCCTCTTAACATTGTCTCACAGCTCGCTGATGTTCTGTTCAGTTTTTATTCTCTCTTCTCATTTCTGTTGCTGTCTTCAAGTTCACTAATCTTTCTTTCCACACTGTCTGATATTGATCTCATCTAGTGTCTTTTTCATTTCACACATAGTAGCTTTAATCTCTAGAAGTTCAATCTGTATCTTTTTTTGTATCTTCTTTATCTCTACTTAACTTTTGGAACATGTGAATCCAGTTATAATAACTGTTATTGTGTCCTTATCTGCTCATTCTGACATCTGGGTCAGTTCTGATTGACTGATCTTCTCATTATGATTGTAATTTCCTTCTTCTTTGCATGCCTAGTAATTTTTATTGGATTCTAGACACTGCATTTTACCTTGTTGGGTGCTAGATATTTTAGATATTTTTGTGCCCCTATCAATATTCTTGAGCTTAACTGAGATACAGGTAAGCTACTTGGAAGCAGTTTGATCCTTTCGGGTCTGGCTTTGAATATTTGTGAGGTGGGCCCAGAGCAGTGCTCAGTGTAGGGCTCATTATTCCCCGCTCCTCAGGCAAGACCCTTCCTTAACTCAGTGTCCCACAAATCCTGAGGTTTGCCAGTCTGGCTGGTGGCAACAGGCACTACTCCCAGTCCTGCCTAAGTGCCAGGCTTTGTCTCTTCTAATTCTTTGAATGGTTCTTTCCCAGAAGTTATTCCTGATCTCCCTGAGGTCTTAGGCACCTGGGCCCCTCTGCCTGAGTGAGCTTATTTCCTAGTTTCCTCACACATAGACCCTCTGCTGATCTCCAGGGATCTCTCTTTGCACTGCTCTCATCTCTCTAGTTCTCAGTCCTCGAATCTCAGCTCCAACTCTTCAATTCAGAGTTCACTAGGTTCCACCTGTTTTCCCTCCTGAGCAGTGAGTGGCCTGGAAACCTCTTAAGGTAGTAATAAGCTGAGGCAGTCACTGGGTTCACCTCATATTTTCCATCTCTCAGTTATCTCTTACTATCATTGTCGATGTCTAGTTCCAAACAAATCATCGTTTTGTATGTTTTGCCCATTTTTAATTATTTGCAGGCATTTGGATGAATTGGTCTTTGTTACTCCATCTTGGCTGGAAGTGGAAGTCCACTGAGCAGTTTAAATCAGGAAAGCAATGAACCCGCTTTGTTTGTTGAACAATCCCTGTTTCTAGAAGTTATTCCTGATCTTCCTGGGGTCTTTGGCATCTGGGCCCCTCTGCCTGAGTGAGCTCATTTCCTAGTTTCCTCCAGCCCAGAAAGGTGGTGTTGGCATGAAGCCAACCCTTGAAGACCAGCCCTGTACATTTCCCGGGAAGTGGCCCAGCCTCCCCTGCTGTCACCTCACATTCTTGTCTGCAGGTCCCTGGCACTCAGAAGCAGGGAGTGTTTGGGTGCGCAAAGCAACTTGTCACTGTATTGGCAAGAGTGAGGGAGTTGATGCCAGGAGAGCCCTCACGGGCCATGAGAAGAGGAATTAGGCTTTACACTGGAACAGCACCTCCACTTCAGACTCATCCACAACTGACCCCCATGGGACTTTTAACCCCTTCCTAGAGGCTGGAGTTGTGGGAGGTCTCCCAGATGCTAAGTGGTATAATTTGTGTCTCTGAGCACTTGTGCAGGTTTGGGGGGGCCCAGAGCATTGATTTTGTGGCTCCAAAGGATCCTCTGTCTTTGCCCATGTCCCCAGGAGGCCAGCAGGAAGATCTGGGAGTGACTCTAAAAGCTACCCCACAGCCTTCCTGCCAGCAGAAATCTCTTTGAGCTGAGGCCGGAGCAGCTCAGTGAAACACCCCCTGAGGACCATTTACAGAGGCAGGCCTTGCCTGGTCAGTGCAAAACTAGCAGGGATTGATGAGGAGAGCTGATGGGGCGTGTCGGGGCATCCTCGTCAGGGAAGAGCAGGGCTTTGTGGCAGGATGCTTGTGGCTGCTGTGTTGTCACTGCATACAAAATGCTACCTAAGAGGAGCCAGTGGAATTTTCCACCAAGGCTAAATTATGGCAGACTGTGCTAGACAGCAACCTCTGATTCTTGTCTGTCCCTGCAATGTCCAGTGCTCAGAACACTGGAGAAGGCAGAGGATACAGGAAAAATGGCAGGGGGTGAGATGAAGAAGCTTCACTACTGGGCACACACCTAACAGCCAGAGTTAGTTGTGTTGTCTGGTGTCCTCAGATGTCATCTGTGGAGGGAAGGGAACTGCATGTGGCTTCCAGAGCTGCTTCCTGAGTACTTGACCTGCAACATTCCTAACCATTGAAATTCTAAATCAGAGCCTCCCAACTGGGGTGGGGGCTGGGGGGAGGGTCTTCAGGCTTATCCTGTGAATTTGTGTTTAATTTGTGTATATTATATAATCTCGCCTTCTGACTTAAACTGGAATTAGTTACCCAGATCCCCAAATTGGGAGATGTCATGGGAAAACCTGAATTTCCAACTTCTCTTGAAAATTTAGAAGCGCAGGCATCCCTGAGCCGGGGAGTGGCCACTCTCCAAGCCCCCACAGTGCCCACAATTCCCTATTGCCTTCCACATACCAGGCCAGTGAGCACCCACTGACTCCTGTGGACACTCACCTTGTGATCCTGTGAGTGTTGGAAGACCCTGTCCTCTGCTGTGTAGAGCCTGTCCTCCTCTAGTTTCCGTTCAAGGGGTCCCTGGAACTACATGGAAGGATCATCTCCCTTTTCATTTGTGACTGCCTTCATGCTGCTGTGTCTCCCTTACATACTCAACTCAAGTCTCCCAGCCTCCTGCCAAGAGTCTTGGGTCCACATAGAACAGGGCTTCCCGATCAACCTGCCCCTTGACAAAGTGACCTGAAGCTCATTCCTGGGAAAGTGGAGCAGTTTGTTTTGGCAAAGGGCAAAGCCTTACACCACAGCATGACCTGCTCATGTGGCATTCTGGCTACTCAGGGGCTCACAGGGGAGGGACTTGGGGGACAGGTCCTTGAGGGTGACCTGGATAGTCTGAGATGGGGGGAGGGTGAAAAGATAATCATGTATTCTTCTTCCATGAAGAAGACAGTCCGTCTCTCTGGAAGCAGGGGCCTGAGCCAAATGGCCTTGGCTTGGCTCTCTCAGCTCTCAAAGCCTATGATTTGGAAGCTCCTAAAGGGATGCATTTTATATTTTCTTTATGTCACAGTGACCACAAAGACATGTTTCCTCAAGGCCACAGAAGGGAATGTTTGGGGGCTCTTTTTAGTATTGGGGAGCTTGTTCATTTGGTTGGGGTTTGGGCACTGGCCTGGAGCTTCTATAAAAGGTCATGGAAGGTACATTTCTTGAGGGGAGGAGAGGCTTGCCCCCCCCCCCAGGCTGTCTCCCAGGCTGAGTTGGATGGGTCCCTCGCAGGGTCACCTTGGGATACAGTGCTATGGCAGATATTAAAACTATGGAAACCAGGGTCTCACCATGCAGCCACTACCACCAGCTAACAGTGAGTTGGCTATAAGCAAGTCATAGGGCCTCAGCTGCCATGTGCACCTGGAAGGAGCATTTTGCCTGCAGGTAACAATACATAGCTAAAAGTACTAAAGTAATAAGCACCTAGTAGTGGAAGATCCCAGGTTGATTCAGTAAGGATTCAGGTGCCATCTCATTGTGTCAGGGAACCGTCACACTCAATGCCATCCAATAGTTCACCTACAACAAAAAATCATCTGCAGGCTGGATTCAACTTGTGGCTGCTGCCCATGCTCAGGAGGCCCAGAGAAGGATAGGGTTTTCCTGAGGTCACACAGCAAGATAGCGGCTGAGCCCAAATCTTCTGACCCAAGCAGGGACCTCCTGGGCCTGCTCCACATTAACTTCCAAGTCCATTCTCTCTCTAGATGTTGGACAATATTTTAGCTTTGGGTTCAAACCACGTAGGGTGAGAAATACGGCCCTCCAGAAATTTTTTCTATAAGAAACAAACGGGGCAATTGACAGCAAGTCATGTTAAATCTGGCAAGCTTAATCCTGAAACTGTGTTCGACATGGGGCCATTTCTGTCCTCTTGTTTAGAAGGCAGAGCACCCAATGCTTTCTCTTTAAGGGAATCAGAGCCCATCATTCATGGAGTATGGAGCCCTGGGTTTTTTTCTGAGCTGCCTGGCCTCATGTAGGGCTAGGGGAGGGGGCAGTGGGGTACACTCTGTGTGATCTGTCCAGCTGTGTCCACAGCAGACCCTTGACAAAGACCTTATCTCCCAAAGTCTGACCTCCAGGAGCAGGTCTCAGTAGGAGCTTGGGTAGCACTAATTAGATGGGAGACAGGGTGGTTAACAGCTCAGGCCTTGTTGCTGGATGGAACTGGATTTGAATCTTGCTTCGTCATTTACCAGCTGTGTAAATTTGAGCAAGCCACTTCACCTCTGCGCCTCAGGAGTCTTCATCTATAAAATGGGTCAATAATACTTATGTGCAGAATTGGAATACAACTCTGTTCCTACTTAAAGTTCCTATAGGGAGGAAAGACAGACTTGTCACTCAGCTATTAACAGTAGTGTTAATTACAACAAATCAACATGTAGTTCACTGAATTAAGAAACAAAAAATTTGGGGACTGAAGGGTCCCAGGTTCGATTGCGGTCAAGGGCATGTACCTTGGTTTCGGGCACATCCCCAGTGGGGGCTGTGCAGGAGGCAGATGATCGATGTCTCTCTCTCATCGATGTTTCTAACTCTCTATCCCTCTTCCTTCCTCTCTGTAAAAAATCAATAAAAAATATATTTTAAAAAAAGAAACAAAAAATTTGGGGTAGCAACAAAATTAGCAATTGCTTTCCCCTTCTGATTTATGCCTAGGTTGATTTTTTTTAATTTAAAAATTATTTATATAGCATTTACTATGTGGAAAAATCTGTGCTAAGCAGTTTACAAATATTGACTCATTTAATCCTTGTGCCCATTCTCTGAGGCAGATACTATTTTACAAATTTACAGATGAGGACACTGAGACCAGAGAGAGGAAGTTACTTGCTCCAGGAAATGAGACCAGGGAGAGGAAGTAACTTGCTCCAGTAACAAGCTGCAGGGCTGGGCTGCAAAACCAATCCATATGGCTTGGGGGCTGTTCAAGTAACCATTACTTCCTCCTTTGCTGCTTTATTCCTCTGAAACACTTTTTCCTATTTGGAATTGATCAACTGAAAGGAATAAACCATTCTTCTTCAACCTGAGGAAGTAGTTGAAAGACTGTGATGTTGGGAGATAAAAGACATAGATCAGATTTCCAGCCTGCCTCCTGCCCAGCTTGGTGACACACGCCAAGCAAGGCCCCCCCGTCCCTGAGCCTGTCTTTTCTCATCTCTAAACTGAGCTGATAGCCCCACCTACTCCTCAATTGGAGGGAAATGGACTTAGCCAATGGATGTGGAAGTGCTTTATGAAGCCTTAAATGCAGTCTTTGGGGCTTGGGGAAGTTAAATAGAATCATAAAGCTGGTTTTCACTAAAAAAGTGTCCAGCTCTTAAGGGTTGCTCTCCATTGTCTATGAGGGTCCAGAGGTTCACAGTGGAACCAGCAAGCAAAGAGCAACCCACACCCCTCGCCATGGTGAGTGATCATTCTGACCTTGGGCTTGTCCTGTGATCCTCCCTGGACTCTCTGCTCCAGAGTTCAGGGGTATTTGACAATCAGCCACTGAGAAGCTCAGCCCTCCCTCAATGCACAGCATTAATACCCATGTGGGTTGTAAGAGGATTTCTGCCTTTGCGTTACTTGGCAATATTTTGTTTAAATGAATTTATGCCCTGGATTAATATAGTTTGTGAGCTGAACTGCTTACTTGGCAAGCAGGGGGAAATGAACAGGATTTTAAGAAATCTGGTGTGAAATCAGTTTTTAGAATGAGGGTGTGCCTGGGGGGTGTGGAGCTGGGCTCGGGAAGAAGCACCCTTGTTTTCCATCCCTCCCGGGGCCACTTCCCAATTGGGACACTCCACCTGCAACCAAAGCTTTCCCTCTCCTCTGGAAAATAACAGTGCCAACCACAGGGTGGTGGGGCAAGATGATGCATGTGGCGAGGCTGCACAGTCCCTGTGTGTAGCACTGCTCAGCTCCATGAGAACAGACTCTGCACCCCCGATGGGCATGTGGCACATGGGAGGCCCTCAGTGAAACTGTGTGGAATCAACAAATGAATGGTAAATACAGTCATTTGTTGTTCTTCACAGATTCCATGTTACTTATTATATTCTTCTACTTGCTGAAATTTATTTGTAACCTCAAATCCATACTCACGGTGCTTTCTCAGTCATTGTAAACATGTGCAAAGCAATGAACATTTTGAGTCACCCAATGCACACGTTCCCAGCTGAGGCCAGACAAGGTGTCGCTCTGCCGTCTTATCTCAGCTCTCATATGTAAACAAGTACGCTGTTTTGCAGTCTACTTGGTGCCACTTTTCTTTTCTTATTTTTGCACTTTTTGTTGGTGATTTTGCTATTTAAAATGGCCCTATGCTGTCTAGTGTTCCAAAGCCAAGAAGGCTGTGATGTGTCTGATGGAGAAAATGAGTGTGTCACATAAGCTTTTTGCAGGTATGAGTTATAGCACTGTTGACCATGAGTTCAATGTTAATGAGTCAACAGTAGAAATTAAATAAGGTGTCTTTGCACAGAAACATAGATAAAACAAAGTTATGTGTTGGTAAATTGATGAAAAGGCTGTGAATAGAGGTTTTCAGGAACCTAACCCTGTATTTACCCTAGGAACAAGATTTCAGTATTCACTAATTCAGTTTTGTAGAACATGATTACTGCAAATAATAAAAATTAACTGGATAGCAATAGTTATATGATTATTATTATTTTTTTATTCAAAAGGGAGTCCATTAGTTGGAGCATCACCCCGTTCACCAAAGGGTTGGGTTCAATCCCCAGTCAGGAAGCGTACAGGAGTCACCTGATCATTAATGTTTCTTCTCTCTCTCTCTCTCTCTCTCTCTCTCTCTTCCTCCCTCCCTCCCTCCCTCCCTCTCTCTTTCTCACTCTCTCATTCTCCTTCTCCTCTCTCTAAAATAAATAACATGTCCTTGAGTGAGGATTAAACAAAAAAAGCTGTCAGGAAAGAGGTTGGAGTTTGGAGTTCTCTCATCTTGACCATGGTTATGAGGATCACATATGATAATGTCTGTGAAAGGTGGTTGTAAACTGTGAAGTCAGTGGATGGGCATTGTAAATGGCATCACATTAACTATAGCATGGACAATACTATTCCAGGGAAGTTGTCCTGTGCCGAGGCCTCTAGGGAGGTCCTGCCTTGGTCCATGGGGCTGAGATTGAACTTTAGGGCCTTAAGAAACTACATTGAAAGAAACAGGGGAAGTCCTAGTGGACTCCACAGGCATCACTTCTCTGCATATGCCAAAACCTGGATGAGGGCTGTTCCTGCCTACTGTCCACTCCATGTCCAACACCCAGTCTGGGCCACCGTTGTCTCTTGCCTGGACAGTGGCATGGCTGCCTCAGTGCTCTCAGCCTCTCCTCTGGGTTCTCTACATCCATTCTCCACATCACCGTGAATGGCCTCCTCATTCTTCCACTTTATGCCCTTTAATGCTTCCCATTTTTCCCAGGAAACAAACCCAAAGCCCTGCCTGTGACCCATGAGTCTCTGGGCAGCCAGGCCCTGATCAGGAATTGAACCATGACCTCCTGGTTCATAGGTCGACTATCAACCACTCAACCATACCAGCTGGGCTGTTTTCTCCTTTGTATACTCTGGGTCCAAAGGCAGAGCCTCTTGCTGATTCTGTTCTTGTTGCGGGGACTTAACTGGCTGCCTTCAGCATATCACTTTGCAGAAGCCAAATCTGACTGACAGATTAAGTGCCTACAGTCAGCATTGGAGGTGCTTGGGGTGGCTCTGGCCTCTGGAAGGCATTGGAGGGCCACAGGATGCTGAGATAGTAGGACTCATTTGACTCAACCCCTTATTTTACACATGGGGAAACAGAAGTCCAGGAAAGGGAGGGAGTATGATTCATAACAGTAGCAAAATTACAGTTATGAAGTAGCAACGAAAATAATTTTATGGTTGGGGGTCACCACAACATGAGGAACTGTATTAAAGGGTCACGGCACTAGGAAGGTTGAGAACCACTAAGGTCAGAGAGCTTCAAAAACAAAATGAGAAGCAGAGGCTCTGGGATTTCTGGGCACTGTTGCTCACCTTTGCCTCAAGGCTTCGCTGGCAAAATGGAAACTGGGGAAAGTTTTCTCTACCAGTCCATTGTGGTACCTGAAATTTCACCCTTAATTCCTTTGTCTTAGAGAAATTCTGCTAGTTCTCTAACAGAATGAAAATACTCTTGGATAGGTGAAGTGGGGAGAGAGATCCTAAATCATCAGTCAAACAATTTATTCATGTCTCCCCTCATTCCCTCTCTTTCCATCTATGTCTCCATCTATCCACTTAACTGTCTCTCCAACCATCCTTATACCCATCCATCTACCTATCCATCCTTCCACCCACCCATTCATCCATCCATCCATCTACCTACCAACCCTTTCATCCATGCAGCCCTTTTACCAGACTCTCACTGAACACCAATTCTGTGGGATAAAACAATGAGTAGGTCTTAGTTTTGGCCTCTGCAGAGCCCCTAGTATCCTGGAAGCAGCAGAGCTATGAGGCCACATTTCCCCTGCACTATGAGGACCACATGAAGGGAGGTGTTCACAGCTGGGCTTCACAAGCAGAAAGAATCTACTGACCCTCACCCTGAGTTCTTCATCCCAGCTCTTGCTGTGTGTGCTTGGGTAAGGCCGCTCCCCTTTGGACTCAGTGCACCCATCTGTGATGTGGGCAGATTGGACTAGATTCATGTTTCCCAGACGCCAGTCATTCATACACCTCCCTCCACACCTGTAGATTAGATCACCTGCACTAAAAAGTACTTAATGTCTTTATTCAAATGAGCTCACTTTTTTTTTTAACCTAAATAAATTTTAGAATGAAACCTTATTGCTACCATAATGGGAAAATATGGTAATAGCTGTTATAAATAAAAAGTAACTGTAAAAATAATTATTAAAAAGGAGGCAAACTGTGAGGTGGTTAAATTCTAGGTAGACATTGCCTGTTCTTGTTTAGGAGAGAACTTAGCAAGTATTGGAGAGGTCGTCAAGTCACCTCAGACTCTCCCCTGGAGTGTTTTCCTGCAGTGTGCCTCAATATCATGGAGTGATGGTGGGGATGAGGGTCACCCCTGAAAGGTCTGAGTATAGATGCCACTCTTGCCCAGGAGAGGAAACATTGCCCTGGAGGAAGCTTCAGTTCACATGCTGTCCTGGCCACTCCCTTCTGAGCCCTTTGCATGTGCCCTGGGCCTGACCCCTCCTGAGAAGTCACACCTCTCCTGTAGCCCTCCCAGGAGGGTCAGGAAGCCATGAGCCAGATTCTGTAACTCAAACTGGGTGGTATCTACTTCAAATCCTGCCTGAGGAGGGAAACCAATATGGAAATCTGAAGCCAGCCCATCGGTGCTTAGCAGGCATCAGGTGCAGCCCATCACTCGGAGAGGGCCCTGACCTTTTCCAGTTTTACCTTCGG
Organism: Myotis davidii; assembly: GCF_000327345.1. Taxonomy (NCBI): domain Eukaryota; kingdom Metazoa; phylum Chordata; class Mammalia; order Chiroptera; family Vespertilionidae; genus Myotis; species Myotis davidii. Next base: position 3,424,292 of record NW_006286675.1, on the reverse strand, counting down.
CCACCAGACTTCTCCACCCAGTCTCTATCACCCCTCACCCAGGGTCCCTAAAGCCCATGACGGTATAGGGTCCCCAGGGTGTGGTCTTTCTGAATTTCCCTGTGGCATTATCAGGTCTGATCAGAAAACAATATGTCTCTTAGATATGTCAATGCCTGAAGTGTCTCACTAACTCTTCATGTCCCTGGAAGGCAGGTAATCTGCAAGATGGAGCCAGAAGGTCCGGGGTTTGGGTTACCTTGTGCTCTGATGGCTCCCCACACGTCCTCACCTCTGGGTTTGGGGGTTGCTGATCCTGCTGCAGCAACATTAACATCAAGGGTATTATTTACTTGAAAAAATGTTCCATTTTGGACTCAGATTTCAGAAGGATATTTGAAGTACTAAAGCTGCTGCCAAATCTGTTGAGGACAGAGAAAAGGCCTTGGCTCCAGCTGGGGCCCATGGTAGGGAGGGGTGGTCTTTGCAGCCCCCAGACCCCACTCCCAGCTCTGAACAGCCAAGTCAGAAAAGCCCAGAGAGGGGGAAAGGTTAAAAACACAGCTTTGGTTTTGCCCTAGAAAGTGCTTTTCCTCTACAGGTAATAGGTATATTCTCTCATGCAGTTCTTGCAATTCTGACCTTTCTTCTCTTTCCTTCCTTCCTTCCTTCCTTCATGCCTTCCTTCCTTCCTTCCTTCCTTCCTTCCTTCCTTCCTTCCTCCAGGCTGGTGTTCAACTAACTAGCATGGTCAGGAGAGCCCTGTAGGTTATTTATAGCTTGTGGCCCTCTAGGTATATGCCATGGCCATACTACTTGTCAAATATTTTAAATCTCCTGTATTCAAAAATATTTATTGAGCACACACTGTCAAGCCATGGGACACCTCAGTGTCCAGACATGGTCCCTTCCTCAAATGCTTGTGGTCCACTGCAGAAGGAGATGTGCCCCCGACTGCAGTGCAAGGATTGTTGTGGTGGAGATCCAGACATGGTGGCTGCTGTGGGAGCCAGAGGAGGGTGCCCTCACATCTTGGCCAGAAATGAAGCAGATATTTTGGAAAAGTTACCCAGAGAGTGAAATTCCACACTCCCAACTTTTATTAAATCCCCTATTGACCGAGCAGGAAGGTACCTGAGAGATCTTTGAAACTAGTATTCCCTCCCAAAGTGGGTTCTGAGGAATGCTAGTTTTGTGGTGTGTCAATAGACATTACTCAAAAAAAAATGTTCCAAGGTCAAGGTAGTTTGGAAAATACTGAGTCAAGCAAAAAATCTAAGCTGGTTTCTATGCTTCAGGACTTCTCAGAGCCTTGATCTATTTAGTCATTGCTTTCTGAAATCTACAAGGAAGGCGATGGCTCCCGCATGAAACACAGTGCCGTTTTTCAGGAGCCTCTCAAAAGACTAGTGCTCCCTGGTGTCACCTGGGAAACTCTAATCTAGTTCAACTCCCCTGTTCACAGATAAAGGAAACTGAGGCCGAGAGAGTGGCTGGCACTTGCCCAATGTTTTACAGGGAGCAGGGGGCCAAGCGAGGACTAAAACCCAGGCCTCCTGCCCTTCAAAAAGGCTCTTTAGGGTGTGTGGTTTGGGCTTTGAGTGCTAGTGGCACGTGAGAAGAGTGGGACCCATGTGGGCTGAAGCAGTCCTGGAAGGATTCCTGGAGGAGGTAGAATATGAGCTGGAAAGTCTAGGGCCCCTAGTTGCCATTGGCTCATGACTTTATTGTCTAAACAGTAGTACCACTGCGAATCAGATGTACACTCACTGATGCCCAGTTTGCCTGGCAAGGACTTCAGGCAAGGCTTCCCACCAGAGAGATATTAGTCCCTGAACTCACAAAGGATGCAAGTACTTGCAAGTGCGTTTTCCAGGTCCTCTCTTCCTGGAAGCCTTGCCTGACTGCACTGCAACCTCTAAGTCAAAATGATCTCTCACCCAAAGTCTTACCCTGGCTGTCATTTTCTTGTGAGTTTTGTTTTTAGCCAGTGTGAGAGCAGAGCTGGTGGTTTAGTCTCCTTTGTTACAGTTCATGTTTATCAGGAATTCACTGCATGCCGGCACAGCACTGTGTTTCCCCTTCTCATTTACCTGCTCCACTCAGTCACTGTTTCTAACCTCATTTAATAGAGAAAACTGAGGCTCAGGAGGTTGAAGTGACTTGCTTGAGAACATGGACCAGTAAATGGTTCAGAGACTCGAACCCAGGCCTTCGTGTCTCTTTAAGTGTCTGGCTTGTGAAATTGGACAGAACTGAGTCATGGATAACCTCACAAGCATCCTGCTCTCCCTCGGGTAGTGATCTGAAGCCTGGTCTCTCCTGTGTCTACAAGGCAGGAGTTGGGGCCCCTGCCTGGCAACCATGCTCCACACTCAGCACTGTCTCAGCTTGTTGACTGTAAGAGCATCCAGGGTGTGTGCCCTTCTACACCTGCAATGTAGAAGGGCAAGAATCATAGACTGACGGCTGGTATGTCCCCCAGGCTCCCGTACCCACCGCCCCTGTGTCCGACTTGCCCAAGACCTTTAGGAGTCCTGATTTCACTCTACCTCATGTCGCTCCAGAACTTTCCATGCTGGGGGCCCGGCAGTTTTTCCACCAATTACCCCCATCTCAACCCCTCACCTTTATTTATGGACAGAAAACTTGGACCCAGGGTTCACAGCTGTTGTCCGTGTGGATGAAATTTAACAGTGGTGACACCCAAGAAGCAGCCTGCCTTGGTTTAGGCCAGGGGCTGGGGTCTTCTTTCTTCCATAATTAAAAATTCACCAGTGAAGACAGATTGCTCATCAATCTTTCATCCCAACAGCTCCCTCTGGGGAAGAAAGGGGCACCAGCCTCACTGCCCACAGTCCAGGACCTCGCTCATGTGTGTGAGTTCAGGGCCTTGTGTGTGGAGCAGGCAGGCCCACCCAACCCAGGAAGGCCCCTTGAATATCACAGGGCACTGGGTGTGACAGGTGGCCAATGCTGAGCTTTCTGCTTCCCATAACCTGAGACATCAGGAAGAGGCCCACACACCAAGGGTCAGAAAGTGAGTGTGTGGAACAAAACTGTCAGGAGGCGTTTGAATAGCCACATGGCTAGTCTTATCCGATTGAAACTAGGGAAGATGTACACATAAAGCTGCTAAGAGAGTAGATCTTAAATGTTCTCACCACAAAAAAGAAATGGTAATGCTGTGATGTGATGGATGTGTTATCATTACTAAGTACATCAGATCAATACATTTTATACCTTGAACATACACAATCTTATAGGTCAGTTGTACCTCAATAAAACTGAAGAAATATATATACTCCATGTTTTAGCCAAGTGGGAAAAGTTAATACAAACAAGTGAACGGTGTGATAAGGTGTTTGAGGACCTCAGCACAGGGCCAGCCTTGTCGGCAATGCTAGTTATTATGTCCATCGACAATGCCTCTGCCTCAGAACTCACCAACTGTGCTGGTCTGAGGATGTTAGGTAACTTCTCAGGGACTGAATTTGCTAATGGGTAACACGGGAATCTTAACAGTGCCTGCCTCAGGAAGGTGGGGTGAGGTGTGAATGAACCGGGGATCCCTTGATGTTGTAAAATCGAGTAAACCCAGCCTAACATCAGTCACCTGACACAGCCAGGCCCTCATGTGTCCTGGGCCAGGAGGAAGGGACAGCCTGGCGGACAAAGCACTGGCTCTGTCCGCTTGTGTGGCCTGTGCAAGCCCCACCCATTTCCTGGCCTCAGTTTTCCCGTCTGACCAAGGCAGGTACCAGAGCAGATGATTTCCTGGGTCATTTCTGACTCTGGGTTCCACGAAACCCTGCACGTGGTTGCCTCTTGTCAGGCGTGTGCTTTTCCCAGAAGAGATTTGGGGAGGGGAGCCCTCCGCTGGCCACTTTGTGCGTCCTGTGACAGCTGTGTCAGCCTCGTGCCGGCAGTTGTGCTCCCGGACCTCTGGGAACCTGGGCTGGGCTGTCTTTCCCAGAATGGAACAGCCTGCCTCCCCAGTGAGAGGAATTTGAAGGGTGTCTAGTGGAAGAGAACAGGCAGAGGCAGTGAGGGGACTCAGGACCTGGGCTAAGCTCCAAATGCTGGGGGCAAGGGCAGGGGTAGGTACTGGGGGATATGGCAGAAACCTGGAGTTCAGGCCAGGTGAGCAGGACAGAGGCTCAGCACCAACTAATAGTCCTTGGGGTAGAACTGAGCTCCTGACACTTGCAGGGACCTGGTTAGCCTTGCCTTGGGGTCTGAGGCTCCTGTGGGTGAACAGAAACAGGACCACTGTGCTAGACATCTGCCATTTGCCCCTTGAGACTCACTCTCCACCCTTTCACCCCACCTGTGCTCCAGGGAGGTGCATCAGTGCCCTGCTCCCTCCTGGCTTCCTGTTGACTTTGGCCACAATGTGGAGCTCTGGCAGGATATAGAGCAGTGATGGTGAACCTTGTGAGCGCGGCATGCCAGCATTTTGAAAAACCCTAACTTAACTCTGGTGCCGTGTCACATATAGAAATTTTTTGATATTTGCAACCATAGTAAAACAAAGACTTATATTTTTGATGTTTATTTTATATATTTAAATGCCATTTAACAAAGAAAAATCAACCCAAAAAATGAGTTCGCGTGTCACCTCTGACATGCGTGTCATAGGTTCACCATCACTGATATAGAGTGAGGGGGAGAAACGTTAGGGTATTTAGTCTCTCAGCTCGCTCTCTCCCTCAGAGTCACCTTGAGTTGGTTGCATGCCTTGACCACAGGTAACAACTCTGTTGGGGTCTCTTCCACGCAGCCCTCTCTGTGCCTAGGTTTGGAAACCATTCTCTCCTCCCACCCGCTTCCAGACTAGGGGTGGTAGCAAAGGAACCCTCACTTCTCCTCGCCTGCCCATGCCTTTGTCAAGATGTCGTTTATTAA